>NC_050073.1:107471817-107776186 GCF_009764565.3 Dermochelys coriacea
CAAGGCCTTGAAACTGTTCATAGCAATGGGGTTATGGTTTCCCTAAAGAGTCTTTCGTTTTTCTGGATATTTAGATAAACTATTAGCCACTGCATATCCAGTATGTGCCTTATTATATCACATGACTTTTAAAAGTCCAGTCAAACTATGTTGAAGTAGCTTCCTTCCCCATACTTGTTTCTAGTAATTGAGAATAAATCAAGAATACCTACCACCAGTTACTACAGGTAGTACTATTACTCCTCTCTTGTTTGTCTCAGTGTATTGACCCATACAAACCTAGACAGACAATCCTCAATGACATTTGTTCTTACCTGAACTAGAGAATCTTGCATGTGCCTCTTACCTAGTATAAAGGCTTTGGTAAATAAAAAGTGAGTGTGAAGACTGTCAGGTTTAGCATACAATGTATGAAATTATTTCCTTACATAGACTGCTTAAGCAATCTAATGTAGATGGCTGTTAGTCCACTTCCTCCATGTGTGAAGCATCCTCATCTCCCTCAAGTGATGGCATCTCTTCAGGGACTGCTGGACTAGTTTCTTCATCAGTGCATGTACAAAAGAGGCACATTTAAGTCATCTATACTTCCCGAGCACAATAGCCTGATCAAGAATATACCAAACTTTTCTACCAGTTTTTGAAAGAGCATTTATTGTAACTTTAGCAGTTACTGGCAGTGAGTCAGTAGGTCGCGTATATTGAAGCTACTATACTTCATGCATATACTAAATCCCCTTCCTAGGACAGCAAGTACATATCAAATAGGATTATAATGGGAGAAATCTTACTTACCAAGATCAAGTTTGATCATTCTATAAATGTGGTTAGCATGTGTCTAGGGATCCTCCAAACTGAAGCCAGAGGACAGGAGTGCAGTCTCATACAGCAAGATAGATCAGTGAAGGATCTGGCTGTCATTGTCAGCCTGTGCTTTCTGCCTTAATGTTTCAATGATGGAAGTCAGGATTTATCTCAGGGTGTTTCTTTGCTGCCATGTAGCCCACTGTGGAGTTGTCTCTCAGTGCCTGTGCTTTCATTATCCTCTCCATATTGGCAGTCCACCCATATGTACTTGTTATAATGCAGCATGGGGAAGTCACCAATTGGTTGGAGACCACAGCCTGTTAATAGACATTACCATAGGGTATGAATAAAATGCTAGATTGAAGTAATTCAGTTCAAGTGGCACGGCATATTTACACTTATGGGTATTGTGTCATCTAGTGGTACTTAATGGTATAAAGCTTCCTCCAAGTAGTATCTTTTAGACACTCATGTGCCCCCTCCTACACCTGATCTCAGGGGTCTCCAAACATTCAGAAAGTGAGGCTATACAAGGGGGCATAGAGCCCTCGACTGGCTAAGTTCCTTCCACGTGCATGGGCCAGTGTCAGAAGACAGGATACTGTGCTAGATGTACCATTGGTCTGACCCAGTTTGTTCTTATAAAGACTGAAGTGAACTGCTCTGGTCCATTTGGATATGGGTTTTTTCCCCTCCCGCCTTAAGTGTCTTGTTAATGGTTTATTATTGGAGATTAATCATATGTATAGATAGTTAAGTTAGTAGTTTGGTTCAGGGAATAGAAGAACTAAAAAAAAAGAAGCGAGGATTCAAGAGATGTGTTTTGTGCTGTTGGATGACCATGTTAGGTATCTGTAGCTTGGGAAAGGGCCACTCTCCTTCTGGTTGTTCCCTCTGTTGGACTTTCATTCCCAAAGATCACAAGGGGAGGCAGAACAGGTTACAAGTGCTTCTCTTAAGGAGGCCCTTGAGGCTAAATCCTCTGGGTCAGGGCACTTGTTGGATCCAAGGTCCAAGAGACCAGTTTCAGCTCCTGTGACTTAGTTGGGGATTGGTCCTGCTTTGAGCAGGGGGTTGGACTAGATGACCTCCTGAGGTACCTTCCAACCCTGATATTCTGTGATTCCAGCAAGTCAAAGCACTTTAAAGAGTCCAGGAAATCAGAACCTATGTCAGGTCTTTGAAAGTACTGTTGATGGAGACAGGTAGACCACCTATGACAGAACCAAGAGCCACAATGTCAGCTCTAGCTCTCAGTTCCAAAGGTGGCAGCTAGGTAAGAGACTGCCACTGGTAATAATATGCAGTGGAGCTGTAGCCCTGTTAGTCCCAGGATATCAGAGAGACAAGGTAGGTGAGGTAATATCTTTTATTGGACCAACTTCTGTTGGTGAAAGAAAGACAAGCTTTGAGTGACTGTAGCCATGCCTCACTGGGTCACAACTGAGGATGCCAAATTCAGGACAAACTGGAAAGAAGGTGCTGCGTTCTTGAAGGGACCTTTAACATCCCACTCACCTCTGTACTGTTTAGAACTCTCCCACCTTTGAAATGCTACCAGCTTGAGAGACAACCCTGAAGATACTTTTAGCCACAAGGAAAAAAACCATGTCCCTTTCCCCTAAATAAGGGTTTTCAGCTACTCCAACCTTGTCAAGTGCGAGTCTATCATCCTCCCCAGCTAAGAGGTCGTTCCCTCCCTTGCATTCTGCAGCCCTGATTGCTGCTTTTCTGCTCCAGGTACATCCTCCTCCTCCTCTTCTTTTAGTATCAGTTTCCTCCTGTTGACACCTGAATAATGTGAATGGGCAGGAAAAGCAAACGCCACCTTCTTTTATTTTCCTTTAAACTTTCCCTCCTCCACAACCAGGTTGTGGGTGTGTGCCTCTCCCTCCTCCCAGACCGCATCTGCTGCTGATCCCTGCTGGGGAAGGGAGGAGAGAAAAAGATGACGTCCAAAGGGGATCCTCGGCCTCTGGGCTTCAACTTCAGAGAAGAGGGAGGCGGAGTGAAAAGGAGACTAGGAGAGAGACTGCAGCAAGTTGCCGGCAGGGCAGGGCAGGGCACATGGGCAGAAGAGGGGAGAGGTGCAGGTACAGTGTGGGGCTGCTCGGAACAGCTGCTCTCCCCCGGGACCACCAGCCTCCTCCCCAGGACATTCTAGTGCGTTCGCTGCTCTCTCATTGAGCCAGACAAAGAAGCCACCCCCTGCTCTTTTCCCTTCCCAGGCCGGCTCCCCACAGCCCGGTTCCTCCTCCATCCCTTGCAGTCTCATACCCGGCTCTACGCTCCGGAGCTCAGCTCCCCCCATCTGCCCCACTCCCAACCTGGCCCGGCCCCCCACTACCTGGTCTGGCTCTCCCTGCTCACTCACGTGCAAAACTTCCACTCCTGGCCCAGTGAGGCTCCACCCAAGCTGGAGCCCTCAGCCAGCCCGCTGAGGAGTGAGTGGGCAGAGGGGAGGGGACAAAGGGGGTCACACTGGCCCAGCACAGGGGCTGGAAAGGAGTCCACGCCCGTAGCCAGCAAGGGTGGTGCCCCAAATTTTTGGGTGCCCTAGGCAGCGTGTATGCTGCGTAAGGATGGCCCTGAAAACTGCCAAGAAACAGGGCAAACAGAACTTCTTCTAGTCAAACAACATACCAACATTGTTATAAGCTGGACTTTCAAGATGATACAGTTTCTGCTGTTTTTCCATTGCTTTTTTGATCTGGAGCTTAAGTCTGGCAACCATCTCCTCAGCTATCTCTTTCAGCAGCTTCTTTATTTCAGCCATTTTCTGTTCATGTTCAAGACACAGGCTCTCTCTCTCAGGGCTTGCAGTTTCTTTGCTTCCGCTGCTGCCATCTGGCTCATGGTCACTGATCTTTAACCTTTAAAACTCTCAATATCAAAATTAAAATTTTGAATAGCGTGAGGTTCTGATCCAAAGCTTAATTAACCTGGTTCTATGGATCCTGCCAACTACGCCACTGTAATCGTGCCTCAGTGGGTCACAACTGAGGATGCCAAATTCAGAACTAACTGCTGAGAAATAGGGCAGATACACCCCAAGACTGGTGGCTAATCCTCCATAGGCCAGAGGCTATACCAAACCAGCAACAAAAGTAAACTTCTGGTTTCACCACACTAGCTAAACAAGAAGTCATAAAAGCAGTTTCCTTGGGCATCCCAGCCCGTATTACCACCGAAAGCACTGCATTTAAAAGTGAGTGGTTCTTTGCAACCAGTCTCAAAAAAAGGTTCTTCTGATCTTAAAGGACTAGCCACATACCCAAAAATCACGCTGATCCCAATCCTTTAGTATCTAAATCTAAAGGTTTATTCATAAAAAGAAAGGAGAGTTAAAATTGGTTAAAGGAAACAAATACATACAATAATTGCAAAGTTCTTGGTTCAGGCTTGTAGCAGTGATGGAATAAACTGCTGGCTTAAGTCAAGTCTCTTAGACTCAGACACATTGATATCTAGTCTGACCTCCTGCACAACGCAGGCCACAGAATCTTACCGACAGGGTCTCCACAAAGCTTTGTTTGTCCTGGGTCTGTTGCGGTTTCCATTGTGTTCTGTTGCATATATGATGCCGGATCCATATCTGGATGAGGATAAGGGAAGAATGAAGAGACTTGTTTGTGCATCCTTGTGGTAGTCCTCCTGCAGATATGTTCCTGAATCCTAGCTGCTGGAGAGGATGGCAGTCCTGAGTTCCAGGGGCTTACTGGGGGCTGCTACAGGAATTTTTCAGTTGTCCTCTGTATGGATGGAGGGGTGATGTTTCATCTGTAATCAATCTAAGGGTGAAGAAATCCTCAGAGCCACCTCCATCAGCCTCTCAGGGGACAGGGCTGCCTGATACTCTGTTGGAAGAGGAGGCAATAGCGCCTCTTTTTGAACAAGAGCATCTTGACAGACTGTGATCCTTATTAGTCACCAGATGACCATGTGGAAGTGGCTTCTGTCTTTCCCCCGAGGACGCTCTGCAGTTTCCATGAGCTGGTGGATCACATAGCATCCACGTTGACCTTACTGAAGATAAGTGTGGTGGAAACCTCCCATCCAGCATTTAATAGTCTTGGGGCTACCTTCAAGAACAGGATGTTGATACTCTTAGAGGGGTTCTCATGTTTTCCACACACACACCTTGTACCCAATTCACCAGCAGTGGCTACTGCCAGTAGCAGATGAAGTCTAGACAAACACATTCTACTCCTGCTGATGGAGAAGAGAAAGGGATTGATTCCCTGGGGAGAAGGGTATTTTCTTTCTCTATTGATATTAGCATGGAAAGTTACCAAGCAGTGATGGCCTGTTATCAATTCCAGTTGGGAGAAAAGATGGCACTGTTTGTGTAGTATTTGCTAGGCAACAAAAGGAGATTAGCAAATTTAATCCTAATGGAGGGTTGAAGTGTGGCAAAGCACTCTTAGGGCTTTGTTTGACACCTCAGACTCTTCTACTAGAGGGCTGGTTTCTGAAGTTTCCTCTTCTCTGGCTTTGGATACTAGACTTAAGAGGGCATGGTCTTTTCAGTGACAAGAAGGCAGAGTTGCTGGAAAAGCTGAAGGAGGCATGATTGATGGCTGTAGGATGTAATATGTAGAATTCAGAGTAGCAGCCATGTTAGTCTGTATTCTCAAAAAGAAAAGGAGTACTTGTAGCACCTTAGAGACTAACAAATTTATTTGAGCATAAGCTTTCGTGAGCTACAGCTCACTTCATCGGATGCATTTGGTGGAAAATACAGAGGGGAGATTTATATACATACACAAAGAACATGAAACAATGGGTTTTATCATACTCACTGTAAGGAGTATGGCTCATCTTAAGTGATCACTCTCCTTACAGTGTGTATGATAAAACCCATTGTTTCATGGTGTGTGTGTGTGTGCGCGCGCGCGCATAAGTCTCTCCTCTGTATTTTCCACCAAATGCATCCGATGAAGTGAGCTGTAGCTCACGAAGGCTTATGCTCAAATAAATTTGTTAGTCTAAGGTGCCACAAGTACTCCTTTTCTTAATATGTAGAATGTACATTTTAGGTGTTGGGACATGTGAGAAGATGCCTGCTTGTCTGGGAAGGAAAGAGAACAGCCAGGTAAAAAGCTGAGCCAGCAACCTGATCAGGTAAAACAACTTGGTCAGCAATCCAACTGAGTTAGCAAACTAATCTTAGTGCTAACCAGAAGTGTTTTTACAATAAATAACGAACAACTTTGTAACAATGTATTTAAGGCAAACTCCTGAATGTGAGTGTGCACTTGCATTTAATACTATTCTATGGCCTGTTTCAGTGGACTGATTACTCACCGAAGCAGCAAACATCTCTCTTCAGCTCAAGAGTTTGTCTGTGAGGCTGTGCACTGTGGATAGCAGGAAAAAGAACAGATCAACTGCCTACTCTGTGGGCTTGATTTCTTCTAGGAGACCTTCTACTTATTTTCCATTATCAGATGGTATAATCTGCAGTCTTCCTTGGCTTATTTTTCATCAAATGAAAACAATGTCTACAACAGCACCAGCAGGCTACACTTGGGGGGAGGGAGGGAGACACACCCAAAAGTCTTAGAGGCCTAAATCTAACCAAGCTGTTCCCTCTGTCATCTTTGTTGAACACCAGGCCTCTGATTTTGTGTGTGGTTCTCAACTCTCGAACCTATCAGCAAGGACCCTTCCCTTCCTGTTTGGAGACAGGCTAACTTCATTTTATCAGCAAACAGAGGCTTGTTACATTGGACAAATGGGGCCCTGAAGTTAGAGGGCTACGCCATTCAGTTTGAGAAACCATCATCTTTCTATTCCCCCTAACATTGCCTTTTTAGGGAATCTTTTCACAAGGCAATTCTACTTTCAGAATCTGAAAAATACCTCAGCAGCCCCTATCAGAAACTGAGGGGCCAGGGGTTCTATTCAAGATGCTTTCTGGTGCAAAAGAGGATGGGTTTTAGATTTAAGACATCTGAACAAATACATTCACATTTGGTTCCATGTTAACTCTGGCTTCTGTAATCCCTTTGCTTTCAGCTACGTATTGGTTCATGACTCTTTATTTAAAAGGATGTTTATTTTCATCTCTATTTGACAGAGATCAAAAGTACCTTTGTTTTACTGTGGCAGGATGCCATTTCCAATACAAAGTGCTTCCATTTGGCTGGTCCAGACTCCATAGCACCAAGAGTTTACACAAAGTGCCTTTCTGTGGTAGTGGCTTATTTGAGAAAGCAGGGTATTGTCTAACATTTGTACAATTGGCCATTAAAGGCCGCCAATCAGAAGGATCTACAAGTCACATTGTCAAAAAGTCAAATCTGTCCAATTCAGACTTATTTTGGGGCTCCATATGCGACTCAGTTATCAGGGAAAGCCTTTCTGCAGAGGGCAGATTTTTTTTTTTAAATTCAAATATGTAAAAATAAATCAGAAAGTAATCTTTCTGGGTCTCAAAGAACTGCTACATATACGACTCCATCTGTGCATCTCAGAATGATACCAGTGCAGCATTGGCTAGCTAAGGTTTCCAGACCAAAACTAGACACCTCTTCAGATGTTAGCATGCCTCAAAATATCCTAGATTCATTGACTTGGTGGTTAGAGCAAGTGTTCTCTGAAGTGTCCAGTTCAATCCTCCTTCATTGGTAAATGTAACTTTGGATGCATCAAACAATGATTGCCTTTGCAGGGAGGGAAGGCAGTGCATCCCTGTCATCTTACACTCTGAGGTCACTGGCTTCTCAGGAGAGAGGCTTGCACACCAAACAAGTTGAGGTTAAAGAGCCATTTCTCTGTTCCTCAGATTGTTCCTCCCTCAGTTACACAGGAGGGTTGTGCAAGTGGTAGCAAACAAAGCATCTACTACATACTTCTGTGTTAACAAAGAGAGGCACTCATGCCACTTGGCTACATGCAGAGGTAGTCAGATTATGTGACTGCATTCTCCACAACATGTATCCAGTGACCCTGCATTTGGCAGGGGAAAACAATTGCAGATAGCCTCAACAGGGACAGTTCTCAAATGTGGATTGGTCCCTGAAAGATCAGCTGAAAAGCAGAAGAGCATCTTTTCCAGTTGGGGTCAGCCAGACATTGACCTGGGTTCTATGAGATTCAACAATGTCACCTCTTCTGCTTGAGAGCAGGAAGGCATAGTCGAACCATCTCAAATGCTTTCCTTCTGCACTGGTGAAAGGATCTTCTGTATGCTTCTCCCTTTCCATTAATCCAGAGGGTGATAAGGAGCATATCAGTGCAGGGCAAAGATGGCTCTGATTCCCTGGGTTGAATCAGTGTCAGTAATGGTTTACAATTCTGCTTCAATTGTCCAGTGAGCTGTTGATAGGTTTTCCTCTGTCTCTAGATCTTCTATTTCAGACACAGGACAGTTTTATCTGCAGTCCCTTTTCCTGACAGCTTCAGCAATTATACTTTGTCTACACTTGACCAGTCATGTTACTTATCAGTGCAAAGTTCATTTGGCAGCTACCTCATTTTACCATATTTTGGTTGATAGTAATTCACTGTGTATAACATAGTTAAGAAGTTTATGAAACTATGTCCATCGACTGAGTTTGTAATGCCTTTCTTACAACATTTATTTGGAACAGGATTGTGGCACTCTGTACCTCAAAGAAGCACTCTAGAGCCTCCATATTCCCTCGTCGTAATTATGATATATTTCATATAAACATGCCATGTAAGCCACCATATGAAAAGTCATAATCAGCTGAAACCCATTGTTCTGTCAAAATATGCATACTGTTAATGTATATAAAGTTATGAGATTTTGCTATACGTTTGTTACTGAAATATAATGTAAATTTAAAAGTCATCCACTAGTTCTCTAATGACATCAAACGAGGTGATCCACCTCCAGGAAGGTGTTAAAGGGCCATTAATCAGCAGAGGATTTGTAAACAAGGGATTTACAATTCTGTAAGAGGGCTGTGCAAGTATCACACAATGGGGGATTGCTCAACTCTAACTTAGCAAAGCCCATCAGGACATTGCTTGGTTATGTTTTCCAGGCACATGGACTGAGGGTATACAATAGGAGATAGTGGCATCATGCTTTTGTCTTACTCTTTCCCCACCTACGCTGGAAGCAACAAGAACTCGGGGAAAACAAAGACTTGAACTGAGGAGACTGGTCCTAGGCTTAAAGGGGAATCCTGTGTATTAAGAACTGTAACCTACCTGCAACATCTAGTGGGGTAAGAAAAACTGCTTGATCCAAATACTGCCTAGTATAATAAAATTCAGGATTTAGACTGCATGCTTACTTTTTATATTCTTTGGTAACTATCTCTGACCTTTTATGCCTACCATTTATAATAATTTAAAATCTGTCTCTATAGTTAATAAATCTGTTTTATACTTTAGCTAAAATAGTGCTTTTTTATTGAAGTGCTTGGGAAATCTCAGCTCAGTTTACAAAGACTAGTGTGTATCCTCTTCACATCAAGGGAAGAGCAGACTAGGTAATGAACATACACTAGTCAGGTTTCTGACCAGGGCAAGACAATACTGTTCTGGGATGCAAAGCTGGGGGCTTGGGAAATTTGGGGGGGTGGGGGCTGGTGTCTTTCTCCGTGTGATTCGTGAGTAGTTTAGGGAGCATTCATGCTATTTAGCTAAGTCTGGGGCTCCATATGCAGTTGTACTGAGACAGAGGTTTGCTGCTTGTCACTAGCAAAGCATTGTGAAAGACAACCCAGGCTGGAGAGTTAAGGGGACGCAGCAGTAGCCCAGTTCCAGGTTGTACCCCAGTGATCCCATCATAAGTATATTGTGCCAAACCACAATTAAGACCAGAAATTTGAAGTCAGTGATCTGGTTTGCTAGGCTTTGCACCTCATCTTTCCGGCCTCAGCTTTACTCAACTGAGCCAGTTCCATCAGGGCATCATACACCTCAGTCACTTGGTACCTCACTGGCCTTATGCTGTCAATGTGACTCTCCCAGCGAGTGTCACTTGGTGGCTTCATGGTCAGATTTGTAACATTATCAATGAGGATCTTCCACCCGATAGTTAATGCTAAAAATAAGACATACATCTTTTGCAGTACTCTGAAGAGAGATACTGAATCTGAAGAAGATGATGTTGCAGCTGACATAATCAGGTTGAGGGAATGGCAACCACAAGGTACAAAGAAATTGGATTCAGTCATGGGTGGCCGGTGACCTGGCCATTGCAGGAGGCTAGCTCCCGGCCCCTACATCAAGACAGAACTATCAAGTTCTCAACTATTTATTTTGCTTTCCACTAGCATGCCTGGTAAGTGAAAGTGAAGGTCAATTCCCTACTCCTGCAAGAGTTCCCAAGCTCTGCAAGCAAGGATTCCCCTCCTGCTCAGCCAGAGCTCCTGAAGTGCCTCAGGTACTGCTGCTACTTCCTTACCAGTTGTGATGAGTGATGCTTAACTTCTATTTTGCAATCAGATATTGGGGGAGGGATTGCTCAGTGGTTTGAGCATTGGCCTGCTAAACCCAGGTTGTGAGTTCAATCCTTGACAGGGCCATTTAGGGATGGGGCAAAAATTGGGGATTGGCCCTGCTTTGAGCAGGGGGTTAGACTAGATGATCTCCTATGGTCCCTTCCAACCCTGATATTCTTAATCAATATGTATGAGACAAGTTGGGTGAAGTAATATCCTCTATTGGACCAATTTCTGGTCCAAATTTTCAAGCACCACAGAGCTCTTCTTATCCTGGGACCAATATGACTACAACACTGTAAACATTTATGTCAAAGCAGTGCTGCTTTCCTACATTGTAAAAACAAAGCCAAGCTTAAGACCTACAATTTTTACTTTGCAAGTAAAAGACAGGCCAGGTGTGTAAATTGTAACAGTGTCATCTTTGCTATGAAATTAAGCAGTGTTTCATTAGGTGATATAGCACATGGATAGGCATATCAGAACTTCAGTTGCTGCTGGCAGACATCTCTCTCCTTGGGTCAAGAATAGTCAGACACCCATAGGGTGACCAGACATCCCGACATACTGGGGACCACTCACCATGAGTCACTGTGCGCACCAAAGTCCTGGGGCTGGCAGCGCTTTCTGGGGCAGCTCCCGGCACCCACCAGCAGGCAGGAGCCTGCGGTGTGGGTGGCCACTAGGCACAGAGGCAGAGGGCGTCTCCACGTGCTGCACTGGCTCCCTCCTGCCCAGTTAGAGCTGCAGGGGTGGGGCTTGCAGGCGCCAGCAACGGACAGAGACCTCCACCCCCCCCCCGACCCTAGGAGCCAGAGGGACCTGCTGGATGCTTCCCGGGAGCTGCCCCAGGTAAGCACTGACGGGACTCCCCACCTCGCCCCCCAGCAGGTCCCTCTGGCTCTTAGGGTCGGGGCAGGGCGGGGCAAGGGGCTTTCTGCGCGCTGCTGGTGCCTGCAAGCCCTGCAGCTCCAGCAGCTCCCATTGGTGCTTTTCCTGGCCAATGGGAGCCATGGAGCTCGCACCTGTGGCAAGCGCAGCACGTGGAGAGTCTGGACACCCCCTTCCCCGCTCTGGCCCTAGGAGCCAGAGACCTCCCAGCAAGGCTAGTGAGTGCGGCCAGGAAAGGGAGCAGGGTGTGATGGAGTGAGTGTCTGGGAAGGGTGTAGAGAGTGCTGGACAGTGGGGGAGGTTTGTGTGTTTTGGGGTGCTAGGCAGAGGGGCCCTGTTGGGGGGTGCTGGACAGGGGGGATCTGTGTGTGTCAGGGCACTGGGGTATTGTTTAGTTGTGGTGGTAGGGCTGTGGGGAAGGGAGGGAGGGAGGAGAAATGTGTGTATTGGGAAACTAGTGAGTGGGGGGTTCTGTGTGGGGTGTTGGACCCCGCTGTGGTGGGGCTGTGGGTGGGTGGACACTGGGCAGGGGTGGTAGTGTGCACAGCAGTGTGCATTTGTGGTGGAAATGCGGGGGAGTTTGAGGGGGACTCTGGGCATAGTGGGTTCAGGGCATAGTGGGTTCGGGGGTGCAGGGCAGGGGAGCTTTGTGGCGCAGCATGGACCCACCCCCAACAGGAAGGGGCATGCTGGTAGCACAGGGCCAGGCAGACCAGTGTACCCCCATTGCCCCTGGCCGGCCCCACCCTTCCCACTGCTCACCTCCTCAACTGAAGGCAGGGGGAGGGGGTGCAGGGGTGGGTCCCGGCAGTGCTTACCTGGGGAAGCTCCTGGGAAGCAGCCGGCAGGTCCCCGAGATGAGTGTCATCTGGGCTGAGCCAGCAGTGTGGCCCGAGCTCCCCCCAGCAAGATGTGTGCAGACTGGTCCACCTAGCTCATGGCAGAGCCAAGAAGGGAGGCACCTGTACATGCTGATTCCACCCAAGTCAGGCCAGGGCTGTGCACTGCTAAGCTGCTGTCCAGCTCACTTATCCACATTGCCAAGCAGGGATGCACCTGGCGGCGGAAATCTGCTCAATGTACAATCGGGACACCATTTGTCCCGATATTCAGGTAACATTTTAAATTTGGTCGTGAAATAGAAAATTAGTCGATTGGGAATGTCCCATTAAACCCGATTACGCTCTGTCATCTACAGGCAATTTTGGTTTTTCATGTGTAATGCTGAAGCTGGGGCTGAAGGCAGGACTGTGGGCCTCCCCTCTGTGATAGCAGCTGGGGCTGGAGCCAGGGCTAGAACTGGGACACTTTGCTCCCCTGCCCTGCAACTAGGTCTGACTTTGCAACCAGGATCCTGTGGCTTCAGCTGGGGGCTGGAGCTGGAGTGCTGTGTCCCTGGCCCCGTGGCTTCTGCTGGGGGCTGGAGCTGAAGCCATGAGTCCTTGGTCCATGGCTTGTGGTGTGGGCTGCAGCAGGGGCCGTACACCCCTCTTGCAGCTTCCTAGGGCTGTGCGCCCCCTCTCATGGCTCTGGTCAGGGCTGTACACCTGTGGCTCCCCCCGCTTGCCCAATGTGTCCTGATATTTCACCTCTTGCAATCTGGTCATCCTAGACACCCAAAGCACACAAATGAAGTAGGATCCATTGGTCTTATCAGCTATTTAGACTTTAGATGTGAGTCCTACTTACTTTCACTGCTAAGTGCTCTTCCCAGTCATTGGTCAGACTCTGTCATCTGGGTTCCCAGACCAGATTGACCAGGAAGAGGTCAATAAAACCAAGCCAATCTTCTTTTTCTTCTTGTCCCCTTCTCTCTTTTCCTACTCTTCGCCAGAGCAAACATCCTTAATCTCCGATTTGTCTTCCATCTTCTCTCCCTTTTCCTGTCTCACTTACTTCCTTATCCTGTTCTTTCTCCACCTGTCAACATTATTAGAAGTTTAAGTGGAGGATGGCCATGAATCATAGCATGGAATACATGAGTCAAAGCCCCTTTAAGGGCATACCAGTGTCTCAACGGACAGTTTTGGGCTTGGTTTTCAAAGTGATCTTGTATACCTTATATACTGCAGCAAGTTCTCTCCCCTGACCCTTTCTAACTTCTTTTATCACATCTTCCCACTAAATGTTTAAGAAGGGGGAAATTTATTTGAAGGTAGAAATCTTTAAATAAATAGTTATTTGGTTTTCTGTTACACACCATACTAGAATGAACTAAAGGTAGTAGGACAGCATAATTCTAAATAGCTAGATGTAGATTGCACTAAAGAGTCAAGTACCTTTGAGAGCCTTTAATATTTTGTCATTTGAAGACATTTTACATAGTGCTCTATAAAGAAATTGAAGTTTATTGAAACCATTAGGTTTATGTCAAGTGAACAGTATCCTCTTAATGAGACTTATGCCACTCAGTGCCAATTTTGTGGAGATTATAAATCATCATACAGGAAATCACAGAATGGATTAGGAGAACTAACGTCTGACAGCACTGTTAATTAGCATAGGAGTTCCCAATAGCAGGGCAAGGGGTGGAAGAGATGATTCTTAAGCAAGAGTTTTAATGTATTTGAAGTACATAATTCAAGTCAGCCTTAATATATTAATTTAGTCTACGGTATTCTTTGGAATAGAATTTCTGTACTAGGACTAAATTATCTATTGTACCACTAAATTGTAATATACTGTCATTTTAAAGCAATTTTAAAATTAGTCTAATTACTATCAACATTCCAAGATGAACACTTACAAAGAGTGTAATTGAATAGCCAATGAACTGAGAGCGCTTCTTCGAAATTTCCTTGATTCATCTTTCCTCCAATTACTCTGTCTGCTGGTCTTCCTTAAGATGAAAGATAACCTTTGTACCACGGCCCAGAGGTTCCCCTAGAATTAAATTTGAGAATTTTACTGTTAGTATCAGTTAGAGCTGATTT
Organism: Dermochelys coriacea; assembly: GCF_009764565.3. Classification (NCBI taxonomy): domain Eukaryota; kingdom Metazoa; phylum Chordata; order Testudines; family Dermochelyidae; genus Dermochelys; species Dermochelys coriacea. The sequence continues at coordinate 107,485,877 of NC_050073.1, forward strand.
GGTAAGGTACTAGTTTAAAAGAGTCAGGTTTTTACATCTGGATCAGAAATAAGGTTATGCCAATTAATGTTTAAACATCTTCCAGTTACATGTTTGAGTTTATCCACATGAACTCTGTGTCCCCATTTCATTTAGGAAAAATGATGTTTCCTATGTACCCATCTCTAAAAATATAGTACTTTTGTACTTATTTCCTTGTGTCAGTTAATTATCTCAATTTATCAAATGACTGTAGAGAGGGTATACTTTGAAAATAATGGATTAAGCCATCATTTAGATCACATGATCGTCAAAAGAAAATTAGGTCCCTACTACACTCCCTAACTAAAATCCCTGCAGCATAGAAACTATTTAAAACAAGATTAAATGTTTTTATCTTTTGTGAAATAACTTCATAGTTATGTACCTTCCAAAGTGTTTAGAGATGTTTAAGGAGGATATACTTTTTTTTTTGTGGAGATGGGGGGCTGTTGGGGAGGTCAGGTAACAAGAAACTGAAGTAGTAAGAGTTAGGCTAAGTAGTAGGAAAGTGTCCCAGGAGAGATTTATGATGCTATGGAATAGCCATTTCAAGAGGAAGCAGTGGACTTTGCTAAGGAAATTGTGTGTCCCAACCACACCCGAGTCTCCAAGCCAGGACATACACCTCCCTGGTGTTTTCACTCTTAAAAGTGAGACAACAATTGACAAAGCAGCTGCAGAGAACACACCACCTCCTACTCTCCCACCCTGCCTAAACTAATTCAGTCACTTACCCTTTGGATCAGCATAGCCACCTGCCAAGCTAAGCTAGCAATTCCGTCTAGTAGTAAAAGAATAAGTGTCAACCCCATTACTCACCTTTCTGCAGGACAGTTGATTTTTCAACAACTCAGCCTAAACACAGTACTGCTCCTCAGTATCTCTTTTATATATGGAGCAGGAGACGGTGGGTGGGGACAATCAAATCTCTCTAGTCATAATCAGTGTCAGGCTTCCAGTCACAGGTAGCCATTCACAATGCACCAGTCTAATATATTGAAAGGATATGTGGTTAAGGCCTGGTCTACATTAGGAAATTTATGTTAGAATAACTATTTCGCTCAGGGGTATGAAAAATCCACACCCCTGGGAGACTCAGTTAACTGGCCTTATCCCTGGTGTAATTCTCCCAGCTAGCTACTGCCTCTCAGGAAAGTGGAATACCTATGCCAAGTGGAGTACCTATGACAACCCTTCCCATTAGCATAGGTAGTATCCTCAATGAAGCACTACAGCAGTAAAACTGCAGTGTTTTAAATGCAGACAAGCCCTGAGACTGACAGGAAAGGGTAACCTTACCAGAGCTGCTCAGAAAAATGTAACTATCCACTCCTTATCCAGGAGCTATGGGCCTGATTCCACTGCCTAGGAGCTTGTAGTCTTTTACACTTGTACAATATGAGTGCAAAATGGATGTAAATTGGTATCAAATCAGAATGGTAAGTGTTTTTCAACTGCTTTGAACTGGTGTAGATGACTATGTAAATTGCAAAGCAGTGGAAAATCAGTCCCCAGGGAGGGAATTCACTAGTGCACGGACCCCCTTTGCACCAGCTAGGTCCATACGGACACAAAGCTCCTAAACAGGGAAAACTCCTGATGCAAAAGGCTTTCCATGGTATACCAGATATACTGACTCTGCCCCATTGCAGATGGTCCTCCCAGCACAAGCAATGTTTTGGGATAGATGGGGACAGATGGATGTCTGTTGGTAGTGGGAGGGTTAGTGTCTTGTGCTTCTGCAAAAGCCCATTGGACATGGGGGTGCAAGTTAGGATAGCTTCAGGGCTGCCCTAGCCTGTACCAGGGGCCACACTATTCTGTGGCAGCCCTTGAATAGGGGAGGCATAAACCCCCAACGGTGGAAGGATCATCTAATAGTTAAGGTACTAGCCTGCAACTGTGGAGGGCTGGGTTCAATATCCTCATCTGCCATGGGCTTCCTTTGTGACTATGGGCAAGTTACTTAATCTCTCTGTGGATATTAGAACTCCATACTTCGCAAGATAATTACATTAGAGATTATGAGATACTTATAATCGGAATGCATCCGATGAAGTCAGCTGTAGCTCATGAAAGCTTATGCTCAAATAAATTTGTTAGTCTCTAAGGTGCCACAAGTCCTCCTTTTCTTTTTGCAAATACAGACTAACTCGGCTGCTACTCTGAAACCTGTCAACTGCTAGGTAATGGGAGGCACTATAGATAGATAGAAAACATCTCCCTTCAGTACTTGCCCTGTTGCTATTGTGGGCACAGAGAAGAATCTGGGTCGCTGTCTCTAAGAGTGTGCAACTGCCTCTTAAAAGTAAAGAGACTGAACAAAGTAATTCAGTATGAAGCCTTCCTAGTTTGCAATGCAGTAAGAATTCACTAGATGGAGCTAAAACAGTAAATAAAGAAATTCTGAGGTATAAAACTAATTCTACTGCACAAAACCATACAGCATCAGTTTCTTCACAATTTTAATGATGTATTTCACCTTGTTAAAAAAATCTTTTTCTGACGAACCATTATAGCAAGTTCTTGTTTGGATAGTTTTATATTAGTTAAATTCCTAACTATACAACAAAATTCCCATGCGACATTTTTTTATTCTGTCCACCCAAGCCTGCTTAACTTCCCACAGCTCCGCTGATGCTAATGTTTGTATTTCTGTCCTCCCATGTGTGTTAGCAGCCATCTGAGCAATTCTTTAAACTATGTTAAGCCTCTTTAGTCTCGGTTGTTGTTTTTTTAAATTTTTGCTCTGTGAAACATTATATTTAAATAAAATAAGGGAAACTGAGAAGCAAGTCTTTTCTTATCTCTAGTTATGTTTTCTTCTCTCTTGAAATTAAGAACTAATTGACAGTTTTAAAAACTCATTTATCTTTATATGGTTATTCAAGTGTGTATGGTTTTCCTTCTTCATATAGTGCATAGGTAATCCTGTCTCTTCCTATTCTAGCCTCTCTCTTAACTGGTTTTAGTCTGTAATACTGAACCTGCTTTCTTACTCCCTTGCCCTGGTCAGTTCCCCTTTCAGGATGACAGAGTGGCAAATATAGTAGTGTGCTCCTCCATGAACTGGCTTCCCTGAAAGATCCCACTAAGGTTCACCACCCCAAAGAGCCAGCAGCCCTGCCGAGCTCCACATTAGGGATTTGTCCCTAAGAGCACCATGTGCTGGGACTCACAGCATGGAGCTCCATCTGTCCTCCACACCAGTTGGGCTCTGCCCCACCCCATCCTGAGGAAAGAAATGCCTCTGTTGATCCGAGGGGCCCCTTAAACTGCAGAGGGAGCTGCACAAGCTGGAGCCTGGGGCCCAACATGAGGCTGGGGGTGGGATCTCCTCAGTATTTTAATATCATGAACTGCAAAGAGCCGCAGGAGATACATTCTTCTTAGCATATGCACAACGTTCCTCAGATGGCATATGACCAGGATTCATCACCAGATTTGATCCGCTGGATTGGATAGCTTGCCTGGGCCGGGTATTGACAGGGAGACATTGAAAAGCCACTTGTGGCTTGCAAGCCTCAGTCTGAGTATCACTGCCTTGGGATCATACGTATTAACACTAACTACATTTTGTGGGCTACCACAATTGCTACCACTGGTGGAGCTGAAAAGGTGTTTACAGTCGGGAATGTTTGAAACCTACTGTACACATGGCCCATGTTTTGATTTTTAATGGCTATAGCTGTTTAAAATTAGGGCTATCAAGCGATTAAAAAAATTAATCGTGATTAATCACGTAATTAAAAAACATTAATCACAATTAATCACAATGTTAAACAATAATTGAATACCATTTTAAAAAATATTTTTGGATATTTTCTACATTTTCAAATATATTGATTTCTATTACAACACAGAATACAGTGTTCAGTGCTCACTTTATATTTATTTTTATTACAAATATTTTCACTTCAAAAAACAAAAGAAATAGTATTTTTCAATTCACCTAATACAAGTACTGTAGTGCAATCTCTTTATCATGAAAGTTGAACTTACAAATGTAGAATTATGTACAAAAAATTGCATTCAAAAATAAAACAATAAACTTTAGAATACCACTTGAAATTTATTAAATATTTTGGTTTTTTTTATATTTTCATATATATTGTATTCTGTGTTGTAATTGAAATCAAAGTGTATATTATTTTTATTACAAATATTTGCACTGTAAAAATGATAATGATGATTTCTCAATTCACCTCATACAAGTACTGTAGTGCCATCTCTTTGTTGTGAAAGTGCAATTACAAATGTAGATTTTTGTGTGTGACATAACTGTACTCAAAAACAAAACAATGTAAAACTTCAGAGCCTACAAGTCCATTCAGTCCTATTTCTTGTTCAGCCAATCGCTCACACAAACAAGTTTGTTTATATTTGGAGGAGATAATGCTACCTGCTTCTTGTTTACAATGTCACCGGAAAGTGAGAACAGGCATTTGCATGGCATTTTTGTATCCAGTGCTGCAAGGTATTTATGTGCCAGATATGCTAAACATTTGTATATCCCTTCATGCTTCAGTCACCATTCCAGAATCTGAAGTACCTTTCAAAATCTGAGAAGCACGAGGTGTGGAGCATGCTTTCAGAAGTCTTAAAAGAGCAACACTCCGATGTGGAAACTGCAGAACCCAAACCACCAAAAAAGAAAATCAACCTTCTGCTGGTGGCATCTGACTCAGATAATGAAAATGAACATGCATCAGGCCACGTTGCTTTGGATTGTTATTGAGCAGAACCCGCCATCAGCATGGATGCATGTCCCCTGGAATGGTGGTGAAGCATGTAGGGACATATGAATCTTTAGTGCATCTGTCATGCAGAGCCGGCTCTACTGTTTTTGCCGCCCCAAGCAGTGCGCCGAATTGCCGCCGCCACAAGCAGGCTGAAGAGAGAGGCTGTCACCGATTTGCCACTGCGGGCGGCTGAAGGGAGAGGTTGCTGCAGAATTGCCGCTGCCGCATTAACACCCTTACGGCACATGGACTGCCCCCTCTTGCAGATTGCTGCCCTGTTACCGTAATATCTGTAACTGCTTCTAAAATCAAGATGGCTAAATCTCTCAATTTTTATTTGTAGAATTCTCCATTAAAATGGTTTTATAGAATACTCTGCTTTAGCATAGTGCTTTGCCAGTTAACTAAAAGAAAAGGAGTACTTGTGGCACCTTAGAGACTAACAAATTTATTTGAGCATAAGCTTTCATGAGCTACAGCTCACTTCATCGGATGCATTCGGTGGAAAATACAGTGGGGAAATTTATATACACACACAGAGAACATGAAACAATGGGTTTTATCATACACAGTGTAAGGAAAGTGATCACTTAAGATGAGCTATTACCAGCAGGCAGGGGAAGGGGCGAAGGAGGAAAACCTTTTATGGTGATAATCAAGGTGGGCCATTTCCTGCAGTTAACAAGAATGTCCGAGGAACAGTGGGGGGTGGGGTGGGGGGGGGGAGAAATAACATTCGGAAATAGTTTTACTTTGTGTAATGACCATCCACTCCCAGTCTCTATTCAGGCCTAAGTTAAGTGTATCCAGTTTGCAAATTAATTCCAATTCAGCAGTCTCTCATTGGAGACTACATGCATAAGCTTTCGTGAGCTACAGCTCACTTCATTGGATGCAACACGAAAGCTTATGCTCAAATGAATTTGTTAGTCTCTAAGGTGCCACAAGTACTCCTTTTCTTTTTGCGAATACAGACTAACACGGCTGCTACTCTGAAACCCATGGTAATTCTGTGATACCAGCACTCAGCCCTAGAAAGATGGAGGCTAGGGAAGAGGAAAGTCACGTGCTTGGACAGAACAGCACTGTGGCATACTAGTACTAAGTGCATGCGTCATTGAAGTGTTCAATGCACACACATAGATGCTCTCTTCTGTGAGATGCTACTGGTTAATTACAGGGCTAGTCTAGTCACTTCATGTTGGCTATACCAGAACAGAGGACCCAGCTGTGACGTTATGAGTGTAATATAATATCTCATTGAAAGGTGACAGGGCCAGAAAGAGTTAATTAACTCACAGACTGAACTGACCCATGGCCGAACTTTAAAGACTTGTTAGGAAGATATGTAAATGAATAGAGCTCTGAAATGCAAGCCTGCATTGTTAGAGATAGAAGTCCACATATCTATTCAGGGGACACCATCATAGGGCCAAATCACATCAGCCACACTACCAGAGGCTCGTTCACCTGCGCATCTACCAATGTGATATATGCCATCATGTGCCAGCAATGCCCCTCTGCCATGTACATTGGTCAAACTGGACAGTCTCTACGTAAAAGAATAAATGGACACAAATCAGACATCAAGAATTATAACATTCAGAAACCAGTTGGAGAACACTTCAATCTCTCCCGTCACTTGATTACAGACCTGAGGGTGGCTATCCTTCAACAAAAAAACTTCAAAACCAAACTCCAACGAGAGACTGCTGAATTGGAATTAATTTGCAAACTGGATACAAATAACTTAGGCTTGAATAGAGACTGGGAATGGATGAGTCATTACACAAAGTAAAACTTTCCCCATGTTATTTCCCCCCCCCCACTGTTCCTCAATTGTTCTTGTTAACTGCTGGAAATAGCCTACCTTGCTTGTCACATGAAAGGTTTTCCTCCTCCCCCCCCCCCCCCGCTGCTGGTGATGGCTTATCTTAAGTGATCACTCTCCTTACAGTGTGTATGATAAACCCATTGTTTCATGCTCTCTGTGTGTGTGTATCAATCTCCCCTCTGTATTTTTTATATAAAAAACTTGCAAGAGCCCTGGGTGCGCGAGCCCCGCTCTACCCCTTGAGCGGCAGCGGCACCGCCACGCGCTCCCTCGCTCGCCAGAGGGGGGGACCCCCCCCCGGGCGCGGCTTCTCCCAAGAGAAGGCTCCTCCCTCTCCCCCACTCGGAGCCGCCCAGATTTCAGGCAAGCTGGCACATGCGCAGAGGTGCAGTAAACAGGCGAGCCAGCTCCTCCCCCTTACGGCCTTTGCGTGCCGCTCTCGGGTAATGAGAGCGAGCGGTGGCGGCTGCGCAGTGGGGGGGGGGCACATCCGGGCACTGGGGCAGGATGAATGCTCCTTTCCAAGATGGCGGCGGAGGGAGGAGGGAAGGAGATGAACGAGATTAAGACCCAGTTCACCACCCGGGAGGGGCTGTACAAGCTGCTGAGCCACTCGGAGTACAGCCGGCCCAACCGGGTGCCCTTCAACTCGCAGGGCTCCAACCCAGTCCGCGTCTCCTTCGTCAACGTCAACGACCAGAGCGGCAACGGCGACCGGCTCTGCTTCAATGTGGGCCGGGAGCTCTACTTCTACATCTACAAGGGGGTCCGCAAGGTACCCGGGCAGCAGGGGGGCGGGAGAGGCCAGGGGCCCGCCCTGCTCGGAGCACGCGGGGCGTGCCAGGAGGGACCTGCTTGGCTTCAGTGTGGGCCGGGAGCCCGACCTGCGAAGGCCGAGAGCCGGAGGCTAGGCCAGGGGAGTGGGCTTTGCCCCAGTGTGAGCTGAGCACTCCTCGGGGGGGCGGGATCCCCTTAGGCGAAGGGTGGAGGCGCTCTGTGGCCGGGAGCTGTACCTGCTCACAGAGCCAGGGGGCCTGCATGGTGCCGGACCGTGGGGAGGGGCACTCTAAGCCTGAGGTAGAGGTGTAAGGGGGAGAGCTCTGAGAGGGAAGAGAACTAGTGTTGGGGGATACCTAAAGGACATAAGACGGGAAGTGACTTCTTGAGTTGTAGAGTCCAATCCCCTGCTGTGGTGGGCAACTCTGTCCTATCATCCCATTCATACATTTATAAAGCTACATTTAAAAACTACTTAAGTTAAAGAACCCAGAGAGTCACCACCACCAGCAGCTAAAGTATGTTCCTGTGCAGCCCTTTCTTTGGCTTGTTTGGGCAGGTTTGATAATGGCATAGTAACTCTGGGCCTGTCTCACCTGCTGCTACAGGCTGAAGATTATGGGACTCTCTCTGAGGAGTGTTTGGTGTTAGCATGGGGCTGCCAAATCTCAGACAGGGTGGGGTTTTACCCTTATTTGGGTTAGGAGGAAATTTTTCACACTAAGAATGGAAAATTAGAGGTCTAATGTTATAAAATGTGAACTACCCCCAGGACTGCCTCCAGAGGTGTCCAGTACAGTGAGCTGAGTCCTCTAAAGGCTGAAACTTGAAATTTCTAATTATAACATACAGCAAAAGCTTTCATCATGAGAGAAGTACTGATGCAAAATAAGGCTCCCAACCTGTGAATGATACTTGGTGGTGAAAGTCTAATAGCTTGTGCATTAAATATCTAGTATACTATATTAATGGGCAAATTGTACCTATATAAGTACTGCATATGTAATTGCTGTTTTGACTTTTTGGTACTGCATGGTGCCTTACTTCCTTGTGTTTAGTGAGGCATTCTGAGAATTTGCATCAGCAAGTGAACAGGTGTCACTTTTAATATATGTAAACATAGGCATAACCAATCTCGAAGTTTTATTGAGATGTTATCTACTTATCTTGGGTATGTATGAGCCCCCCTCCCAATTACAACATTATGTGAGCACCTTACAATATTTAATGTATATATTCTCTGACAGCCTTGAGATGGAGGGGAAGAGTTGTTATTCCCACTTTACAAATGGGATCTGAGACACAGTGACTTAGTGACCTACCCAAGGTCACTTGGGAAGTTAGTAGCATAGTAAGGAATTGGACCTGGGTTTACACAGTTCCAGGTGAATGAATGCCCAAACCACTCTTTCTCTTGCTTGATAATTCATGTAAAATGTAAGCACTAGCTAATTGCTGAGAAGAGTTAAGCCTAGTAAGGATCAGCTGGTAATGACTTGCAACTGAACAGACCCAATATGTGTTGTCTGATTGTATGCGCTTGTTTCATACACACATTTGAATTGACATTTACATAATTTAACTTAATCATGTGATGAGTCTTGATAATTTGGGGATGTTTTAAGTAATTGTGAACTAAATTTAAATATTGATTTGGTATTTAGGCACTCGAGTGGTTGATGTTATTGAACAGTTAACATGAGTAGGCAGGTAACAAATAATATTTTTAATATGTCTATTTTATAATCCATAGTGGCCTTTTCTACATAGGAGTCAGTGTGGATGATACTTGGCATGGATAAAATCTGTCCATCTTCCAACCCTTGTAACTGTTAGGAGTCTATCATCTTTGAGTCAGTTTTCAGTACTGAATACTTGCAAACTTCTGCAACTGTTTTATTTAGAGCAGCTCTTAATGCAGCCCAGTTACAGGACATGTGACTCTTACCAATCTTTTTTAGTCATTTGTTATCACACTTAAAGTAAAGAGAAATCTAGAGGCTGAAAATATGCCATAAAATAGGGAACTGAGTTTTTAAGTGCCAACTTACAACTTGTAAGTCTTATTTGCATTCTTCTAATAGCTTTTCCAGTATCTTTGGCAAAGCATAACTTTGTATTTGTGGGTATAGCAGCAATTGATAATCCTACTGTACCTACCTGCTGGATGTCTGTTTTGGGTTTTGAGACCTACTATAAACGTTATAAATATTATTCTTCAAATAATACAGAAAAATATACTAGAAGTTTAGAATAGAATTTGGATTGCTTTGCTTTGACCAACTCAATCTTATCAATGACCTTCAGAAAACAGATACTTTTAATACCATAATTACTAACTTCAATTTAAAAAGCCTTAAAGTAACAGCTGAAATATATTAAATGTATCCAAATTAAAGAAAAGATTATAGATGAGAGAAACTAGGGAAGTTGATCTGCCATACATTCATAATGAATACAATATTCCAAATGTATCTAGAAACATCGATGAGCTTGAAATCATTATGGCCTGTGATTCTGCCGTTTGGGGCTTATGGCTTTGGTTCTCTTTGTCTGTGTAGAAAATTGGCATTAGCATAGGGAAGATTGTCGGCTGACAGTTACAGCTGTCAGAATGATAAACATAATTTTCATAAAGAAAAATGCCGTTTGTTATAAAACTTGCTACTGCTTCTTGCTATGGTGTATAAGGTAGGTGAAAGAAGGAGAGCTCAATGGTAGATTAAACTAGAAGTGTAAAACACTGTCTTTAAAATGAATAAATATAAACTGCTGTAAACTTCACATACAGCATGCTTCTAAAGTTGTCTCTAGACTAGCGAATGTTTAGCCAAGACTAGATAGCTAAGACTGATTAAACTTGGGTACTTAGCCTGTGTCTATGCCAGGAAAACACCTTTAACTCAATTTTAGCAGGTTGAATTATAGTCTAGTTTCTGTTCGTGAACAGTGTTACTCTGAATTTATACTTGGGAGCAAGGCTTGGTTTTGTTTGTGTGTAGTTTGGCTTGTATTATGTAAGCCTGACTTAAACTTTATTTCTCCTGATCAATTTAGCTAGATTAGACCAGTGATTATAGTTCAGGTACTTTAAAATGTTAACTACAGCAAATGCAGGTTTGTATTTTAACCCTGCAATATAACTTAGGTTAAAAAAAATTGTTAATTTTATTATCTCTTCTTGCCTGGTAAGCAGTCTTTAAAAAGCATTGTTCCATTAGGTTCGTTCCTGCAGAAGTTAGAGAAGGAATTGCCATTATCTTCAGAAAAAGCAGGGTCTTATTCCTTTTATTTGGTATGTGCCATGCTTTATTTAACCATGAAAGAGCTAGCAAAGTAAACAGATATTGCAATGGCACACTATCTTTAGGGGAACATATTGTAATACGTTTATATATTATTGTGGGCCAAGCATATGTGTGACTGTGCTCTGCTCCATGGGAGAGGGTTCCACAACTCCTTCAGGAACTAAAACAGTGATTACAGTATGAGTTATTCACCTTAAACACCTCCAAAGAGGTACATATATACTGATTCAAGGTGAGTTTCCATACACAAGGAAAACAAAGATTATTTGGCTTTAAAAGGCTACATTTAAACAGACTCAAGGCCACCTTTCTGATCCAACAAATAGACAGGACCTTCTGTTCTAGAGCCTAAATTCTCATGCAAAAGACTTTGGCCTATCAGAGCCCCATAAGACTGATGGATGACTTCTGGTAAGCTTTTAGTGTGCGTATAGGCACTCTTATTGATTTTAATGTTTTCTCTGTAATGCTTTTGCCTTAAGAATAAAGGTGCTTGCTTAGAAAGCTGTGTGGTAACTTGTAGCTGATGGAAATACACTGTTTATAGCCTTTGGTGAGAAAGCAAAGCACAGGTGCTGGCCATTAGGTGACTGGCTTGCTGGGAATATCACAGTGTAAGGCATGGAGCTCTGCAGCCTTAAAATTCTGGTCATGAGGGAGCAATGCAGGTCTCCACCCAAGAGACGTGATGGCTGGGAGCTGAAAACTTTAAATGAGTGACCAAGGAGGGGGCATACAGGTGCAATTATTGTGAAACTGTGACAACTATCTGGGAACTTCTGCAGGTTTTGAACTTTTGGTATATACTATACTTAATTCAGCCTGGGAAGAACTTGGAAATGATTAAAATGGTTTGAAATCCCAGTCTGAACGTGAGTCAAATCACATCCCTACAGAGTATTCCTCTAGGTTACTTTTCTTTATCTGGCTGCTTCCACATCCCAAATCAGCTTTGTCTGCCATTTCTGTTTTGTGAATTAATCTTTAGTTGTAAGTCTCTTTACCCAGGCCACTGAATTGTTTGTGTTGCTTTAGAAATGAATCCTATGTAAGGATTGGTGTTCCATGTAACACTGTGATGCTTTCTTAACCTGGTTTCTGGAAGGTAAAATCTGGAGTTGGGTCCAGTGTCTAAGACAGGGCGGGCAAACTTTTTGGCCTGAGGGCCACATCGTGTTTCCAAAACTGTACGGAGGGCTGGTTAGGGGAGGCTGTGCCTCCCCAAACAGCCAGCTGTGGCCTGGCCTGGCCTGGCCCCTGCCTCCTATCTGACACCCCGCCTCCCCCTGCTTATCGCACTCCCGGGACTCCTTCCCCATCCAACTCTCCCCCCCTCCACGTTTCCTGTCCCCTGATGGCTGCCCCATCCAGCATTCCCTGTCCCTTGACCGCTCCCGGAACCTCACTCCTGACTTCCCCCCACCACCCCATCCAAACCCCCATCTTCTTCCTGACTTGCCCCCCCGGGAGCCTTGCCCCATCCAACCACCCCTTCTGACTGTCCCCCGCTGTCCCATCCAACTCCCCCTCCTTCCTGACTGGGCCCCCCAGGACCCCTGCCCCATCCAACCCTCCTGTTCCCTGTCCTCTGACCGCCCCAACCCCCTATCCACACACCCTCCTGACCCCCCCAACTCCCCTGCCCTCGATCCAACACCCCCTGCCCCCTTACCATGCTTCCTGGAGCGCTGGTGGTGCCACAGCCATGCTGCCCAGACCACTGGGTCAGGCCACTGCTCTGCAACTGTGCTGCCCGGCTACCTAGAGTATGGCGCAGCACGCTGAGGCTGAGGGGGCAAGGGAACAGCAGGGGAGGGGCCGTGGGCGAGCCTCCCAGGCAGGAGTTTGGGGCCAGACAGGAGAGTCCTGCTGGCTGTAGTTTTGCATCATCTTAGACCAGAGGTGGGCAAAGCTTTGAATGCTGAGAGAGAGAGAGAGACTTTGTCTGGGGAAAAAAATCCTTCAAACTGCCTTAGTCTTTTCATAGCAAACAAGTAGGTTCTTCCAAACTTTCTCTATCAGAATATGTTTAGAACTGAACTTGAGGAGGGTAGCAGGAAAGAATGAAATATTGGAAACTTGAGAAGAGCAGATAAGTTATATGCCAGCGATTTGACATAAGGAAGCTTTTATACTGTATTTTCTGTCCCGTTACAGCAATCCCAAGGAGAAGCGAGGGTTGTGATGCAATGAGGTGTGGCCATTTTAATGAAATACTTGGCTAGTTAAGTATTCTTGGGAGTGCTGGTATGTTCCTGTGGCTTTTGTTTTCACCTCAGCTTCTGGACTCAGTGAGGCTAGTTGTGTGTAACAATCTCCTGTTAAGGTGAAAGCTTTGTTGGAGGTGAAGTCCAGAGTTGTTTTGAGAGTGATCCCCTCTTTGGGTGGGGAGTACTATCTGAGGCTCACTTAAGAGTGCTCTGGCTTGTATGTTTCCGTCTTCAGAATAAATTTCTGTCCAAAAGATGATCCTTCTCTTGGAGGGCTATACTTGTGCACTTAGAAGCTGCAGTAGCTATGACCTTTCAATGGTTGCTGTGGTAGGGTGGCAAAGGGTTAAATAGTGGGTGGGTTCTGGTTGGATTGACACGTTCCTCTGTACTGTGAGCATGGGAAGACTATACTTGAAAAATTATGTCTTGCTTAGACCAGGTAACTGAGACTTGCTGTCAGATGCATGTTGTTTATGGACTACAGAGCATTCTTTTATAAAGATTGTTCGGTTCATGTTTACAGGGTCAGTGGTGAATGACATTAACACCATATATGATCTAATCATAGATTAACTCTCCTGGTTTTGTACATATTACCAAGTTACAACTGAATTTAGCTAGGCCTTAAAGGCTAGACTCGCAAAGGGACTTTGGGCATTGCAACACCTTACCCTGCTGCTCAGTGGAATCCTCAGCTCTGAGTTAGGCTCCGTATATAATAATGGGGAGAGTAAGGTGCTTAAGAAAAAGATTCAAAAAAGCCAGCAAGCTGAGTAGATGCCTAAACTAGCTAGTGGGAAATGTTGAAGAAAGTGGTATGGCCTAAGCCCTACCATCCAAAGGAAATTAAGTGCCTAACTCGAGGCCAGAGGGAGACACCTATCTTAGATTGGGGTTCACAAATGTGAACCCCCTTCTGGAGTTCGGCACCTAAGCAAGATTAGCTCTTTCTCATGAAGAGATCCCTTTCCCCACCTCCTTATAGCCAGTAGTCCAGTGGTCAGGACACATGCCTGCGATGTGGAAGACTGATTTTTCAAATTCTTGCTTTGCCTAATTTGGAGAAGAAATTTGACTTGTCTTCTGTGTCCCAGTAAATGCCTTAACCACCAAGAATCTCTCTCTCTTTGGCACAATAAATATTTAATTATACTAAGTGGAACAGTTTCAACAGGAGAGATTAAGATCTATCGTGGAATACCCAATAGCCTGGTGGTTAGGGCAGTTGCCTGGCATGGGGGAGACCTGAGTATAAGTCCCTGCTTCAGATCAGGTAGAGCAAGGATTTGCAAATTGGTATCCCATGTCTCAAGTGCCTTAACCACTGAGCTATTGGGTATTCTTAACAAACATGTCAGTTTCAGGGTAACTGCACCAGTTTTTCCCCTCCTTGGTGCTTGCTGTTGGTGGACCATGCTTAAAGGTTTCCAGATCCAAGCTGTCACCTCTCCTGGTTAGAGATCTGCATCTCACTCCTTTCTGATGTGAGTTTTTAAGACTGCACGGCTCCCTGATTTACACTGTGCTTCCCCACAAGTTAGACTGCCTAAACAGTCTTTGCTTTCCTTTCTCTCTAAAGGCTGACCAGTGTATTGCCCACAGTTACTTGTTACCCCACAGCTTCTTCTAAGTAAGCACATTTATTCCTAAGGGAAATTCATTAAAGAAAACGTATTAAATCAATAAAAGAACCTACATGCATGTTAGAAAGCTTACTAGAGGTAACCCCCAACTTTGACTTAAGGCTCTGGTAGGTTTTAGACGTTAGTCATTGAGTTTAAAGCCAGAAGGGACCATTAGATCATCTAATCTAATTTCCTGTAAATCATAAGACACCAACACCATCTGGCACCTGCACACTAAACCCAACAACTGAAATGAGGCCAAAGTACTACAGCCTACAGGAGACTAGGCTATTATTTGCCACAGGGAGAGAATAGGAGAGACTGAAGTGCACCTTCAGAACCGACAACTGGGTTTTCCCTGTGGTTACAAGTTTATCTGCCTTAAATTGAGAACCAAAACAAAGGCTGGGCAGATCACCCATTTTTTTTATACAGCTCAGGTCTTTGATCTTGGCCTTCTGTAACAGGTAATCAACAGACAGTTACCCAATGAAATTAATCGGCAACAGGTTTAAAACAAACAAAAGGAAGTACTTAACACAACGCAGAGTCAATGTGTGGAACTTGTTGCCAGGAGATGTTGTTAAGGCCAAAAGTATAACTGGGTTCAAAAAAGAATTAGATAAGTTCATGGAGAATAGGTCCATCTCTGACTATTGGCTAACATAGTCAGGGACACAACTCTATGCTTTGAATGTTCCTCAGCCTCTCGACTGCCAGATGCTGGAACTAGACAATTAAAATTATCACTTGATAATTGCCCTGTTTTGTTCATTCCCTCTAAAGCAGTTGGCATTGGCCACAGTTGGAAGGCAGGATACTGGGCTAGATGGACTATTGTTCTGCTCAGTATGGCAGTTCTTACGTTCTCTCCTTGAGGGAGTAACTTTAAAAGACTGGCGTTTTGTATAACCGGAGTTGGGTAATTTGCATTAATGTCTCCACAGAGATTACCTGGGAAGTCCACTTAACACTTATTATCCTGGAAGTCCATACTTGTCTGGCACATTTTCTGTATAGTTTTTTGAACTTCCAGGTCTCGCATCTCCCTCGAGAGGTTACATATAATCCTGGCCCACCATAATAGATTAATTTAATAAAGTAAGACCTTCCAAGGACATTGCAGGAAATGGCCATATCTGTCACACAAGTCAGTCACCCCCAAAATTTTGAAACTGGTGACCCCGATTATCTTGTGTGGGTTAGGTATGCTCAGTCTTCTGGGCTGACTTTTGTTGTAGCATATTTACAGTACAATTTTTTTTAAAAATGGTTGTACTTGTACTTAAACAGTGGGTTCATGTTAAATGTTAATGCTTAAATTAACAATTGGCAAGCTTCAGAACTGTTTGAAGGTTGGGAAGTGTATGTTGGAAATACTTTAAAATCTGTTGAAATGTTGCATAAATATCTGTTACTGTAGTTGTACTGTTTGTTATGGTTTAGGATGATAGCCAACATAGTGAAAACAGATACTGACATGAAACTCCTGTGCAGAAACGGTTTTAGAATTGGAAAGGTTAGGGATGTTACTGAGTTGTAATGTAGGACAAAAGTTCTGGAAGAACAGACTTTACTGTGCAGTTGAAATGTAATTGACATAGTGTGAGTTATCAGAAAGAATGCTCTTTCATTATGCAAGAAAGCGGTTCAAGAGGGAGTTAAATTACAAACCTAAAAGGTACAAGTTTCTAGACTTGGTTTTGACTGTCCAGGTCGAAATTAGACTGACATTTTTCAAATTGTACTTAACCATTTTGTCTTGACCAGTGTGTCCTCTTGACAATGTAAATCCTAATGTTCGAAGTTGTATGGTGTTGAAGAATTCATTAAGGGCTTAGTTCTTGGCTTACTGATGTCTAATTTTAAGTATTTGGGTTCACTTCATGAATGAAGAGACACAATATAATGCCAAATGCTATTCTGAACAAGTGTCAACTTCTTAAAATGTACTGCAGTGTACAAATTGCATGGAATTTACTGTGTGCAACAGAATATAGACCTACCTTATTAAGCAAGAGCCGATGTCCCTGAAGATTCTCCAGACGCAGAGCATAATTCTTACCCACTTCTATTAGAAGATCACTTTAATTAAGCTACCAAGTTACGAGAGTCTCTTGGGATATGTTTCACTTTGTAAAACTTTGAGAAGTTAGATGTCGTTTTATATCTATGTTCTGCTATTACTGCTAGTTCTTCGCTAAAAGATGTTAATACGGGCTCCACATACTGAATGTCTTTTTAAAAAAAAAAAAATTCATGAGTCATTTGTAGATTTTTAAATTCATGTAATGATGCCTTAAGGACACTTTGGCCTGCAACAAACAATATAAAGAAATACTCTTACTCAGTAAATCTGTTAAGTTATTATCTTGTACTAGAAAACGTGGTGAGACAAACCAAAGTACAAGGAATTTTAAATGTGTTAAATTGTGTTGAAGGTCAAGTTTTTATTCTTCAGAAAATCGGGTTTGTTTTGTTTCTGCATTTCTGTATCAGATTAGTGCAGACTGAAGTTTTCCCAATAAGTTCAAATGTTATCTTTTTAAAGATAGTTCTGTAAAACATTAGCTGTACATAGAATCTTTCTCATTAAGAGTAGTATTCATGTATATACCATGAAGTTAGTTTTACTGCTATACAGTGGTGCCAAACTAGTTCAGCAGGACAAGGGCCAAAGGTGAGATGCATCAAAGGCTGGGAGAACTGCATAACTTCAGATTTGCCCTGCCCCACAGCTCTAGGACCATAAATAGGGCCATACCAAATTCATGGGCATGAAAAATGCATCGGGGACCATAAAATCTGGTCTCCCTCTGTGAAATCTAGTCTTTTGTGTGGAGCTTTTATCCTATACTATACAGATTTCATGGGGGAGACCAGCATTTTTCAAATTGTGGGTCCTGATCCAAAAGGGAGTTGTGGGGGGGCCTCAAGGTTATTTTAGGGGATCACGGTATTGCCACCCTTACTTCTGCACTACCTTTGGAGATGGGTGGCCAGAGAGCAGCAGCTGTTGGCTGGGCAGCCAGCTTTGAAGGCAGCGCCCCTGCAGCAGCAGCCCAGAGGTAAGGGTGGCAATACCATTCTGTGCTACCCTTATTTCTGCGCTCCTGCCTTTAGAGCTGGGCGGCCAAAGAGTGGCAGCCGCTTACCGAGAACCCAGCTCTGCAGGCAGCAGCACAGAAGTAAGGGTGGCAATACCATACCACTAGAGCCCTGCATGGATACAAATTTATAGCCGTGGGTGTGGATATCTGCAAATATAAATCGGTATCTGTGGAACTGCAGGGCTCTCCTGGGAACCACAATGGCAAAAGGAGCAGAACATGGGGCCGCTGCTCCTAGGATCTGCCGGTGCAGGCTCCTTTGGCGTGGCTGTACTGCCCCCGACACTGCCCCCTGGGTGGGCACCATGCTCATCAGCAGCTGTCCCTGGTTGTGCTAGTGTGTGCAAGCTGCACACAAGCACCCAGACGGGAGCCGCAGACAGCTGCATGGCATGGCAGGGGGCGGTACAGCTGTGCCAGAGGAGTTGCCAGCACAGGGCACTGGCTCCTGGGAGCGGTGGCCCCATGTTTTTTTCCTTTTGCCTCTGCAGTTCCCAGGAAAGCCCCACATCAGTGGGGAGTGCGGGCTCTGGGATGGGGCCAGAGATGAGGGGCTCAGGGCTGGGACAGAGGGTTGGAGTGTAGACTTTGGGGTGGGACCCGGGGTGAGGGCTCTGGCTGGAGGTGCGGGCCCTGAGGCAGCAGCACCTGGGCTAGGGGGAGGGAGAGGCACTTCTCCCTGCTGCGGCAGGTCCGGGGTTGGGGGAGGGTTCCTGTCCTCCGGCTGCGGCAGGTCTGGGCCAGGGCTTAGTTCAGGGGAGAGAAGCTACGGCAGGTCTGGTCTGGGGGAGGGGTGCCCCTCCCACAGCTGTGGCAGATCTGGGGCTGAATTGGGGCCAGGGGAGGGACACTTCTCCCCCAGCTGCAGCAGGTTAGGGCTGTGGCTGGGTTGCAGCTGGGGGAGGGGTGCCTATCCCCTGGCCGCGGCAGGTCTGGGCTGGGAAAGGGGCGCTCCTCCCATGGCTGTGGCAGGGCCGGGCGGGTTCCCTGAGCGCCTGCATGGCGCTTAATAGACAGCTGTGCGGCTGACAGGGAACTTAGCTATAGGGTCATGGGATAAGAACATAAGAATGGCCATACTGGGTCAGACCAAAGGTCCATCCAGCCCAGTATCCTGTCTGCCAACAGTGGCCAATGCCAGGTGCCCCAGAGGGAGTGAACCTAACAGGTAACAATCAAGTGATCTCTCTCCTGCCATCCAGGTCTACCCGCTGACAAACAGAGGGTAGGGACACCATTCCTTACCCATCCTGGCTAATAGCCATTAATGGACTTCCATGAATTTATCTAGTTCTATTTTAAACCCTGGTATAGTCTTAGCCTTCCCAACCTCCACAAGCAAGGAGTTCCACAGGTTGACTGTGTGCTGAGTGAAGAAGAACTTCCTTTTATTTGTTTTAAACCTGCTGCCCATTAATTTCATTTGGTGCCTCCTTGTTCTTATATTATGGGAACAAGTAAATAACTTTTCCTTATTCACTTTCTCCACACCATTCATGATTTTATATACCTCTATCATATTCCCACTTAGTCTCTTTTCCAAGTTGAAAAGTCCTAGCCTCTTTAATCTCTCCTCACATGGGACCCGTTCCAAACCCCTAATAATTTTAGTTGCCCTTTTCTGAACCTTTTCTAATGCCAGCATATCTTTTTTTTGAGAGGAGGGGACCACATCTGTATGCAGTATTCAAGATGTGGGAGTATCATGGATTTATATAAGGGCAATAAAATATTCTCCATCCCTTTTTTAATGATTCCTAACATCCCGTTTGCTTTTTTGACTGCTGCTGCACACTGCATGGATGTCTTCAGAGAACTATCCACGATGACTCCAAGATCTTTCTCCTGATTAGTTGTAGCTAATGTTTGGTTTAGTTCTAGGAGTAAGTGGATTTTGGGTACACATGTTAAATAACTTAAGTCCTGATTAATAACTTTTTTTAACTGAGGAGTTTGCAATATGTTTGCAATTGTTATGGGTGTCTCAAGGTCTAACTGTACCAGAACTAAACTTGAAGGAACTGTATTTGGTGTCATAATTTAGGCTAAGATTTTGTCCCAGATACTTTTAGTAAAAGTCACAGATGGGTCACTGGCAAAAAAAGAAAAATTCATGGAAGCTGTGATCCATCTGTGACTTTTACTAAAAATATCTGGGACAAAATGGGGATCTGTGGGTCCCCACGCTGCCTGCAGTAGGGCTGCTGTGCAAGGGGTAGGAGCTGCCTGTAGCAGCTGGGGGCTGCGGGGTACCCTAGATGCCTGGGTCTCTGGGGGTCCCCCCACTGCCCATGGGGGCTGAGAGCTGTCTGGTTCCCTCGCCTCCCTGTCAGCCAGGAGCTGCGGGGTACCCCTGCAGCTCCAGGGGCCTGCAGTGACCAGGAGCTTGGGGGTTCCGCTTGCAGCTGGGAGCTGTGGGGTACCCCTGGTGCCTGCAGCTTGGGGGTTCCTCCATGGTGGCCGGGAACTGAGGGATTCCCCCATGGCGGCAGGCGCCTCTGGAGGTGGCGGGGGTACCCCTCAGCTCCCAACCACCACAGGCTGAAATCAGAGGTTGCTGGAAGTCGTGGATTCTGTGACTTCGTGATCTCTGTGACTAAATCGTAGCCTTAGTCATGAATGCCACAAAAGCTTCATCTTTTTAATTTCCATGACAAATGTGACTTAATTTTTCATAAATCATAGTCTTGTAATCTGCTGAGCAAGACTCCTGTGAATTGTAAAGTCTGGTTCTAAATGTCCAGGTGCATGTAGGAGAGTTACCTTTAAGTTTTGAACTGTGAGTTTGAAATCATTTTTATAGCCTCTGTTTTGCAGTAAGTTATCTTGCTGAAAATGTGACCTTGTGACTGCATTTTTCTGTACGTTTTTTCATTTTGCCAGTTTTTTCCCTTAATTTTTGCATTATGGACACCAGTCCTCTAAAGATGTGCTAAATAACTTTAAAAATTTCATTGCGACTTCATACATAAGTTGCAAACAAGTGTTCAGTTACATAATTCAATGATCTGAATGCTTTTAGGGGTTCTCGAACTGGGAGTTGTGACTTCTCAGAGGGTCATGAGGTTATTATGTGGGGGTCACAAGCTGTCAGCCTCCACCACAAATCCTGCGTCACCTCCAGCATTTATAATAGTGTTAAATATAAAAAAAAGTTTTTAATTTATAAGGAGGGATCACACTCAGAGGCTTGCTGGGAAAGAGGTCAACAATACAAAAGTCTGAGAACCACTGTGTTTAACAGCTTGGTTTACTAGGATAATTAGCTATGAAAATAAATTAAACAGTATTGCAGCTCTACATGTGTTGCTAGACTGCCTTTTTCAGATTAGGACAGAAGTTTATTAGAATGAACATAGATGGATTTGTTTTATTTTACTAACCGTTTCTATGACTTCATTTTGCAGTACTAGAATTTTTTGAGTACATGGAGCCTTTTCTGATGGTGGGATGAGCCAAAGCACTAAAGTAGGAAGTTACTTACATCCTGACAAAATGAAAGGTGCATGCCAGAAAAGGTTGTATCCCAAAATCAGGCCCCATTTAGTATTTACTATATGACAACAATACAATTCAAATCAATATAGCACCTTTCATTTCAACACTGGCAAATGTCTAAGAGCATTTTAAAGTATCAAAATAAGTCAAAACATTACCTGTTAAAATGAATTTACTGTAAGGTTGCATGGTATGATGTACGGCCACCCTCACTTCTGTGCTGCTGTTGGTGGTGCGGCTGGGGTGAGCATCCAGAAAGCATGGCTGCGGAGCCCCCAAAGACTGCTGCCCAGCACTCAATCCTCCATCTAGGGACTGTGCCCCAGTATCTAGCTCCCATCCAGGGACTGTCCCCAGCCACCAGTCCCCCCCACCTACAGTCTGTACCCCATGCATTGGCTGTATCCCCTTGCTGTGCCCCAGCCCCCCTTGGCTGCATGTAGCTCAGCAGTGCAGCCTGCCCTGCCCACCTGCTGCTGTGTCCTAGTGCCGAGGAGTGTGCTCCAACCAGGGTTACTGGACTTGAAATCCTGTGGGGTTTGGGAGTGCTGAGCACCCTGGCCTCCTGATGATGCTTCTGGGCCCAATCCTGTGCCACCCTGTTCTCCTCCCTCCCCCCTCCACTGGCTCTGCACTGGGGAAGGTGCCCCTCTTGCTCTGTCCTAATTACAGCCCTGAGGATGTCACATGGGCCACAGCTGGGTGCTGATTGAGCCACAAGTGTCCCATGGTTTGAGAACCACTGAGTCAGATGAATACTTAAGAAATTACCATTCTGTAATTGTTTAGTATTAGCTCTATATCGCAACAAGTAACTTTAATACAGCTAGAATTTCCCTAAATGTGTTTTTTTTCCTTGTGTTCAGATACAAAACCGTCTACTTGTATCCACATCAAATTAGCATATTAGGTTAACCTGCATTTCTTAACTTTGTCAGCTGAATTTTGACCCTTTTTGAATTTGCATATACCTGGATGAAGCGAAATGTATATGCTAAAAAGGCTCTTCATTTGAAGTAGTGACTTGTTAGTGCAGGCATTTAAAAATTCACTTACCTGGGGTAAGTAGGAAGCTTTCCCAGATGAGTTAGACAAGAGCTAAGTCTTTCACATCCTTTTCCTAACATGGGGCCTCTACCTAGTTTAAAAAAAATAAAAATCCATTAACAGGTACTTCTCCCAATCCTGATGATGTATGCCAGAGGCTTCTAGACATGTCTTCTAATTAACATGTGTCCATCCACATGACATCTGGTATTTGGTCAACCTTAGTTCTGGCTGGAGATCTTTGAACACTGCTTTCTTTGTAATAGCTTCTTGCTGATCCTGAGTTGGTTAGAGGGTTTAGTACAAATCCTCATGAAGGGGAGTGAAGGAGGCTGGTAGTCAGATCTGTGTCAGTGCTCTGAGAAGCCTAGTCCCCTGCCATCATAAAGTGCTGGAAAAGGTGAGGATACTTTAGTGTCTACTCATGTGCTGTCCCTTAGTCGTGCTTCGGAGTACCATTTTTTTTTTTTAATTTTTTTTTTTTTTTTTTTTTGCATTAGCCCACATTTTGTGTTTGACAGATTTGAAAGCTCCATGTCCTAATTGCTGGAAAAAGAAGGATCTTGGGCCTAAGTCTATACTAGAAACTTTTGCTGGCATAGTAATGTCGGTTATGAGTGTGATTCTTTTTGGCATTCTGTCTGTGCTGGCAAAAATCATAGTGCAAATGATTATACTGGTATAAAAGTGCTTTTGCTGGTGTAAAAGGAAAGATTGTTTGGTGATTAGGGCACTAGCATTGGACTTGAGAGACCTGCATTCAATTCCCTTCTCTGCCACAGACTTCCTGTGTGATCTCTGGCAAGTCACTTAACTGCTGTTTTCCCATCTGTAAAATAGGGATAAAGTTGGGTACCTCCTTTGCAAAGTGCATTGAAATCTACTGATAAATGTGATAAGAGCTGGATATTAATTTCACTCAGCTGCTGTTTGGCAAAGCTATGAGGAGCCTCAGAGGTACTCGAGCAGTTGGCTTGCAGAATTGGGAAGACAACACTGCTTTGTGTACATGCAGTTCTTATTCGGAAGACTTTTTTGAAGGACTAAACTTCATTTTTAAAGCTTTAATTTTGCAGATATTGGCTTAGCCTCTCCCCACATTTCCCAGGAAAACCTTCCAGCTTATTATTGGTGAGTGGGCAAATGGATTTGTTAGGCACTAGGAACATAACCATTGGTGGCAGGGGGAGGACTAATTCCAGTGCCATGTTTTGTTACCTTCTAAATTGAAATATAGAAATATAAAATTATGCTTTCTGCTGCTCTTGTAAATTGCAGAGCAGCAGACAACTTATTTAACTTGAATGCCATTCTGGCTTTGCTTACAAGTAACAAACATGTTGGGTGAAGGTAAAGTAAGAATGCTTCTGTGCCTACAACACAGTTCTGAAAGTTGGGAGACTTGGGTTTTATCTGAGTGAGACTTTCTGCCTTCCACTCCTAGAACTTCTAAAATAAGGTTCTGGCTTGCAGTTTAGATGAAGTGCTTGGTCTGTCCAACACAGTAGCATAGCTCAGACATGTTTAGTCCCATCTACTCTACAGGATGAATGTGTATTGAGGCCAGGTCCTCAGTACATGTTTTTTTCAGGTAGTTTCTTTGTTTGCCTCAGGTTCCTGCTTGTAAAATTAGAATATTTACTTGCCTCACAGGGATGTTAGAGAGCCTTTGAGAGACATGGAAGGAAAATGCTAGAAGTGTGAAATAACATCAGTACAGCAATTCACAGTGTACAAAATTGCATCTTTTCTGACTATGACCAGATATGGCTTGTAGTAAAAACATAAACCTGTTGGACCTCATTTTTGGTATTGAAATAATGACTCCTCCTTGGCAAGTATTTCATTTATTCAAACTACTACTATCAGACTGTTTTTAAAACTTCTAGAATAACAGTAAATTAAAGTTTTTTTATTGAATATTAGTAGTAGTCTGATTTTTTAACATGCTGCAACATGATGGAATTATTTGGGTTGGGTATGTGTAAGATAACACCAAAACACTCTGGTATTCATTCCTATGGGCCAGTAAGACCTAACAGTCAGAAAAGATCCATGTTTACAGGATAGTAATTGGTTCAAAATCAGAAATTGACTTGTACTGAGCTTTGTAATGAAGAGAATATAAAGTGATTACCAAGCACTGCTACAGTGAAATAAGTTTCTATAGCAACATCGGATGCAATACAGGGTGCAGTTATGCTGGCTGCTTTGTAACTGAATTTTCCCCTCACAAATATCAAATTTACACTGTCAGATTAAAATGTTAGATTATAATATTTTATTATAGCAATAGATGATAATGAAATCTTGAGTGCTGGTTTTTCTGGTAAATTTCTGTTGTGAATTCCCTTTTTTAAATCATATCTCAAAATTTTATACCTAAACTGTGAGCTCTTTGTGGTAGGGACTGTCTTTGCTGAATGTCTGTACAGTGCTTAGTACAATGGGGCCTTGATCTTTGATTGCTGTTAGGTATTTCTTCAGTACAAATACATAGTTCAGTTCCAACTGTGGGGAGTTAAACTTGGTCTGATTTGAAGGACTATGATCTTGCAGTCAGCTTGCAGATTTTCCATTAGTATGAGGCTACTGGAATGTATTTTTAGTGAACTGTATAGCTTTGTTTATGATGGCTGATATAATGAATTAATATGGCTTTAAAAATGTTAATTACACACAATGCTTAATTTTTTCTGAAATGTCAGGATATCCTTAAAGAGGGAAATATTCTTATTCATTACGCTGCTCAGTTTCTTTACTTAACATTTTAAAAACTTCAGATGAACTGCAATTTTGTTTGCCACAGATATTTTAAAGAGCTAAAGACCATAGAGTATTTCTAATATCTGGATAGTTTTAAAATTAGAGCAGAAGAAGTCTTCTAGCACCAAAATTGCATTCTAGCATGCTTATTGTTCCTTAACAAATTATCTTTTATACAATATGTAACTAAAAAAATCAATTTTGCTGGGGGGGCGGGCGGGGGGGAATCATATGAATTTCTCATTATACTTCGCTATTGGCTTCTGCTTGATTGTAGTCTCCAATACATACCCAGTCTGTCTCTTTAGAATTGAAAACCTCTAACATCCTGATACTGCTGACCTCCCATATGGGAGTTTGTATAGCTTTCATAAAGCCTTCTTTTCCTGGTATCCCAAGAAAGAGAACAGCATATTCACTTCCGTTTGAAATGTGACTTTTTCTAAAGTTTAGAGAAGAAATAAACTGGCTTGTAACTATCAACGGCTTAGTTTATGAACTAAACTTTGCACAGCACAGGAATGAAAATGTGTATGTATTCAATTCAGCACAATTATGCTAAATATAATGCTGTTTGGTACTATATGACGAGCTTAACAAAAGACAAGTTGTACAATACAAAATATGCAGTGGGTGTAATCTTCATAGAAGATGGCACATGGTCTTCAGTCAATGGGATTGATGTGAAGATGTAGCATAAATTTGATTTCAAAGATGAGCAGACGCCATTGAAAAGAGAAGACTGGAAAAATTTGAGAATGACAGGAGAAGATGAAAGGGAGAAATTGTATGAGAGGTTAGAATAGCTAAAGGGAGAACTATTGACTGTACCAAGATAATAGCAGTGTGGCTGAGAGGAGAGGACTAGTCTAACAGGTCAAGTAACTTTTGTGTGAGAAGGAGATCTTCATAGACTAGATGCCTTGTGAAATAGGCTGGTGGCATTCAGTCTGTGGGATAGATGATTGTCATGCTGAAAGTAAATAAGCACCGTTTCCAAACTGCTTCATATTTTTCTGGCAATATAAAAGCAGCTCAGCTGCCTTTGTTTAAATGAGAAGTGCAACTTGTCAAAGGCAGCATTCATTGGCAAATCTTAACAGTAGTTGTAACTTTCCAACTAGTTTTACTTGTGTTACCAGTAAATCGCTCATACTAATGTGGGGAGGATGAGCCAATTTAAAATGTTGGGGAATTAAACTACTTATTTTCACCTGAAAACATTTTCATGTCACTTTTGTTGACCCAATGAACTAACTAGTCAAGAATATTTGCAGAACTATATCAGAATACTTGGTTTAGCTGGTATCTGACATGTTTACATTGACTTATTTTCCATAAATCTAGTTCATCTTGTTTGTACAGTACCTTATTCACTGTTAAAAAATAGTTTGAAAGAGTGGCACTTCTTCCATGGGAAGAGAGACTGGTATAAGTGTAGGGGATTGCATGAAAGAAGGTATGACTTTAGGAGTGGGAGCAGACTAAAGGATCCATTGAAGGGTTGGGTGGAATGTAGGGAATTAGAGTAGGGTGAGAATTAATACCCTCTATTTCAGAGAGGAGAATCTGCAATACCCATGTTAAGTTCCCGGCTTTTGGGTAGCTGGGAACAGAATTAAGATGTGGTTTAAACTTTAAAATTACATTTGAGCTTATTGATCAAATTACTGTGGAGTAGTCTAGTAAAATTTCTAAATCTGTCAGAATCCACTTAATTGGCTCACAGAAATGGTATACTTTCTTAATTGGAGATTGTAAAGGAACATATTGCAGTGTATTCCAAGTATTTTAAATAATGGATGAATGATGCTCATAAGTCTGTTTTAATGATGCATGTAGTTAATTGTAAGCAGTACTAATAAGCGTAGTTCATACTTCCAAACATCAGCTGACATCTGTAAATATTCCGTTGTAGTGCCGTCTTCTCATTTCAGGCTGACAATCTGTAGTTTGCTTTTATAGAGCTCTGATTTGGATTGTTTCCTACTTCAGCTGTGTTTTTACGTGGCTACAGCAAAAAAGTGGCTAGTTTATGCAAAAACAACAACAAAAAAAATCTTCACTCCCTTGTAACTCAAAAGTCTGCAGGCATTTTCTTCAGACTTCCCATCAAATCACTTAAGCAGAGACTAAGGCGTCTGCAGGATCGACGCTGCTGCGATTGATGCACCGGGAGTCGATTTAGCGGATCTAGTGAAGACCCACTAAATCCATGGCAGAGCGCTCTCCGGTCGACTCCAGTAGTCCATGGGGAACGAGAGGTGTAAGGTAAGTCAATGGGAGAGCATCTCCTGTTGACCCAGTTTGGTGTAGACACCACAGTATGTCGATCTAAGCTACGTTGACTCCAGCTACGTAATTCATGTAGCTGGAGTAGTGTTACTTAGGTTGACTTACCACGGTAATGTAGACATAGCCTAGGTGTGGAAAAACATCTGTAGAAAAGATGAATGGCTTAGAATTTGGAGCATGTGAAAAAGGAAGCAGGGGGTGTAATAGAAACTGCTATAATTATGAACAAGACAACTTTGCTACTATATGTAGTTTATTTAGTATTTCAAGAGATAAAACTGAGGATATTGGATTTTTTTTTGTATGAAGCAAAACTGAAACTGTTAGTTCATCTCCACTTGTGTTCCTACACTATAGTCTGATACCATTGCATGAGCAATTAATGCTGTTATATAATTCAGTGCATTTGACGTTTAGGTGACACCAGACCTCTTTGGTCTCATACTTTCACGATGAGGAGTGGGAACTGTAACTCTCTTTTTAATTTAAAATTCTACTGCTTCAGTGTTAAATCACTGTCTATCCTACAATATCAGGCTGAGTTTATAACTAGTTAGTGGCTTTGTTGGCTCCAAACATAAATTGTTTCTCGGCACACTGGCCTGGTCTATGCTGACAGTTCTAGGGAAATCTCCCACTAGTGTTTGGAACAATGGAAGTGCTAATGTGAATTGGCTGCTTACTAGAGTTGTGAGACTTTTCTGGGAGAAAGAAAAATTATTTTAATTCTATTACCTTAAATATGTAGAAACAAACAACTTGAAAAGATTGGTAGGTGTCTGTTTAATTAGTCTCTGCTGACTTCATCTCTGAAACAAGTCCTTTGGTTATAATGCAGCTGGAGTTTTTAAAAATTCCTTGGAAGACTTCCCAAGGCTAGACACAGCCTATTCTTTCTGCAAGGCCAGCTGCAGTGCACCAGGGATCTTTGAAAATCTCCCAGAATCAACTGTTTACTGAGCTATGCCTGGGCATGTGGTATAGATATCTGGAGAACTTTGGATCTGATACGGCTAGAATGGTGCTGTAACAGTGTGGATTCTCTGAACAGTTTGTGCTTTAACTGATTCTGTAGAAGGTTCAATTGAAAATGGATAAAATGTCTATTGTAAACATGGCTTTGGATATATTGGAGACTGCAACTCTGCCATATTACAATAGCATTGGCTCTCAGTGCAAAAGGTAGTCTCTTTCTGTGAAGGTCTTCAGAACTTTAGAATTTAACTCTCCTTCACCCCTTTTCCTGGTTTGAAGTAAGCCAAGTTTGTTAACCTTCATGTTCTTCTGCAAAGCCCTTTCTCTCTTCCCAGCTTTAAGGGAAGAAAAAGGGTAAGCTAAGGGTTTGTAGGTTTGTGCATACCCCAAGAGTGTTTTTTTTTTTTTTTTTTTTTTCCTCTTCCAGTTTATAGGGAGAGAGGTTGCTTTGATTTTGTACCCTTACTATTTGGTAAGGCTAATAAGAGCTTTAGATAAATGTGTTCCAATTTTTATACAAATTGAAAAAAATATTTAGAATTTTTAATGTTTAGACATTTAAAAAACCAGAAGTCTTCACTTTAGGTGTGTAAAATTGTACACTTAGTCTGAATTTTTTTCAGAAGTGTTGAATACCCACTGACTTCAGTGGAGGCTATGGATGCTTCAATCCTCCTGGAAAACTAAACCATTCTTATTCCTATGCCTAACTATAGATTTATGCACCCAAGATTCTGGCCTTAAATTATAGAGCCATTATGAGTTTTATCTTCTTCATCCAGCAGGCTATACATTGAAATACTTCTGAAAGTGACTCTTCACTTCCAAAGCACATATGGTTTTTATACATGACCTAAAATGAGATGCATAAAAATTATTATGCAAGTTTTATTGAGAACTTGGGAACACAATATTTTTCTAATCTTATTAGTTTTGTCAAAAATGAACAAGCTAAGCCTATGTAATGAAATGGCCTGAGACACTTAATTTTGAAATATAAAATTAAGAAAGTGACCATGTCTCCCAGTTTTACTGGGACAGTCCCTGTTTTTATATGATTTTGCGGGAACTTTTCAGCATACCTGAAATACCTTGTTTCTGCATTTAATTAATAAACATCTGGTCTTGATGATCACAAAACTGTTAGAATCTTGCAGGGTGAATTTGATTTAAATAATTTAAATCACTAGTCAGGAAGATTCGGTTTAATGATGGATTTCTACGTAAAAGTACATTCTTGTTGGTTGTTATAACCTTAATACAGTAACTCCTCACTTAATGTTATAGTTATGTTCCTGGAAAATGCAACTTGAAGTGAAACAATGTTAAACAAATCCATTTTCCCCATACATTTTAATGTAAATGCCGGGGGTTAGATTCCAAGGACACTTTTTTGGGGCAGACAAAAGGCATTATGTACTGTACTGTGGTTGGGAAGTGCCCCGGCTTACCCCACATGGGCACAGCCTGCTGCAGGCAAGGATGCTAGGAAGCACCTTCGCATCAGCAGTGGCAGCTTACCTAGAGAAGAACAGGTGCTGACTTTGCCAGGGGATGCTCCTGGCCCGCCTCTTCCCGTCCCCACTCCACCGCCTCTCAGGAGCATGCTGCATCCCCGCTCCTCCCCCCTTCACAGCTCTTTGGCGGTGCTTAGGACTTTCTGGGAGGAAGGGGGAGGAGTGGAGACATGGTGCTTCCCCACTCCTCTCCCTCTCTCCCCAGTGCTTTGCACTTAGGACTTTCTGAGAGGAGGGGGAGGATTGAAAACGTGGCTCTTTCCTGCGCTTTCCCCTCACTCCCAGAAAATCCTAAGCGCTGCCAAACAGCTGTTTGGAGGTGGGGAAGCCTTGGGAGTGAGGGGGAGGAGGTGGAGAAGAAGAACTTGTGCAATGCACCCTTGTAAAGTTGCTGCTCTTCCACAAAATTTTACAAGCAGTGGACAGAGCAGGCAGCCAAACGATGTTATAAGTGAGCAATGCACAACTTTAAACGATCATGTTCCCTAATTGAGCAGTGACGTAACTTTGAAACAACGTTAAGCGGGAGGATGTTAAGTGAGGAGTTACTGTACATATTCTTCACAACTCAGAGATGTAGGTTTCATTTTTAGACGGTACCACACTATACATTTTTAAAGTGATTTATTTTGAAAACTTTTCAGATGAGTTTTACAGCTATAACCGAACAATCATTCATTTTCTGATGCTTCATTTACCAAAGGTAATTAAAGCAGATAGGTCACTGGGAGGTGAACTCATAAATATCTCCAATTCAACAGGTTAATCATTAATATTTGGAGGATTTTCTTGCCATGCTGTATTAGGAGGATAACATCACCAGACAGACATTTAAATTGTTTTATTTAACTAGAACAAAGTTATGTATTCTGGATTTTTTCTTCAATAGCATCATAATTTAACAAAACAAGCATATGAATTTTTGAATTCAGTTAAACATTCAAGTTTTTTACAATCAGGTTTGTTTTTGTTAAAATTGTTTTGAACTAAAATAGTTATAGGGTGTTTTAAAAAAAACAACAACAAAAATTAAATAGACTAAGTCAGCCAGGTCAACATGAGAAACTTAATATTGGCTTCTGCAGCTAACTCAGTCATCTTCACCTTCATTTTCCTGTTTTGTTCATAATCTGGAAAAGAAAAACAAGCTTTCTGCTTTTTCAGGTCCCAAACGATTTCTCAATTTGGAATGAATTAGTTCAAAGGAAGAAAATATTCTTTCAACACTGGCAGAAGAAGCTACTGCTGTTACAAGTGAGGTTATCACTTCAACAGTCACCGAATCCAAGTGCTTAAGTGACTTCCTCCAGTTCTCTGGTGTGACTTTCTTTAAAACATCAGCAAACATATATTTCTTGAATGGTTCTTATTCCCAAACTGGGTCTCTTTTTGGCCTGCTGCCATTATAGGTTTTCCCTTCTAGTGGGAGAATGGTATGGTAGATCTCAAATCAATGAAGGCTACACTCAGATCTCAAGACTTCTAGAATATGCTGCTCAAACAGTTTCACTTTTGTTGCTACTGCCTGTCCCTTCCTTCTCACGTTTATCTGCAGACTTCTCCTTGTCCAGATCTATTCCACCCCCAACAATCTTCTATTCATTGAACTTTTTGAAACTTTGCACTTTTAGAGAGAGGTAAGGGATTGACTGTGTACACAAATTTGCAGAGGAACAACAAGGATGAGGTCTGTTATTTCTCACCTCTATATATTTATTTATTTTTATTTATTTAAAACCATTTTTGCTAACAAGCATATTTCTGGAGACACAAATTCACAGTTTGAGAACTGCAAAACTAAGCATCTCTGATGGTATCTTCTATACTTAGCACGGAGTCCCATTGGGTAGATAGAAAGATTAACGTAAATAATCTATACAGAAGCCCCTGGAACCTCATAAGATTGGGTCCCTAATCCATGAACTATTGAAACTTATTTACACAGTGCTGGGAGAGAGCTTTCCCAGTGCTCTTAAAAAAAAAAAAAAAAAAAAAAAACCACACACACACACACACACAAAAACCACCTCCAGGGGCGTAGCTACCGGTGCAGGTGCACTGTCTATACTGACACATTACAGCACTGAAACTTGCAGCACTTGGGGTGTTTTTTTCACACCCCTGACAAGAAAGTTGCAGTGATGTAAAGTGCCAGTGTAAACAAGCCCTTAGGTAGATATTAGGAAAAAACTGTAAGGATAGTTAAATTCTGGAATAGGCTTCTGAGGGAGGTTGTGGAATCCACGTCCTTGAAGGCTTTTAAGAACAGGTTGGACAGACCTCTCTCAGGGATGGTCTAGGTTTTTGTTCATTCTGCATTGTTGCAGGGGATGGACTAGATGACCTCTCAAGGTCAGCCCTATATTGCTACAATTTTATGAAATGAACAAGAAAGGGCCCAAGAAGTGCAGTGTGTCTCCTCATGTTCATTTTCCAGGGAGCAGGGTCAGCTCTTTCACAAGTAATTTATGACTTATACTCCCCAAATTTAACTCATTTGTAGTTAAGGAACTGACAAGTGTTTATTTAAAATAATAATAAAGACACTTCTTTTGTACACCTAGTTTTTTCACAATTTGTGCAAGAGCTATGAATGCCTGATCTCTCCATGTTACCCACTGTCATTCAAGATCGGAAGATCCTCTGGACTGGGATCCTTCTTTTGAGAGAGATTTCCTTAGCTGTAGTAGGAGATTGCTTACTGTAAATCTCAGGCTGTTCAGGTGGCACACAGAGCTTACTGTTACAACACCAGCTTTGCCTGAGGCCATGGAAAGTCAATCCCAGGCAAGACAGGTATTGCTAACCACTGAGGAACCTAGAGGTACGTGTGTTGACTGTAAATGGAGCTGCCATGGAAACTTTCTTAGTTAAATTTTAAAAAAAATTTAAGAAGGCCTTGTAGCTCAAAAGGAAATATATACCCTACTGTCATCTTGGTGCTCTTTTGATATAGCTAAGATGTACAGGAGGGATATCTACTAGTTGATTGAATACATCAAGTGACATGAGAGAGGGGATGCTTCAAGAAAACCCTCTTCATCTTTCAAGCAAGTCTGACTACAGGTTGACCGATGTCATTTTCCAAACAGAGAAGTTTTCAGTTCCTGCCAGTTTCAGTTAAGTGTGGTAGTGTCAGATTCTGGGATTTATCATCGTGGACCCAGATCTCGCAGAGCAACTTTTCTCCTCGGGTGAGCCTCTCTGTGTAGGTTTGGTCAAAGCCTCCCTCTCTGGACATGCAGGCAAGGGATTCAGTGCAGGGCAAATGAAGTATCAAGTCCAGGGAATCTGAGTACTGCCCTTACTAGGGAATCCTCTGAGTTTTCCCAGCAACAGTTTTCTCTGTCAACCTCAGAATCTAATGGCAAGCACCCACAGAGCGAAAGATAGAGAAGGAAATGAGAAATAAGTACAGCGATCCGTACCCATGGTCACTATTGTCCCTCAACTCATCACAGGGGAAAAAAAACAAAGCATTCCTAAAAAGATTCTACTACTCAGGAGAGCTAATCCAGGCAGAGGTGTCCTTCCTGTTTGTTTCAATCTTCTGATGCTGATTCCTCCAAGGAGGAGCAGGTCTAAGAAGGAAGCACAAATCTAGATTTTTGCAGGTACAGGAGTCCTTCAGTGTCATCCTGCAAGGGAAGGGCAAGCTTCAGAAGAGGAAACAGGAGGGGAAAAAAAGAACTCTTCCAGTTAGAATTTTTCAAAACCATGCTTGACAGCTTCCAATTTAGATCTGCCTCCTGAGAAAACTTCTAAGACTAAGAGGAGGAACTAGGTCAGAAGAATGACTACACCACTTGGAAGTGTTATCCCTCAGATCCAAAACAGCCATATATTGCCCTCAATATGGCCTTGATAGATGTGATCAAGGAGGAATGGGAATCCCCAGAAAAAAATAAAAAGACCAAGCAAGGTTGATAAGCATTTCAAGTTCCTGAAAAATCCCAGACTCAAGAAGCAAATGTTTAATGTCCATGCTGGTGACAATCAACTAAGTAGACTTTGTCATTATTTGGAAAATGGGAACTTCCTCTTCCCCATTTGTCGTCTTGCTTGTGGACGTGCTGTAGTTGGCCAGAAGTTGCACGCTAGAAATCTCCAGTCGTTTTTGCTGTCCCTGTATCATCACACTTTAGTTCACTTTAGTTTAGGAGAGTTCAAATTCTTGGAGCCTAGTATTTTCTAAGATGGTACTCGTGGTTCAGGAATGAATTACCCAGAGCCCTGGTGGACAGAGTAGTACTTGCATCCAATGCCAAGTTTAAGAGATGAAGGGCGCACACAGATGAATTCAATGCAGGGAATTTGGATGGAACAGGAGAAGAAATGGTGTAAACAGGTTGACGTTCAGGACAACTGCCATGAATTCAGAGCTCTCTCCCCATAGATAAATATGTCCCATATGGTAATGGTGAGGGACAACACTACTACAGTCGCCCACATCAATAAACAGGTGGGACAATGTAGTCATCCCTGCCCAATGAAGCCCATCTCTGACATTCTGGGTGGAGGAAGAACCTGCAGTCCCTCAGAGCTCTAAATACTGGAGAAAAGAGGAAAATGGTTGCCAGCTGGCTAAGCAAAGAACAGCTACATCAAGCAGAGTGGAGTTTGAACCCAGAAGCTTCACTTTATAGTGAGGAATTTCAGGGTCCTTTCAAACTTTACATCTGTAAGGTCCCCTCCTTTCCCTCCTGAAAGAGAGATCCAAAGATAGTAAGCATAGGTGCTCCCTGAGGTGGCCTGTAGCCCTCCTGTATGCCTTTACTTGTTTCCTCCTGCTACTCAGAGCTAACCAGAAGACAAGGAGGGAGAGTGCACTGGTGGTAATAGTGGCTCTGCATTGGTTGAGGCAGCCCTGGTTTTCCAGTGTTTCAACATGGCTCGGTCTGATCCCACTGTCCTCCCTTTTAAGACAGGATTTGCTTTCTATGGGACTGATGTATCAGAGTACAGAAGACTAACTGTATGGCTTTTGAATGGTCTTGTAGGTGACATGGGATATACAGAAGCTGTAATCTCCATTCTGCTGCCATCTAGAAAAGTTTCCACACATTCCTTCTATTTTGTGAACCTGGTGGAAGTCCAAGTGGCGATGCAAGAAACATTGCTTTTCTCCGAATGGATAAAAATTAATGAGAAAAACTGATTTTATTAAACTGCGTTTTTTAAATTTAAATGTGTTTTTCTTTTTGAAAATAAAACATTTAATTTTGAAACTTGTATCCAATGTTAAGGCCTAAACTTACTATAATTTTACAATAATTTAAATTAAATAAAAATAGTTAAGCAGTACATGCTTGATGCCAAAGTATTAGTCAAACCACTGAACCTGGTAGAAGTTGCTGAGTATGCACCTGGAACCAGAATTTACGGAAGTGCTAAACCAGCTTTGACAGCAGACGCTTCTGCAGGTGCATAAAATACTTTCTTCATTTTTTGAATAATTAGTTCATTCAAAGTTGAGAAACCAGGTGAAAGATGAAAAAGCAGAAAATCTTGTTTTCCTCTTCCAATCTCTGAATAAAAATAAAGGTGAGAGGATGAGATCTACTAGGCCTAAAACCCTAAAGGGACATGGTGACTAGAAATAGTTTAGTTCACTAACTACAGATATTTCCTTTGTATCATAAATCAGTTTTAAATACAAAACGTGTTTTTATAAACCTAGTTTTTTTCTGCTGTATTCAGCACCTTTAATGTAGTTTTATTTAAATAACTGTTTTGTGCGTTTTGATTGAATTCCAGCTTCTATCCAAATGCAACTTGAGACAGATCATGAGTACATTAATCTAGTAAATAAGAAATTATAATTTGCCATTTTCTAAGAGAATTTAAGAATCTGAATAATGTTTTACTTTGTTAAACTATATAATTGCTTAAGTGTGTAAAGTTATCCTAATTAGTAAAAAGTTCTAAATTTAGTGTAAAGGCAAATCAACATGGTTTTTATGGTTACTAACCGGTGAGAATCAATTTTCTTTAGGAAAATAAATACAAATGCAAAAGATTAAAATCAATTATTTAAATTAAGATTTCCTGCTTTAAATTATGGTTAAAATTGGTGATTTAAGTTACTTTGATTTTAATAAATTCACCCTGTTTTCTCCTCTGCCATCTGTTTGCAGATTTTAGAATTCTTACAGGAAGGTCTGATCAGGGATTTCAGTGTCGACATTTTAACATTGAAACAAATGGCTGCACTATATAGCATACTTTCCTCCAAAGGCCAGAAGATGATCTCTTTACCTGAGATCTTGAGCATTTCCTCAGAGCTGCATCTTTACTTCATTAAGATTCATCAAACGGCATTCTGGGAGCTCAGTTTGGTTGTTACTGCCCTGATTCTGCATTTCTTTGAGCTCCTTGGAAAAGTACCCATGTATTTTGTCTCCAAGATGGTTTTCTTGATAGCAGTTACTTCTACCTGGAGGGTGTCAGAGGTAGGGGCCTTCCCTCTTGAGGAATAGTACTGCACATTTCACAATGATGTGGGTCTCTGAACAGACATGGTCTTTATTCCAAAAATTAACTAGGTTTTTTCACAGTCCAAGAAATGGTGCTTCCCTTTTTGTCCAAAACATCGTATCCAGCAGAGATGCTTGGACATGCATAGAATGTTTATAGATCCCTCAATATCCACATCAATCACACACAGGCTTTTCACAAGTCCAGTGCTCTAGATATTCTCTACTATTAGGATGTAAAGAAAAGCATTGAAATCTACTATTTCAGGTGGTTGAGATGGTGAATCCATGAAACCTATAAATCAGTCTGTCTCCAATAACCAACAACATAACCCACGCTTGAAAATGGTGGTGGCCTCTGCAGGGTGGCCACCTGGTTGTCCGTTCATACTTTCTCAATTTTACAACTGCATGTTCAGGTATCTATGGGTATCACCTTCAATAGAAGGGTGCTACAAGTTATCCTCTCCCAGTAGAGGAGGAGGAATTTAAACATAACTATACCCATTTTAAACCCTCCCTCCCCCAAAGGGATGCTGCTATAAAAATTCCATCAGTTAACAGATGCATGGACCTTGTAAATGAAAGAAAAGAATTTTATTCTGAGCTATACGGCCTAAAGAGCTGATAAAACTGTTCCACCACCCCACCCCACCCTCAAAGTTTGGAGCTGGATTTTTCATGTAAAATAAATTGGAAAATTAAGGCCTTGTACATTAAAAGGGTACAAGCCCTTTTGGGCAAGTCACATAATTACAACATATACCTGTGCCAATTCACATATGAATATTCCTGTAGTTGTAAGTTCTGAATAGCTGTCTTTCCATGGTCTGAAGGCAAGCAAAGCGTCACTGAAACAAGTGTAAAGAGACAGCTGCTTTCCTGTCAACTTGAAGCCCCCAACTGCATCTGACTTTGAGAATGTGGTGTTATTTCACATCTTAGTTGAGGGCATGGGTGTGCTGAATCCCTAGCATGGACTTCCTTCCTCAATTGTTCTCTTGTCCGCTGAATGTAGGGCGAGCAGTAACAGTCTTCTGGAGAGATTGAGGTTTGATATTAGGAAAAACTTTATAAGAATAGTTGGGTTCTAGAATAGGTTTCCAAGGGAGGTTGCAGAATCCCCATCGTTAGAGGTGTTTAAGAACAGGTTGGACATACACCTGTCAGGGATGGTCTAGAGGTATATTTGGTCCTGCCTTAGTAGAGGGGGCTTGACTAGATGAGCTCTTGAGGTCCCTTTCAGATTTACATTTGTGTTCTATGGTTTCTCGACCAATGTTAGTTCTTGAAGTGAAATGGGTGTAAAGAGAAGGTTTTTAAAACAATTTAAAATTGATTCTTTCAGCTGCGCTTTTTTTCATTGTTGACTCTTACAATATAGCCAGAGAACAATGAAATGACAATACGTCTTCCAGGACAGAAAAGAGACTTTAGGGGAGACAAATTAAATAGTCTCAATGTCTCCAGTCTGTTATGTGGAAATTATTCCATGCCTTTAACTTTCTTTGCCAGTCTGAGCCCTTTTATCTACCAAGGGTCATGGGGGATCCATTCCTTCTTCCAGAATAAATGTTAAGGTTCCAGCAGTCCAGGCAGCGTGAGTATAGACTCTATGAGCTGCTTATTATACAGAACAATGATTGAGAATAGTCTCCTACAAATATCTTTATGGTATTGGCACTAAAAAAAACCCTGTGAATTATTTGTATTGTCGTAATGCCTCAGAGCCCAAGTTGCAGACAAGGATTCCATTGTGCTAGATTCTGTAAAAACACAGAACAAAGACTGTTCCTGCTCCGAAGAGCATACAATCTTAAGTGTAAGAGAAGAGGCAATAGATGAATGCAGACCTGACTGAGTGCAAGTAAACAATGTGACAATATTTATCGGCATGGTAGCTGTGGTCTCAGCACAGCAGCAACCAAACTATTGTCAAGTTTTTTGTAGGCATCACAGCGAAGGAGGGATTTGAAGGAGTGTAATAAGTGAGTTTACAGGGAACTGCTCCCAAGCACATGGGGCAGAATGTGAAAAAGCATGAAGGTGTTAAATTTTCAAACAAGCAATCTAGTTTCTATATGATTCTATAGCAGGAGCAAATATTGAAGGAGTGCAGATAAGGAGTTCAGAGTGGCTCCAGAGTTCCCTACTGTAGACATGACGAGACCTGGTGGCTAAAAATGTTTCCTGTGCTGTAATCTGTACCACACACAACTCCGCCTAGCAACAAGTATGTGGGAAAGCTGTTGCCAGAAAAGTTGGTGGGGAGAAGGAGACATTTCCCCCATCCATCGGCGCATCCCTTCTCAGAAGGAGCCCTGGTGGAAACGTGACTATGTAGAGGCTGGGGCCTAGATATTACTCTTTGAGTGTCATTAATCTTCATGTGGGATGTAGTGTAACCACAATGGGTGGACATTATTCAGTATTTAGTAAAACTGAAAGACGCATGTAATAAGGTTCTTGGTGTGTGTTAAATTGCTGAAAGCATCTCACCTTTTGTTCACACAGCAATGGTAACTTCCTAAAGCCAAATTGATTAATATTTAAAGTTGCTTTATAACTTAAGGTTTTTCGCACTACATTTGTTAGCCATTGTGTTGATCATCTTGCTACATACAGCAAACTTGTTCACTAATAGAATTTAGTTTATCATAAAAAGTGTATACATAACAGACTATCTTTTCATTGCTCTTTTTGCAGGCTGCTGACTTGAGTAAACCAATAGACAAAAGGATATACAAAGGAACGCAACCTACATGTCATGACTTCAATCACTTAACAGCCACAGCAGAAAGTGTCTCTCTACTAGTGG
Source organism: Dermochelys coriacea (assembly GCF_009764565.3). Classification (NCBI taxonomy): domain Eukaryota; kingdom Metazoa; phylum Chordata; order Testudines; family Dermochelyidae; genus Dermochelys; species Dermochelys coriacea. The sequence goes on from NC_050073.1 coordinate 107,524,899, forward strand.
GCTTCTCTGCAGGCCAGGTGCAACTTATAGACCCTATTAAAAAAGAAACTAGCAAATTATTTAATGAGGAAGTAAGTAGGAATCTTGATCTTTTTGCATGCAAACATGTCATTTTTAAAAGTTATGTAAGTAAGCTCAAAGATTGCTACTAAAAATATGTGAACTCTTGCACTAAAGGTGTTTTTCACAAAACAAAAATTGTATAGGTTTTGTCTAGACTAGTTATGGTTGTATTGTAACTAGAGTTAGTTGATTGCCAGTTGACTCGAGTTAACTAGCATGAATGTAAACGCTACTGTAGACACTCCACAAACATTTTGTTCAAGGGTGACAGAACACTTGTGCACGGTAACACATGGTTATTGAATGGCTGCATAATTAGCCAAATTTGAATTTAGAATTTGCAATTAACTCTAGCAATCAAAAGCTTTATTCTAGACAGCCTGAAAGAAGAGGTCTAGCCTGGCTCAACTTCCAAACCTAGCTTACTCCTCTTGGGATTGGTGGGAGGCCTCTTCTCCTCCCTCCCCTGAGAAGGGTCTTGAACACAGTCTCATTCCCAGTAGGCTGTTGCTTTAGACCTGTCTAGTTCATCTTCACTCGTCTAGGAGAGGTACAACTAGATCAGGAGAAGGAAATTCTCCTTGCCCTTTCCTCTTCCACTTCCCCTATCTTCTCCCCTATTCCCTTTGTTTTGCTGAGTGGGGAAAGTTGGCGTTTTCTTGGAATGCAACATTTAAAGGTGCCTTTTGGTAGAAACCAAAGTACAGCAGAGTGAAGCTTCACTGTGATTTTGTCTATACTAAAAAAAATGGGACCTATAATTCGCTACTGGTACAACTGCATTGGTGTGAGCTGCACTTTAGACAAGGCACAAGTGGCCTCTGAAATTTGATCACTTTCACATAAATGTCTTAGTTTGACACAATGGCAAACTTCTATGACCTTGTCGGCACTCGAATTTCCATTGATAAGGCTACCATTTAATCGGAGGTCTCGGCAGTCATGGATTCTGTGACTTCACTGGACCTCCGTGGCTTCTCGGGCTTGTGGAGGTGGAGCAGGACTGTGCACCTCTATCCTGCAGCTAGGGCTGACTAGAACCAGGACCCTACAGCCCAAGCCCCCAGCTTCCTCTGGGGGCTGCAGCAGAGGCTGTGCACCCCAGCCCTGTGGCATCCCGAATATGATGGGGACTGCAGTCGGAGCTGCATCCCCAGCCCCGCGCCTGCTGGGGGCTGCAGTTGGGGCCACATGCCCCAGCCCTGCGGCATCACATGCTTGCAGGGCTGGCCTTAGGGAAAATGGCACCGTTAACAAACTTGCGTTTTGGTGCCCTAGCCCCTGTGGGCGAGGCACCCCCCCATTGCCCCAGCCCTCATGGGCTTCCCCACCCTCCCTTCTCCCCTAACCCCTGCACTGTGCCCCCTTCACCCCTAATGCCTGCTCCCCCTCCTGCACCCCTAATCCCTCCACTCCTGACCTCTGCATTATGCCCTCTTCACCCCAACCCTGCACCCCTTCAATCCTACCCGTGCACCTCCCTCCTGAGCCCCTAACCCAGGGGTGGGCAAACTACAGCCCGGGGGCTACATCCAGCCTGCGGGAACATCCTGCCTGGTCCCTGAGCTCCCGGCCATGGAAGCTATCCCCAGTCCCTTCCCCGCTGTCCCCCTTCCCCTGCAGCAACGCTGCTGCGCAGGCAGCTCAGCGTGCACCCGCCCACCTCCCAGGCTTTCCAATAAGCCTGTCCTGCCGCTCTGAGCGGCATGGTAAGAGTAAAGGGGTGGGGGGTTGGCTAAAGAGCAGGAGGCCCTGCTGGGCAGTGAGGGGGCGGTTGGATGGGGCGGAGGTTCGGGGTTGGGGGTGGTCAGGAGACAGGGAACCGGGCGGGTTGGATGGGGGTGGGGTATCGGGGGGGGGACAGAGAGCAAGGCGGGTTGGATAGGGGGTAGGGTCCTGGGGGGGTGCAGTTTGGGACGGGGGTCCTGGGGAGCAGTCGGGACAGGGAGCAGGGGGGTTGGATAGGTGTGAGAGTCCCAGGGGGCCTGTCGGGAGGCAGGGTGTGGATAGGGGTCAAGGCAGTCAGGGGACAGGGAGAAGGGGCGGTTGATGGGTTGGGGTTGTGAGGGGGTCAGTCAGAGGGCGGGAAGTGATTGGAGAGGCGCAGCCTTCCATACCCAGCCCTCCATACAGTTTTGTAACCCTGAGGTGGCCCTCTGGCCAAAAAGTTTGCTCACTCCTGCCCTAACTTCTGCACTTTGTCCCCTTCATCTCAACCCGTGCACTGTGCGTGGCCCCTTCACTCCTACGCTGGATGTAGGGAGACCTGGTGTGTGTGTTGGAGGGACTGTGTGTGTGTGCCTGAGTGAGTGTGCTGTCTCTTTATGGAAACACTCAGGGTCAGGAGCTTGAACTAGGCTTGTTCAGACACAAGCAACTGCCAACAACTCTGGACCCAGAGAGGCAGCAGCGCACACAGATTTCCCCTTGTCCTGTCACCCCAACTTAGTGAAAATCGTCAGGTGGAAATCCAAACCCTGCGCACAGTGCCCCCTTGGGCAGGCCACCCTGGGCAGATGCCTGTACGGTCCACCCCAAAGGCCGGCCCTGCGTGCTTGGTGGGGGCTGCAGCCATGTGCCACCCACCCTCCTCCTCCCCCAGCTGCAGCTGGGGCCGGGCAAGGGCTTCAGTCAGGGCCGCGCAGCCCTGTCCCACAGCTGTGGCCAGCTCTGTAGCAGGGGCTATGTGCCCCCTGGGGCTGTGCCCCTAGATGGAAACGCCGGGGCTGTGCTGCCTCCCCCCTTCCATGGCCCAGGGCTCAGCCTGTCTGTTCGTGGCCCCCCTGCCCCCAAAGGGCTCCATTCCTACCTAGCCCTGCCCCCGGTTATTTTTTAGTAAAGTCATGCACAGGCCACAGACTCCGTGAATTTTTGATTATTGCCTATGATCTGTTTGTGACTTTTACTAAAAATAACAGTGATAAAATCTTAGCCTTACCCATTGATGTAGAGGAAACGGTGATAACCTCAATGGAGACTTCTTCCTAAAAACCCCAAGTGAAGACATGACCCATGTTGTCTAACCATGAGTAAGCCAACTCCATGACAAAGCCTGCATTCTACCTACACAACTCCTTCTAAAAGATGAAGGTGCACTGGTGGTGAATTAGTTCTATTTTTTGCCAGTATATATGGTGATGATAGAATAAAAGTTGATAAATGCATTCAAACAGCTTGGGACACTCTCCCCGTTTCCCAATAACTAATTAAAGTGAAGTGAATTGCCTCTTGTACCACTGAGGCAATTGATAAATGAGATGGTATTTGAAAAAAACAAAAAAACTGATGGCAGAGGAGGTCACTTAATACTAGCAGTAGCAGAGATGGGAAATGTAGCTAATAGTGACAAGTTTCATTGCCTGTGCTAACCTTATCTTAAAATTGCCACCATTAACCACAATTTTTTTCAAGCTGAAGTGTGGTTGGCTGCAACTAGCAGTGTATTGAAGTGTAGACTTTTACTTGTTCTCTGATCCTGATAGTTTTAATTGTAATAGATTCCTCAGCTATTGCTGCCAAATCTGGGAGCCACCAAGGGGCAGACAAGTTGAGACCTTGACACTTGCAAGTTAGGAAATGTTTCCATCCAGTTCAAAACTTGTCTAGGCTTGTATCACCTGCAGAAATACAGTTGTTGTCACCAGTGATTTGAAAGCACTTGGGGGAGTGGTCAAAATATGACTGCCTCCTTTTTTTAAAAAAGACCACTCTTCTGCCCTAAAGCAGTGAAGATGGCAGATTCCTTCTGACAAATATCTGATTAACGAAGTAGCCTGCTGATATCCCAGATCTTTACACTCATAGATGCCTAATGAAACAAGTTCAGTAAGCTAAAATCAGTCCTATTACTTTGTGATCAAATATAAAATCATTTGAATATGCAAGACATAGGGACTTGAAAGGCTCAAGAGGCTATTACTCTGGGGGGAATTCTGTGCCAAAAAATTAAAAATTCTGCATGCAGTATTTTAAAATCTGAATATTTTATTTGTCAAAATAACACAATATAAACATGCCAGTTTCAATTATTTTGGTAATTTATTTCAAAATACGTGTCAGCAAGTATATCTAGAAGAAAACTCTCTCTCTCTCTCTCTCTCTCTCTCTCACACACACTTCAGGAAATATTTTTTTTGACAAATAGATTCCCTTCTGGGCATATTAATGCAGAACTTTGAGTAATTCATTTAAACTACAATACAGAAATGTATTCCCACACCCCACAAAAACAGGGAAAAGGCTTGGGGGAGTCGGGTAATGGAGGAGCTGAGGGAGTGGGAAGGAGCTTAGGAGTGAACCTGGAGGGTTGTTACGTGTGGGTGGGAGAAATATGGAACTGTTTCTTTGGAGAGGAGGGCAGGGCAGGGGTTGTTAAGGAGTTGGGGAGCCTCTCCCATGCAGACCCTGGCTGACCCTGAGCCTCTCCCATTCAGTCAGGGACATCTGCCCCGTCTCATGCAGCCTCTGGCTCAATGCTGTCATCTCACTAGCTACTGAACCCATTCCCCAATCTGTTCTCCCCTCCCCCCCCCACTAGCCCTTCTGAACCCAAATCTGTGACCCCTCAGCAGCTCCGTGTTCCCCTCTCTGCCTCCTAACCTGGCTCCGCTGGCAGGCTGCTGTAACAAATACAGTTAGTTGGCTGTTGTTGCTGGTCAGCCAGCTGTTCTGGGGGCATAGCTGCTTCTGGTAGGCAAAAGGTGGAACTGCAGCACTTCTTGGGCAGACAGTACTTTCTACCATGGGGGGAAAATTCCACACCAGACATTAATTCTGTGCATGCACAGTGGCTCAGAATTCCCTTATAGTAGACTATGGAACCTCTTGCTTCTGGTTGTCTGTTCAAATTCAGTCCATTTTTGTAGTGATGGAAAATTTTGTCTTAATTGTATGTGAAATAAATTGGTGGTGGTCTTACTTCCAGTGAACAAGTCTGTAATCCAATTACAGCATCCTCGGTTGGGCAACTGAACTATTAACCATGAAGCCTAGTCACTTTTGTTTCTCCCGTCTCTTTTGACCCACACATTAAAGCCATGTCTGAAATCTTACAGATTCTCCTCGCACAACATCTCCAAGATCCAACTTCTCCTGTCTACCCACACCACCAAACTTTTGAGCAAATTCTTTTATCTCCTTCTCCAGCCTCTCTCCTTGTAACCGGGTCCCCTTTCAAGTCTGTTAATGTGTCTGCTAGGATTATCTTCTTGTTTTACCTTCCCGCCTTTCACCCTCTTAAGCCTCTCCACTGACTCCTTAATTTACTGTATCAAATGCAGACTTTTCCTTGCTTTCAAAATCCTCCACAGTTCAGCCTCATCCTACCTGTTCAACCTGTTATTTATAGCAGTGTCTCTCTGCCAGTTACCAGCCACAGTTTTCTGTTTCTCCAACAAGCATTTTAGTGCTTTCTCCCATGCTTTACCTTGTGAATTGGAAAAGCTTCCAGTCAAAAATCCATCACCTTATTCTCCAAGTCCCTCCTCAAAACTCTGCTCTTCCTGATCCATACAGAAAACTGCAACCTTGATGGTTAAGCAGGTGGCAAGTTGTGATCACTTACTAAGATTTGTGCACCTCCCATTTTTGTTACCTTTTGTCATCTGCATCTCCACCTCAATCTGCTTGTTTCTCATCCACCTGTTATGTCTTGTCAACTTAGATTTTAAGCTTTTGGGGGCAGGAATTGTCGTCTGTTTCTGTACAAAACCTTCCATTAATGTGACTATGGCCTTCAGGTGCTAGTGTAATATAAATGTTGAAGAATAATCACCCCTGTAGATAGGGTCTCTAGCCCACTGTTGAGCCATGTTAATAGAGCAGTGTGAGAGCTTCCATTGTGCCATCTCAGTACTTATTCCATGGCTAGAGGACAGATGTGGCCTGTGGAAGGCAGGATTGATCCAGTTTCCTAGCATCGTACTTTTACTAAAAGTAATTTTCTAACTAATATTTTGTTGGGGCCACAATAGAGGCATGATTGGCCAACAGCAAAACAATTACCACAATTAAAATGAGCACAGAAGCCAACTCTTTAGTTCACCACAAAAACCGAGCAAAACTGCTAATTGAAGATATTTGAAGATGCTTGTTATTTCAGAAGCAATTTGCTAGATTAAGTTACTGTTCTGAATCGTCAAATACAAAATGATTTAAACTCCACTCTTTGGTAGTGCATAAGAAACTGAATGGTAAGTACTTGGCCTACAGATTTTGGCTTTCATCCTCAGATTGACAAACAGAAGTGCTTCAGAGCATAGCTTGAAATGTTCATTTAACTGCTCTTTTCAGTGTGGTAGACACATACACAGAATGAATATAATTGTCTACTGCCTCATCCTTCAATTCATTTTTTTTCTGACAAATAGCAAAGTGTACTCTACGGCCGTTCAGTCCCTATATGTTTCCCTGGGAACTCCTTTTTTACTTATTGCAATCTTGACTTTTCATATATCTCAACGGTTCTTTCAACCTACAAACTGTGGCCCATAACACTTTCACTTATTTACTGCTGTTGCTTGTTTCTGCCCTAGATCACATTGGAGGTGTGGGTGGTCAGGTGGGCAGCGTGATGGATCAGCTCAAAGTTTACAAATATCTATTGGGCACCATGGCTGGACTAGCAGGCTCAAGCAGCCAGGTGAAATTTGCTAAGCAGCTTTCAATTTTTTCAGCACTAACAAGACGCTCAAAATATCCTAAATATGCATATTTAATACACATGGTCACTCATTGTCTGTCTGTGGAAGTACTTAATATTTTAAATGAAACTGCTTCTTGTACAGATGGTGATCTAATGGACTTCTCTGTTCCTCTATATGCACTGAATGCATCCGATGAAGTGAGCTGTAGCTCATGAAAGCTTATGCTCAAATTTGTTAGTCTCTAAGGTGCCACAAGTCCTCCTTTTCTATATGTGAAGGGTAACTTGGAAAAGGGATGCTCTGATTTAAAGTCTCTGACCAGTGCTTAACTATAAAGCCATCAATTTTCCATCCACCTCTGGGAATTTGGTTATTGTAAGTCAGGAAGTAATCACTGAATATACCTATAGTATATATCTTGGTACACGTTCACTGCTGACTTCAGTAACTCTAGAAACTTCCAGAGGGCTCCTAAAGCTTTTTTTTTTTTTTTTTGAGGGGAAAGTCCCATATGTGGCTTTTGGGATTTAATCTGAACTCTGGCCTTAACTTTATATTAGATATTCTGTTAGAGTGTAGGTGAGTAACTTCCATTCACTCAGATTGCATACTATTTTTGAGACCCTTTTCTTTGGCTCCTTAAGTAAACCTCTTGTTTTTGCTGAGCTTGTAGAGATAAATCTAAGAGTGTTAAATTGTGATCTGTAACAAATTGCCCTAGTTACTGAGGTAGATTTACTATTGAATAAAAATTGGACCAGAAAGAATAAACTTTCACAAAGCGCCTTTTTCCGTAAACAGTAATTCCTCCTCTTCCTAACTGCCTATCTTTAAGGTGCCTAGAGCTTCTTTTGCAAATAAAACCATTTTATAACTGTCATGAGTTTGACAGTGTTCAAAATTCCGTAAAATTTTCTTTTAATAGATGTAAACTGTAAAACTATCACTCTTCTAATGCATATCTTGTTCTTTGTTTTTCACAGAGACTAATAGACAAGTCCAGAGTAACCTGTGTAAAATGGGTACCAGGGTCGGAAAGCCTTTTCCTAGTAGCTCATTCCAGTGGAAATATGTACTTGTATAATGTGGAGCACACTTGTGGTACCACAGCCCCACACTACCAGCTACTTAAGCAAGGAGAAAGTTTTGCAGTCCATACTTGCAAGAGTAAATCCACAAGAAATCCTCTACTTAAATGGACCGTAGGCGAGGGTGCCCTGAATGAATTTGCTTTTTCCCCCGACGGGAAATTTTTGGCATGTGTGAGCCAAGATGGTTTTCTTCGTGTGTTTAACTTTGATTCAGTGGAGTTGCATGGTACAATGAAAAGCTACTTTGGGGGACTACTATGTGTGTGTTGGAGCCCAGATGGGAAATACATTGTAATCGGTGGTGAGGATGACTTGGTAACTGTTTGGTCTTTTGTGGACTGTCGAGTAATAGCTAGAGGCCATGGACATAAATCATGGGTTAGTGTTGTGGCATTTGACCCATATACCACTAGTGTAGAAGAGAGTGACCCAATGGAATTTAGTGGCAGTGATGAGGATTTCCAAGACCTTCATTTTGGTAGAGATCGAGCAAATAGTACACAATCTAGGTTATCAAAAAGGAACTCTACAGACAGTCGTCCAGTAAGTGTTACATATAGGTTTGGTTCTGTAGGCCAAGACACACAGCTCTGTTTGTGGGACCTTACAGAAGATATTCTCTTCCCTCACCAACCTCTGTCAAGAGCAAGGACACACACAAATGTTATGAATGCCACAAGTCCACCTGCAGGAAGTGGTGGAACTAATCCAGGAAATAATGGAAACAGTATCACAACACCTGGAAACTCAGTACCCCCTTCTCTTCCACGGTCAAACAGCCTTCCACATTCTGCAGTCTCAAATGCTGGCAGTAAAAGTAGTGTTATGGATGGTGCCATTGCTGCTGGTGTTAGTAAGTTTGCAACCTTATCGCTACATGATCGGAAAGAAAGACACCATGAAAAAGATCACAAGAGAAATCATAGCATGGGACATATATCTAGCAAGAGCAGTGACAAACTGAACCTAGTTACTAAAACCAAAACGGACCCAGCTAAAACTTTGGGAACACCTCTCTGTCCCAGAATGGAAGATGTTCCCTTGTTAGAGCCTCTTATCTGTAAAAAGATAGCACATGAAAGACTGACTGTATTAATTTTTCTTGAAGACTGTATAGTCACTGCTTGTCAGGAGGGATTTATTTGCACATGGGCAAGGCCTGGTAAAGTGGTAAGTTTTAATCCTTAATGCTGCATCAAAGAACTAGAACTTTGAATAGGTAGTTTTCTCAATATACCTGATTATTAGATATAAAATTTCTTTATGCTTAATGTAAAAAGGTTATTTCCTCAGAGCCATACTTTTGGATACTGCATGCCATATTTCTGAATGATTTGAAGTGTCTTGGGGTATATTTCTTAATTGCCTTCCAACCAGAGAATACTGTATATCCAAACTTTGTGTTCCTATATTTTCAAACTTTTTTAATATAAACACAACATAGTGAAGACAAAGATTTAAAAACTAGATTAAAAGTGTTCAATCACTAAAGTAACAATATTAGTCATTCACACATTTTCCTATGCTGCTGTTTTCCTGTTTTGAAATACTACTGCTTTGAATCTACCATGACATTCTAGCTTTTTTAGAATTTAGGTATCCCATCTGAAAAGTGTTTAACACTACCTTTTTATGGATTTCTGGAATATTAATAAATGTCAGTCAGCTTGTGAGCAAATTTTTTTAAAAGTCTGCTGACCATATTGGGAATAATTTGCAGTATCTTGCCTGAAATTGTGAATCGGTCCTAATGCATAATATAGTACTAATGAGATTTTATGAACCTGTATAAAGATCTTGATTTTTTTTATAGGGGTCATTATCATTAGAAGAATCATGGCCATGGTTTAAAACAATTTTTTGCATAAAGAGCTTCATGTTTGGTCCAATAGTGTCATTTTTACTAGTCAAATATGCAGGCAAGACAGAAATTTTTTAGTAGGCTTTTTTCAGGCCATCACTTATATCAGTTTAAGGTAATACATTTCTAGGGTTTTTAGACTCCCTTGTAAAAAAGCCTCCTAATCTTGAATACAATATTTATTTTGTCCATTGCATGGCAAATTTGTTTTCCTGTGTTTTGAATGAGCCTAAAACTAATTGCCATCTTATAACCTCAAGCACCTTCTATGCCAGGATAGCTTTGTTGAAATACAGTTCTGAGAAACCATAGAACCAGCAGGGGGAGCTCATTTATTTCTGATTACTTGTGTAAGAATGCAGCACTCATAGGCTATTGCATTCCTGGAGTATTGGTCTTAAATTATTTGAGTATTTTCCTAATTGGACAATATAGATATATGTAGTTCCTTAATCCTAAACGACCTGATTCTCTAGAGTCATGTTTGTAATTGGAGCAACCACTGTGTTCCAGAAAACTAAAATACATCACAACTAACTTCAGATTTCTGTTGCAAGAAATTCTCAAAATGAATTGTCAGAATTATTCCTTTTAAAATAAAATTGGTGATTCTAGCTGCTTTGAAACCCCAAGCACATATTGTAAAAGCTCCTCCAGTCTGGTTCTCAGATCTGTCATATATGTACACATTGAGAACCCCTTCCACTCAGCATCTGTGCACACTGAGCGGCTAGATCTACTACATCCGAACATAGTGAATCTTTCTCTTAGAGTTGGGGGAAAGGGCATTACTTTACCTTTAAAGATATTTAGTTCATGAGAATCTTTAACTCAAAATAGTGAAACTACATAACACTGGAACTACAACTTCTGTGAATCAGTGCAAGTCACAAACATTCTTATGAAAGTAACTTTAAACATGTGCATCAGTGTCTCAGCTTTCTAGGGTAGAATATTGCCATTCTGCATAAATGTTAACCCAGATTGCGTGTGTATTACCAAACACTACCCCGGTACGTTTTCTTTCTATGAACTTGTAAATTAGGCTTCCTTAAACTGCTGAGCATAACTTAATCAGTTTTTGTGCATTGATGGTTTTGATCTAGAATACATCATCTCAAATATTTCAGAGATAGAGTATGCAGTACCCAAAATCAGGATTTAAGTATTTGGCTAATATGGAAAACTTTAATTACAGGTAAGTCATTTTTCATGCTGAAGTTATCATGATCTTTCAAAATTAATATATTGCACACTGATGTAAATGCCATATTTAGGATGTATTTCTTTCTCTAGAAAGATATTTTTCAAATGGACTTGTTTCTCTGATTTCTTCATTTGCATTTACAGTGAGTTCACTCTGCGATTTAAACTAAGTTTTAGTGGCATGTTTACAGGAGTTTGATGGGGAAGTATCTGTGCCAGAAAGTAAAGCATCCTTTGGTTTATAGGATAGAGCACTTATTATAACTTTATGCATATTTAATGATGATGGTCAAAGTATAAAAACACTGATGGTAACGTGTCACTTCTGGGTTATATACCACACATTTCTGTGTTGCCAGTAGTTTTATCCTTGGCTAAGTCTGTCACTTTGGAGCTTAAAGCTGCTATCTACTGTCTTCCTCCCATCATCTGGGTTCCTGACAGTCCTAGAAGACTACCCTCCCTCCCATTTTTCATGTTTAAAAAAATTCTTCCACCATTGCCTCACAAACAGCCTCAGTTGAGTGCCAACCATAACCAACCCAAAGAAAGACTGAATAGAAAATTAAACTAACCTTGTAGTAGAAAGCATCAGTGCCACTGAGCCATCTCTACCTTTCCCTCTCATTTGCCTCCTTTTTGGAAGAGCCATCAAAGCACTTACTGTGCAGTCTGAAAGATGGTATGCCATGTATTTTCCACTTTTTTACAGAAAGCACTGACAACCAGGCATAGGGTGGTCTTCATTTTAGACCTATTGAATCTCTTGCCCACAGTTTGGTCTCTACTGGCCTTGGCTGAAAATCCAAAAATGGATCTTCAACCTTGATTTCATAAGGCCAGTATGATGTATTGCCATCCCAGCCCCAAACAACCTACGCTAAAAGCTTTATGAATTATTACTTGTTTACCCATCATACTTTGAGCTTTCTTATAGGCTACATTGTGCTTGTAAAGTATGTGACCCAAACACACTTTTAAAATTATCATACTAACTCCTGATCAAAAGCAGTAAAACAAATTGGGCTGGGGTGGTGGGGAAGCATGCTTTACCTGTCTGAAAAATAACGAACAATTTTTCCTTTCAGTCTGATCCATTCATTTGCGAATTTCTCTCTCTCTCTCTCTCTCTCTCTCTCTCTCTCTCTCTCTCATATTTTAGGAACTATAATCTTAGCCCACTCTTCTTGAGGGTTTGACTTAGTTGAGTAACTGTCATCAGATTGGCCAGGGGGATTGCTCCCTAGGTAAACCTAAATGGGGTCATGGAAATTTTAATCTTATCCCTTAACTTACCTGAAACAACTTAAATAGGAGAGAATTAGAAACATGAAATTGCACGTGAATCACATTGCTGGTTACTTCAAGCCAAATTGCAAATACTACAGATGCAGTAAAAATGCTTCGTATTTAAATGCAAAGGAATTTAATGTTTTTTTACCTTAAACAATTTTACTAGGCATGACTGTAGCTAATTACAGTTAAATTTTATTACTGAATTTCAATTACTAAAGTTATTTCAATATAAAATAAACTATCTAAATGTTTGAATGATAAATTTGATCTGCTTATCTTGTACAAACACTTCATTTTAAGGGAAACTTACCACTTATTTCTTTTTTCTGAGAGAGCTCAAGGTAAGATTGGACAAAACTACAAAGGAGAGTGAAATGGCAGTATATATCTGGCAGACTAAATACGTTACCATTTTGTGAAACAATGCACATGAAATTTAGAATGTTTTTGATTCTTATTGTACATGAAAATCTTAAATATCCTTAAATCTTCCAACTAACTACAGTTGTAATACGGTATCATGTTTTAGTAAGACTAATGTTTTTGCCAGAAGTACTTAACAAATATTCATGTATTATACTTTGGTGAGTGGGAAGACTGGCTACACATTAATTCTTCCTCAGTGAAAAAGAGCATTTTTTTTTTCCCAGTACAACTGAAGGTCAATTACTGGTATTGAAATAATTCTATTTGATAGTACTTCAATGTGATAACGATATCTGCATAAATTCTGCAGTAAAACTGAATCACAGCTATATTATTTCAGGTTACCAAGGTGCAATTTGAAGCTTCCGGTAATGTGCATATAATAGCAAAATTGCACATATAATACACCTTCATTAGCAGAGTGAATTTAAACTAATACACTGGTTTGATAATGTATTGCAAGGTGTGCACAATGGAGGTGTGGCAAAGTGACTTCAGTGAAGCCAGGAGAGATCATAACCCTGTATAAAAGGTCTTATGGGTGAGGGTTTCTGGATTAGGAAATAACATGACTTTTACTAAATACTTGCAGAAATCCCATGCTTTGAACTATTACCTTTTTCAAACTTGGTTATGTATTTGAAGAGACTGTTTGTACATCTGCCCCTTTAGCAGCTTAAATCTACTAAATTGATACTGAAAAAAATTGTTGGCCTGCTTATGTTACAATAACGAATTTCATGTCAGTTAATTTACTGTGGCACAACTTAGGTGTAAAAGTTAAAAACAAGATTTTTTTTTCCTGCATTTTTTACCAATTCTGTATACTTGAGTTTGTTAAAGATTGATATGTTAGGTGATACTGTACAAATTGTATTGACTATATCTTTAGTGCAAATCAAAAGAAAATTCATATGTATTTCCTTTAAACTTCCATCTAATTTCATGACAACTTGAATAAATTTCATAGAGCCTTTCTAACATGAAATATTGTTAAATTAACTGTTGCAATAATTAAGCTTTAAGTATTGTTGGTATATTTATAATTTTAAAAATTCAAGTTTGTTTCATACTGCTTATTTTTTAGCTTTCTGTTGTCACTGTTACAGCTGAAGAACCTTACTAAATACTTGACATTACAAAATTTGCTGGGGTTGTCCTCTGTATACTGACGTTAAATAAAATGTGTGACTGAACTGTAAATGTAGATAATTTTCAATAATCCTTTTCACATCCAAGTTCTGAAAGCTGGGATGTAACAAGTTTAAAGTTTTTTTTCTATATGCTGTACATACCTTGCTGAACAGATGGCTGCAGTGAAACTGCTAGCTTTTTAGCTGCCATTTTATAATTTAAGGGATTGACTAAATTATGCAATTTTTGAGTAAATCTTTCAGAAATTGTTATCAAGTTGACATTAAATCAAATGTGGGATTAGATTTGTCACTTCTAACTTTGAACTATGTTGTAAAGTTCACGTTTTCTTTTAAAATAGTTACATTTCAGAACCATGAAATTGTTTTAAATTCAGATTTAGTAATTCATACATGGGTAAATTAGGCTGTCAATGTCTATCCAGCAAGCAGCAGTTAGAATGGAGAATTTTTGTCTTCGGACTCTACAGGAGCTCTTTCCCCTATGGATTCCAGTTCAGGCTGTGCTTCTCAGTCACAACCTTAAGTAGACCTTGAGGTTACTATAAAAAACTAATTTCACAGCCCTAACTATGTGGTTCAAAAAAAAGAATTCAGATGCTTCCATCCTATAAATAATACAAGGCCAGAACAGACCAAGTTTGACATTGACTTTGATGTAAAATGCTGCCCACTCACTTACATCAGAGGTACATAGGGACAGCTCATTAAACCAGAGTTCCAGGTTTATTCACATAAGCAGTCAACAAAGATGATATTCAGGAGGTTGTTTCCCAGATTAGGGCTTTTCTAACAAGGCTTTCAAGTTCTCCTTGTTTCATTAACCTAAGTTCTAGAGTCATGGGCCCTGGCAAGCAAAAATCAGTTTCCCTCGTGAGATTCCTCGGTAGCTTTCTGATGATGGGAGAACCTTCTTTCCCTATTATTGGATTTAAACACTGGATGGTCTTCTGGCATTTCAAGAAATAGTGAAGTGAATGACCTTAATGTGACTGGCCTGGTAGCATTTTTTGAAAGCATGTGCTGAGAGGCAAGGTGAAATCCATCCTGATGGCTTGCTGTGGGAACATTTGATTGTCAAATGCCATGTAATTGAGAATTGTTTGCTCAAACAAGTTCCACAGGAATTAGTGGGAACATGAAAGCAATCTGGCTTCCCCTTATTCTACAGTCATAATGGATACTTTGGTAAAAGATGTTTCCCAGTTGTAATCTGGTTTTTACTTTCCTTTTTAAATCTCTCTTGCACAAAAGTCCTTAAGGAAATAGTCAGTGTGATTGTGCTCTAGTCTGACTTGGGCCACCTAAATCTGAACTCTCATCCATCTTCACTATTTTCCATCAGTTCACTCTTTTCAGATTGAGAATTTGCATATTCTTGGCTGCTGTAGTTTCTATTCAAAGTTAAATTTGCCTGGTTTCTCTCAAGTCACTTTTTTTTACCTCACCTGTAACCTAAATCTTGCCAGAAGTTCTAGCTTCAAAAGGCTAGAGAATGCTACTCTCTGTACTTAATTATGAGTCCTTTCCTCCTAAACTAGGTCCCATGCCTAGTGGAATTAGGATCCTGTCAGCAAAAGCATGTGTGCACTTCAGCAGGCTTTAGAGAAGATAAACAAGGCAATTATACATTTATGTTGTACATAAACTCATGAGGTATAGTCTGCCTCTTGTATACAGGTGCCTATCATATCTAAACCAAAGTATTAAGAGCTCTTAAGGTATGGTATAGTTTATCTAATCTCTGTGGATGTCTGAGGCAAAGCGGGTTTTTACATGGATTGTATATAGGTAGTGGAATTTTAGTAACCTGCTTTTTGTCACACAAGGATGGAAATACACTTCAGTAATGAAATATATCCCTTTACACTAATATATACCAGAAGTAAAATTGCATCTGAATCATTTGTGTTGCAGCTGCACACATTTACAAGGTACTTTATCCTACTAGTACACAAACTGTACTCGGGCATATGACATTACTACAGCAAAACAAGAAAAGGCAAGTAGATACTTCAGCACCAAACATAAAATTTCCATAAAGTGAATATTAAAAAGAAACAAAACAAATAGTCATTTTAAATAGAAATGACTGTAACTTCAGCTTTCCTGTAACTCGTCTTTCTCCCAGGCTCTCCAAGTTCTTTTCAAGAAGTCTTCTACTATACGGTGGGTGTATGTTCATAAAAGATTTGCTGTTTTTTTAAAAACCATAACATTTTAACACCAGTTCACTCACTGATCTTATGACTCCATTAGGAATTATTCTAGTGTGATCAATAAAGAAATTCATGTAGCTTGGTGCTTCATCTTAACATTTAAACACTTACCTGAGCAAGCTACTGTTTGAGGTCTCATCTAAACAAAGTTTGTACCAGTTTAACTAAAACTGGTCTTAAAAAAATTAAATCAATGCAACTTTGTGTGTGGATACTCTTATATTGGTTTAATTTACATCTTAAAACTTAGAGGTGCAAGCCTAGCTAATACGTTGAAAATTGGATGTAGTGTCCAAGCAAGACTTTATACTGGTTTCGTTTTAATCATTTAAGACCTGATTTACACTGCTGCAGCTTGGTGGTGTTTGTATAAACAAGCCTTTAATATATCAAGCATACCATATAGCACCTACCTACCACCATATTCATTTTCACATTTTTCAGTTTCCAACTTATCGTTCCCTTTTTGGCGCTAATCAATTTTATCTTCATATAAGAATATTTATAACCCTATGGTGACTTTGATCAGCATTAATTTTATTCCTTATTTCATATTCATCAAGTATTAGCTGAAAGATTTTGCAATTCAGACTATTAGGCTCAGCTGTTATAATCTGGAAACTTTGCATTATAAATTTGTCTTCACACATCACTTCAGCCTCAAAAGGTATTTCAGAAGTTTTGCAAGTTCTTCATGGTGAATTTAAAAAAAAAAAAAATCAAATGCCTTCAGTACAGAGAATTGTGGTACTCAACCTTTTTTAAAGGCAGTCTCTTTTCTGAATAGAAAATGTAAATATGGCTGATTCAGAACTTGATTGGAATTAGATTTGCAGGATGGGGAATGAAAAGCTAAATGATTTTAAAGGCTAAGCATGTTCAATGAATATTATTTCAGTCCTGCCCTCTTTATACATATACATATACATCACAGTGTATGTTCTGGCAGGCCTGACTAGGATTTAGTAGGCCAAGGGACTGTTGCTAAAACAACTTGAATTAGAGAGAGAACACTGCAAAATCCTCCACCAAAAAGACCCGTCTTAACAGTAGGAACAAGGAAAAATGTACATGAACTCTGCATATCTGCCCACCCTGGGTTTCTGCATCTTTTGATTCATTTTATGATCTGTAACTTCAGGTTATGTCATCAATCTCCTTAACAGATTAGACTTCCTCCAAAAAAAAAAAAAAAAAAAAGCAGTGGCAAAACTATGAACTTCTTCCTACTTCACTAAGGTGAATGGAGTATGGTGTGAACTTCAAAGCTTAACAGGGGTAACTTTTTTTCCTCTTGTAATTGTGGGTTTTTTAATTGGAAATTAATTCCCGATTTGATTATCATGTCCTATGAATGCTGTTCTCATTAAACATATAATGAAGATAAATACAAAGAATTAATGGTTATTTAAGATATTAGCAGTCACTTTTAATTTGCCATTGCTGCACACTTAGTATATTCTGTTCCTTGTTGTTTGCTGAATACATAGCTTAATAAACTTATTTTGGTGTGCAGTATGCATTGTGTGCACACATAGCAGATTTGAAGTTGATGTAGGAATCTGAATTTCTTTGCACTTTCCTGACTTTGACTTTGAAGTGGGCAACATTACTGTTGCATTAGCAGGATTTTTTGTATTTAAGAATTACTTAAGTTTCTGTAATTTTATGTTCTGTCCTATCTTCTCTGGTCTATCCAAGAGTGGTTCAGTTGCAGCAGGCCATTTGCCTCTTTAACTTCACTTCTTTGCTTCTTTCCTTCTTGAACATAAGTTTTCCTCACCAAATTTTGATCATCTTCAGACCAAAATTCACATCCATATTCATAGTTTAAAGCCAGAAGGGACCATTATAATTATATGTAGGCTGACCTCCAATGTAACACAGGTTAAAGAACCTCACCTAATAACTTCTGCATCAAACCCATAATTTGTTTGAGATCGAACATATCACTTCAAAAGATACCAAGTCTTGATTTAAAGACTTCAAATTACAAATTTCAGTTTTGTTAAATGTAATCTGTGCTACTCATTTTTATTCTTGGTCTTAACATGAATTATACTACTAAACTGTTACTCATCAGAATGTATTAGCTAGTATTAGCTGCTAATAGCTTTTCACATTCAGAGTGCTGTACAAACATCTAGTTTTCATAGACCACTATGAAAATAAGTTATCCTAACTGTATAGATTGGCACCTGAACCAGGCCCTACCTTGCTCAAAACTGCAGGAAGTGTTTCAAAGCAGGAATTAAAATTCGGGAATGCCTATTGTCCAGTCCTGTATTCAAACCATTCAGCCCTTTTTCTGACAAGAAGAAGGTATTCATAGTACAGGAGATGAGGATGAGGATCGACCCAGTCTGGGTCCTAATGCCTTGAATGCTGAAGATCATAGGATATGTGGTACCACATTGAATGGTGGTAGTGCTTCCTAGAATAGCCCCTTTTTAAAGTGAAGCTGTATATAGCAAAACACAGAACGTGACTGCATTTCAAATAGGGGCTCCCTAAACATTCACAAGGAAGTGTTTCTTTTTTGTCATAGCACCTGGATACCATGGTCATGAGCCTATTAGAAATACCTTGTCCTTTACACCATCTTTATAGGATTTAATTTATGCTTTACAATCATGGGATAACTAGCATATGCACGTCAGACCTCTGATTAATTTGTCATAAACAGGATTGGGAATATTGGTACCTAGGATGTTTAACTACAGAACATCCTTTTCCATTGCATTTTAAAAGTTACTTAGTATGTGTAATAAGTCAAGAAAATGCAAAACTGTTTTGGTGTCATGGTTAGCATTAACAGACTCCTGGAATGTGGTATGTGATCGCACTGTAAACTTTCTGCATGTGATTCAGCATTCTGCTTTATACATCACACATTTTATTCACTATTTAAAAAGTCTTTTTGGGTAACTTTTTCAGAAGTGCCTAATGCGTTAGATGCTGTCAAAATTTTACCCTTTATGTATAATTCCACTCCCTATGCATCTCCCAGAGAAGGAAGGCAAACCATACCAGTCCACCTGCCATGTAATACTGAACTCTGAAATGTGCAACTTTGTAAGGCCTGAATATCACATTTGTCTATTTCATGACTAAGCCACAAATCTACATCACTGCATACATTATATGAAAATCAGTTATGCATTGCATAAACAAAATAAAATTGTAGATGCTACTTACAGAGGGCATTCTAGGGCGTAGCACACTGTACCACCTTCTGTGTACCTATTTTCTGCCATGAACCCCACCAATCCATGTGGATGCATCCCGTGTCTGAATTGGTGGATTGGAGATTTTAAAGGGGAGATGAGTTTACCTGAAATTAGGTTTTTTGTGACTCAGATCCACCAATCCAGAACCTCTTCCACTTCTATTTGTGGTTTAAGAGAACAGGGATTTTTTTCTTCAGTGGGGGTTCCTGGATACTTGGTTCCAAGCAAGAAAGAGCTCCTATAGACTCTGAAGATGTCACTAATTCTACAATCCTATTGTTAATTGCTTCTGATCTTGTCTAGCTTGATGGATCTTTCAGAGTAGCAGCCGTGTTAGTCTGTATTTGCAAAAAGAAAAGGAGTACTTGTGGCACCTTAGAGACTAACAAATTTATTTGAGCATAAGCTTTCGTGAGCTACAGCTCACTTCATCGGATGCAACTGGATGGATCTGAATCACAGGAACATAATTTAGAGGTAAACAATTACTAAAAATGTGATTTTTAGCTATCTAACAAGGGAAAGTGAAGTCATGTTAATTAGGGTACTTCAGGCTTAGCAGGTATTTAGTTTTTCAGGCTGTTGGCACTTTTTTAAAGAACTAAATGACAAAGTACAAGAAAACAAATCTGCCTTTTGGTGCAGATGTTTGTTTTTAATCTGAAGGCTGGTGTGCAAATTGAAATTCAACCACTACAGTTCTTTTCAATGAAGTAGGGGAAAGCTTTATCAACTGGCAGCCAAAGTACATAAGTGAAAATAACTGGTTTGGATAGTTTAAGAGGTATCAACAAGAACCATATGTAGCTAAGAATGCTGCATAATTCTTAAACTGCAAATCTGAAATATAAGCAAGCCGCTATTGATTTGTAGTGCATTTCAATAAGGTGGTAAACTTGTGACAAAATTAATTTAAATAGACTTACCTACGTCCAAATTTAAATGGTAATGCAAAACTTAATGTGAACTGAGTCTCCCCGACACACTCATCGTCTTTTCCAGGCTTCTTATTCCCAACTAACATATAGGAATATTTGTTAAAATATTTCTTAAACTGTTTACTATTTTTCATTGGCAGATGAGAACTTTGGATTCTCACCAGTAGTGTTAACATTAATGGAGGTTAACTGTCTTTCCTTTTTTTTTCTTGATGGCAGAATAGACCCATTGTCTGTGAAGTGCCCATTTGCTGCATATTTAATCATTAATTCAAAGGATACTTACTGTTTGTGTAGTGTGGTATAAAAAGAAGTGTCCAGAAGTTGCCAGTAGCTTGAGAAAAATGCAAGGCAAACTAAGACCAAACATTTGCAACAAATCGTGTTCTAAACATATCTATTAATCTGTCCCAAAAACATTGTTTTGAACATTATTAAGCAGGGCAAATGAAATGTTTCATATAGAAATCTGGCACATGATTTTTGAGGAATGAAGGCAATATGTTAGTAGTGAGTGCCTGTACATACAAACCTTTGTGCTGATAAATTTATCTGCTGCAGATTAATTTTAAGTTTAATGTCAGGCTCTCTTGCTGGATTAATGTAAACTGCTTTGTTTGCAGGGTTTATTGTCATCCCAAAACCAGGCCAATTCTCCAAGTGGAACTGTAGTATAGCCATCACACTACTGCTAGCGAATCTTTGAACACAGGACAAGAAGTAATGACAGTGGAACCAGGAGCTGTTCTTCATGCAGAGAGCATCAGAAATTATAAAATGGCAGAGTGTAAACATGGAATTATGTGAATCACATAATACTTTGCAAAAGAATAATGTAATGAATTCTTAGTCTGGCTAATACTTCTAGGCTGCTCACCCAAAGAAGAATTTTCCTTTTAAAAAAGAAATGCTTCATTTGGTGTTGCAGTAAAAAATATTTTTTCTCAGTTTTCTTTATACTTTTCAAGTTCGGTGTAATTTAATAGAGAGAGAGAGGGGTGTGTGTGTGTGTGTGTGTGTGTGTGTGTGTGTGTGTGTGTGTGTGTGTGAAATAAAGTATGTTTCTTAAATCCAAGTAAGCTCAATGGTTATATAAGTTTGGTTTTTTTTTTTTGCACTGATTTTTTTTCAACCAGAGATGGTTAAAGACAGCCTGGAATGCACTCGTGGAAAACGAAAGTCATTACTTTCTGGTTTAAAAATGTAATTCAGGAAGATGGATGCTGCAATCGTAGATTTTTTTTTTAAACAGAATTGTTTGCACTTAAATAGTTTAATGCTAGTGGAGAATTACTTTAAAATGGGTAGTCAGACACCCAGAAAAGCTATGTTGTGGAGAAAAGGTATCCTTTGTATCTATGAAACATTTATTTTAATATTGTTTCCAATTGCAATCAGCTCTGTATTATATGTATAAATGTAATTCAGTGATTGGGAGGAAAATGGATCAGTACACTAGTAATTTTCATCTAAAATATTTCTAATTCTGAAAATACATATTAAACTATCTTGAATATGCAGTTTTGTTTATGTTCTGTTTTAAATTGGATCGATTTTGATGTAATCAATCTTTTGAATTAAATGTTGGGTACAGAAACACACTAATGCTTGTAGAACATATTCCTTTCTTAAAACCTTTCACATCAGGAACACTTCCATATTTAATATTGCTTAATTGGCTTAGGGAAAAGAAATTATAAATTTTCCCCTGTACTACTTCCTATTAAAACTTACCTCTGAATACTTTTTCCAGACATTAAACCCCAATATTTATGAAAATAGGAGCCTCAGATTTTTGCAGTAGTGATCTCTTGATGCCTTTTAATAGTTGTATTTTAGTGGTTTAATACTGTATTTGTCTAAATTAGAGGTTTTAACCTTAATTGTTGAATTGCATTGACTTTCAAGCTGATGCTTTTTATGTAGACAACTATGACAGTGTAGTATGTGCATGCACTTTGATTTTTACAATCTAAAATTAGGTACTAAAATAGTGGAGTAGTGTGTATTTTGGGACAACTTTCTGTGCTAAAAATATCAGGTGTCCTTGCTATCTTAACATTTGAGGTAGAAACAGTTATGGAGGTAGATATATTTTCATAATCCAATGCTATTTGATAGTGGTTGATACTAAATTTGTTTTTATTAGCAAAACAAAGGCCATTTCATGCTTTCCAATATGTTCTGCAAGGGGATAAAAGGAAAGAAGAATATGCTACTCTGGATCAAAATCAAAAGGGTGACTGAGATAATATGGTGGCATTTTCTCACTTCCTCTGCCCGGCCTAAGCCCCTTCAGACTCTATTGTTGGGATTTTTCTGAACTTTGCAGATGTGCAGCTAGGAGATGAAAGCTGTTGCTTATATCTCAGCTCTGCTCTGGCATTCATATCCTTCAAAATGGAAGGTCTTTCCAAAAGTCACTTTAATGCTGATACTGAAGGCATGGTCTGGGCCTAAATTACCCACAAACTTTATCCCAGGTTCCAACAACATTTTTGTATAAAATTTATAGTTGAATAGAATTTTCTTTAATTGCAAGATATTAATACTCTGTCATTTTCAAATAAACTACATAATTATACATAGAATCATGGCGTTAGAAGGGATTATGAGGCTCATGTAGTCTAACCTGCCAGGAAAGTGGGTTTGTTGTGGCTAAACCATGCAAGACAGATGGCAATCCAGCCGCCTTTTGAAAGCCTCTGTGAAGAAGCTTCCACAACCTCTGTAGGCAATCTGTTCATTGTCCTATTGTTAGGACATTTTTCCTGAGATTTAGCCTACATCTGTTTGTAACACTGGAGAAACTCCAACTGTAGCAAGCCTCACGTGGTTCTACATATCAGTTTAATAAAAATTAAAGCCTCACTCCTGCTCCCCCTGAAGATAAACTTTACTGTTCACTTCAATGGAAGAATAATCAGGCCTGTGATTTATGCAGTTTGGGTTTATTTAATCCTTGGATACAAACAAATTGAGTTAAAACTGTCAATTTAATAATCGTTAACATTCTAATTTTACCTTTATTTAAATGTTTCCAAATTTGATTCAGGTAAATATGGAAATAGTGAGACACTTGGTTGCAATATATTTTAAATTCTTAAACTGATTTTTAAACATACAGTGGAGACAGACTGGGTATCCTATTACCAAATGCTCTGAGCCAGTCACCTTCTGGGTTGTATGCAGATCACTAACCAAATTAGAAAAGACAAAGTTGTTACTGTCTGACAGCTGCTCACTGCTCTATGTAAAATGTGCTGGTCTGTGGATAGCTCTCTTTATCATGACTAACATTGATTGGCACCCTTGGCATAGAAACAAAGCACTGAATGGAAATCAACTTTCTGCCCATCTTCTGTAATAAGGGTCAAAAGTACTTTGTTTAGAAGAAACTCCTCTTTCCCCAAGTTTAGAAACTTTTCAAGTCCATAAATTCTTTTGCTAAACAGACTTCATTTCTCAGTTCTGTTATTCCAGCACCCTTCACAAGTCTTCTAGGTAAGAAGTAGACTTGAAAATATGACCATTTCCCTAAACATATTTTTGTGACCATGTTCTGTGAACACAACAATCACTTAAAATAAGGGTGTCAGTCTGTCCTGTTTTAACGCTGTAAGACTCTTACTTGAACAAAATTTTGATTATCATTTTGCCCCAAAACAAGCTTCAAGAAGCAAAGTAACTGGAATAAACATCTTAAATGCTACATTGTTGGGTCAAATTGTAAAAACAGATGTCCAACAGAACTATTTAAATCTAATTAAAAAAATCCTATGGGGAGTATGAAAATGTATTGGTTTTCCATCCAAACATTGCAGCACTGGGCTACTTGCCTGAGAATCTGAAACTGAAATTGACTAGAAATCATAGAAGTGGATAGACTAGGTAGGTTTAAACTGACCTTCAAAAAAGTAAATAGCATAAATACAGTTGCTATTTAATTTGTCCTATATCCCTATTCCAAGTACTCTGGTATTCAGAATATTCTACATTTGCATGCAGAGACAACTAGTCTTAAACCTGAAATATTGAATATAGTTTGAATGATGAAAGGAATTCTTCAGTGAAAGTGCAGTCACTTGAAAAGATCTACCTATTTAAGACCTTATTCAGCAAAACACTTATGAGCATACTTAACTTGAGACTGGAGCATGGGTAATCAACAAAGCACTCATCTCACTCTTACCATGGAAGGAACCCAGTCCTGCATGCCTTATTCAGAATGATCCCAGGAAATATGCCCTTTTGGACAAGCTTAAAATACAAACACCTGCCTTTTAACCACCCCCAAAGTTTTGCCAGACTAGCAACATTTGAATTCTGTAAGTAGACTGGCAATTCTAAAGTCAGATCATGTATCTTCTGGGTGTATATGTTCAACCTCTAGTGTGGCTAATTGGTATGCAATACAGCAAAGCAAGGCCTAAAATTGCACAATAAAAACAGTGACTATCCTATTTGCTTGGAAGATTTTGTATTTTGCATAAGTCAGATTGAAATATTTTAAAAATGTTTAGTGTACTCTTCAGAACAAGACATTCCTAAAATTTTAGGAAACACAAAAATACTGAAACTTTTAAGCAGGAGAAAATACAGGCATTGTTCCATATTGGGGGGGAAAAAAGTCAATTTTTGCATTAAAGCAAACTGAATGCTGGGGGAGAGGAAATTAGTATGGCCTGGCAAGGTTACTCTATAAAATGTCATTGTGGGGTTCCATGTTTCTCAGTTAATTCCCAATTTGCTTATTTTACAAATGAAGATTTTTCTAACTCCAGCCTGACAAACTCAAGCTGGGTTTCCCTAAATGTTAGCACCCTTCATAAAGGTTCTGCAGGCCCAAGAATGCCCTCATTAACTTTATGCAATCCCTAGTGCTTTCAGGGTTTACAGTGACATAATGGACTCTAATTGGAATTTAGTAAATAGTTCTGTTGATGCTCTAGAAATAGAATCCAGCTCCCATTGTTGGCTCTATTGGTTCTGGGGGGTCTAAAAAGAGGTAAAAGCATATTGTAGTATGACAATACACAATCAAAAAGGTGCATTTTTTACATAGTCAAATCTGAAGAGACTACACTTAAATTTTCATACTTGGAAATATGTCACTTATGATAACTGGTATTCATGCTAAAGCTAGTGATTGCCACTCTGCCACATTGACAAATTGGTGAAAATAAGAATTTTGTATGTGAACAAAATTAACAAGGTTCAACTTCTCTATAGATGGGTCCTTTTTAAAAAAGGAACTGCATGTTAAATTGTCAGAAGTAAAACTAATGGCTTGCACAACTCTCTGTATGTTAATACAAAATTCCAGGTAGACCAATGAAGGCAACTGCCATGCATATGAAATTAAATAAAACTGTTTAAAGATTAACTAACAAATCAATGTAGTGTGAGTTTTATTAGTGCTGTAGATAACTTGGGTAGCTAATTTGTTAGCTTCCTCTGTTGAAACTTCTGATGTTTGTAAAGCACTGTATCTATTTCCCAGCCCTTTGGGATGTGTGTTCTTTAAGTGGCTATTTTTCAGCAGGCCACGCCTACTTTTTCTGGTGGTTAGTCAGGTAGGAGTTGTATATTTCATTTGCTCTATCCAGTAGAGTTAAGGATCACATTGGAATATCCTCTTCACTTAAATGCCCAACAAGTATCTCTATCTTAAAGGCCAGAGCCTAGAGTAAATACTCTTGCAGCCCTGCAGAAATTCCCTGTAGGATAGGGGCAAGGCCCAGTAATGGGAATCTGTGGGGTTGCTTGCAGTGCTGCCAACTACCATATACCACTGGGTTGGATAGTGGACTTACAGCTCCTGGGGTATCATTCATCTTTCACAAACTTGAAACCTAATGAACTGGAAAATTGGGAAAAGAAGAAAGGGTTTGAAGTGATTTAGGATGACAGATGTGTAAGTAGAAAATACCAGTAATTTAGGGAGTTTGAACAAGAGTAGGTCAACGCTATATGGATGAGTACCTGTGCTGTGTATTTACATGGGTACAACATTGGTGTTGAGGAAATGGAAGATAGACCCATATCTGTGGTGCAACAGTAACCTACTATTCCTTACCTAGAAATTTGGGACAGAGTCCAGAAGATGTCTTTTGTGGGATGGAAGTGGTTACATTTGTATTTCTCAGCTCCTTTTTTTGGAAAACTAGACTCCTGGCAAATCTTCAATGTTGTGAGGGAACAGGAGCAAAAAATGATTTTTGTACTGCAAGATACTACACTATAGAAGCTAGGTGACCTTCCTGTCAGGCATTCAAGTCAGATTGAAAGAATGCAGAAGTGGTAGAGGCACTTGTGTTCTCCATTAAAGATAGAAGGCTTTAGGTAGGTTTGAAGCAAGGAAATGAAGCACATCTAAAAACTAAAAGTAGCAACAGGCCAACCCTACAGGAGCATTAATATTCTAAAAGTTGATGAGCTTATTGTGTTTGATGAATACAGTGGACAGTGTTCTGTAGAGTGATGGATACAAATCCCCAGAACATTTGATCTGCAAAATTTCACTACAGGCTGTTCATTTAGAAGATCAAATTGAAAAATAAAGTTGATCATCATTTGACATGAACAGCACGCTCTCCAGGTTCTAAAAGTCTTACATCTGTCCTACTCTTTCAAATTCGTACTGGAGATTAGAGTTCACAGCAGCAGCAATCTACTAGTGTCAGCGATAAAGTTAATTTAATCTGATAGTTTCCTAGAGCTTTTCTAAGCACCGGTTTTTCCTCAAGTTGATCCTAAATAATTCAAGTAAACCACCTACTTTCATGCAACACTCCAATTCCAAAAGAAAACATGGAATTTTACAGAAAATTATCTGTATGAGGTTTTACTATTATACCTCACAGTTTAAGCAGTATTACAAATAAGTATGCCAAAAAACCAAACTTTCATGACTATCTCATAGTAGATTTTTGTTACATAAGTTGTGCATTTTGAAACAGACTAACCTGTTAGGACACCCTCTATCAGTGGTTTTTAACCTTTTTTTTCCATCTGTGGACTCCTAAAAAATTTCAACTGGAAGTGCAGATCCCTTTAGGATTCTTAAACAGTCTGTAGACCCCCAGGGGTCCACAGACCACAGGATGAAAAAGGACTACCCTAAACATTATTCAAGGAAACGATCTGAAAAAGCCAGCCTAGAGGCAGATGACTTCCAAGATGACTAACTTAAGAAAATCACTCTCTAAAGTATGTCACCTTCAAAACTTAATTTTATCACATCATACTTGAGAAAGTGTTTCAAACTTATACTGTCAGCTTAGTAGTAGTAGTTTAACAATGAAAACATCACCTGTGAACTGGAGTAAGAAACACATCTCACAGGCCAGCAAACAGCCATGAAATAATGATAGGGGTAGTGATCAGCTCAGATTTAAACTGGGGGCCAAACAGTAGGACTCCATGTTCTATGACCAGTACCCTTAGCCATACACCCTGCCATGCAATAAATTTTAGAGAACTTGCCTGTGTCAAAACCTTAGGCTTTGAAAACCGGCTTTCCATGATGATATCTAGCTCTTACATAGCATTTTCACCAGTAGATCTCAAAGAGCTTTACAAAGGAGGTATGTACTGAATCCCTACTTTAGAAATAGGGAAACACATAATAGGGTAAAGTGAGTTGTTCAAGATCACTACTAGACCAGGAGTACAGCTGGGAACAGAACCCAGCTCTCCCGAGTCCTAGTGCAGTGCTCTATGCACTAGGCCACACAATCTTAGATGAAGCAGTGATTAATTTAAAAAAATAAAACTACTAACTACTATTCTGACATCTACATGGTTAGTAGAGAATGACATGCTGAGATTTTAAATGAAAAATAAAATTAGTCTCTGCATCTTATTTACAAAGCAAGACTTGTTGATTTTATAACTAACTTTCAAATACCAAACAACTTGTGAAAAAAATTCTGGAGGTTAGGGTAAACTACAGCACTATTTTTGCTGTATGTAGACTGACTTGCTTAGGCCAGGTCTACACTACAAACTTACATCAGTATAACTATGTTGCTCAGGGATGTGAAAAATCCACACTCGAGTGACTTAGTTCTACTGAGCTAACTGCTGGCGTAGACAGTGCTATGTTGATGGGAGAGCTTCTCCTGTTGACATAGCTACCGTGTCTTGCAGAGGTGGATTAACTATGCTGATAGGAGCAGCTCTCCTGTCAGCATAGTAGCATCTTCACTAAAGTGTTACCACGACATAGCTGCACAGGTGCAGCTGCAGCGCTGTACATGCAGACAAGCCTGCGTCTGACTGGATTTAATTGATCTTCACATTTAATGTCCTTTTATGAAAAAGCTGGGTTTAGTTTGGCTTATGTTTTTTTCTAATAAAAAAGTGACCAGCCATCTAGCAATAATGATGCCATTCTACTTCCTATAAGCAATAAGGTAAAGATTTAGGGGGACTAGCACACTCCTTACCACCAAACAACAAACACTTATCTAGGAATTAGTTACCTACACAGATGTATACATAAAACAATGTATACATTAACAAATGAAGCCTGTAAGGTCCATGCATTTCCAGGGCATTAAAACTGCACTGTCACGGTGAGGCCTATAAGCAACACCTGTGGGGGAGGGATAGCTCAGTGGTTTGAGCATCGGCCTGCTAAACCCAGGGTTGTGAGTTCAATCCTTGAAGGGGCCATTTAGGGATCTGGGCCAAAAATTGGGGGTTGGACTAGATGACCTCCTGAGGTCCCTTCCAACCCTGATATTCTGTGAATGCAAGATATCTAGATGAGAAGCCTACTGCCCCGACACATGAGCTGTTGGGATTTCTACTGGGTGCTGTTCCTGGATCTCGACTAATGGCTCCATTGTTTGTATTGAACTTTAGCTAGTTGATGTCTGATAAAACATGGAGAAAAGAGGTCTTCGCTAGTCTACATCTCTCCAGGGACGACTCTACACCACAAAGGCTATAGTGTATGGTGTAGCTATACTTGCAAAGCCCCCTACTGGAGAGGCAGTGCCTACTCAGCAAAAGGGATTCTTTTGGCAGTATAGTTAAATCACCTGCCCCAAACAACACGAGGAGTCCTTTTGCCAGTATAAGATGTGTCTACAGGGGGAGGGGAGGGAGAGGAAGGGGGGTGGCTTAACTATATTGATTAGGGGGTGGGATTCTCCCCATCCCCCACTCTCCTACCTGACATAACTATGCTGGCAAAAGGGTGTTCTCCCATCAACTCCAATGAATGCCTCAGCAGCACCAACATGAAGTGACTTCAGTTTAAACTGCTGTCCACTAAGTTCTGACTAGCAGCTGTAAAACTGACTGGGCTCTTAATGATTTCACTCTGCTGCAGCCTAGAAAAGCTCTGAAGAGCAGCAGAGGCAGTGGAGCTGTTTTTCGAACAGGAAGATGTCCATTAACTTTCCAGATGTGAACAGAGTAACTTCTACAACCATAAAGGATATAATCTTTTTAAATGCACAGCTCATTGTACAGAAATTATCTTAAGTACCTCCGTATATATCAGGAAAAGCTTCCCACTTAGGAATATCCAGAACTTGAAAAATCCAGTCCCAACATAGCTATAATATCTTCCATAGTTGAACTCCATTTGGTTCTAAAATTGTAAAGCTACTTTGTAACAGAGCTAATGCTAAACTGACAATTTCCCTTCTTACTAGGATATTATGAAAGTTTTAAAAATCAAACACACTGAACTCTTAGTCATTACCTTAAATGGTATCTCTATGCTACAATGACCAAAATGTCATTTCTGAATTTTGTTGGCTTCTACAGCACAAAAAGCTGAGAACCTTATTAAATGAGTGCCTATAATTTGTGAAATGTAAAAAAATGGTCTAAATCCATATGCTGTTTCTTTACCGCTATTTCAAACAACTAATCGCAAAACCACCAGACCCAGTAAAGCTTTTGATTAATACAAAAGCATGGTTTAAAGAAAGAAAAGGACACAAATAATAAAGATAGATTTGCTTATGAATCAGATATGTAACTGTACAGCTATCCTTTGCATATACAAATGTCAAAAGAAATTAAAACTTTAATTTACTAAAATCAGGTGTTTCTCAAATTATATCATAATCCATAAAATATTAACAGTCTTGAGCTTTGAAATTATCAACCTAATACAGGAGGTAATTTTCCAACATTGTCTATGCAACTAACATTTTCATCTGTTAAAAAGGTACAAAATGAACAGATCAAGTTTAATAAGTTTTAAATATCATCATAAACTATTTTGTATATAATATAAAAACTTAATTACAAAATGGCATTCCTAGCACTCAAACTAAAACATCCTAAATTATCCATTTTTGTTTTTAAAAAAATGTTAAACTAATTTGTTTAAAAGGGTTCAAGTATAAAGTGCATTTTGAGCTGCCCAAATGGTTCTTAGATAAATATTGATACTGTTCAGAAATAAAGTGCTAATAGTCTCGTAGTGTTTTCCTGCAGCATTTCAGGGAAACAAAAGATAAGGCACTATTGCTTTTGGTGTACCTTTGACAATAATATAGAAAGCATGGTTGAATCTGTTTCACTGCATACTCATGCTTTTCCTTACATTCCAAATATTTGACAAGATGGTCAATATCCTCCACCTCTTCTTTCTATCGTGGATAAGTGGTATTGTTTCACAGAAGACTTAAGTTCCTTCTGTTTTTCAGACTGTTGAAAAAATGATAGATGTTTGAAATATAGTCTGTAATACATTTATATTTATTTTCTGTGTATAACTGAATAAGCAAGTTAAAGTTTACTACCTCTTGATTTGTCCCAATATATTTAATAGGTTGTAACACAGGGACTTCACCATTTGTTGCAGGTGTGGTAAAAACTGAATGAAATGTACGATTAGGATAAGAAGTCAACTTGGTTACTCCAGAAACATTCAGTTTTGGAAATTCTATCGCATAGGAAGGTTCATGATGTCTTATTGGATTCTCCTGGGTTTTCCTAAGAGAGTGCTTTTAAAATAAAGATACAAGTTTCAATCTGCTGACAGTGACATTTTTCTTAAACAGGATAAAATAAAAAACAGAACTTTCGTCCCCCCAAAAACCAAACCACCAAAGCTCCATTTCAGCTGAATTCTTAAAATACATCCCTTAGTGCTGATTACTTATAACTACCTGCACATTTTCTTTTTGTGGTTTTCCCCAAGCATCTGTGTATAAACCCTATTTCAACCAACTCCCAACAGTTGAATTAGTGGAACAAATGGCTGCTAATGGGAAAAAGGACTCATATTTTAAGGTGACCTATAAAAGAAAATTTTGCTTGTTACTTTTTCTGTTGCTAATTTATGATGTGTGTTTAACCAAAAAAGGCTGAGTGTATGCCAACTACAGAGACTTGTGGGAAAGCTCTGAGAAGCTTGAAAGCTTCTGTGTTCCACCAACAAAAGTTGGTCCAATGAAAAGTATTAACTCACCTATCTTGTCTGTGTCAACAACAAAAAAAATCTCTATCTTAAATTAGGAGTCCTGTTTTGCTGCAGGCCTCAGTTGGAGGACCCAGAGATGCGTATTAGGACGTGGCCTTGGATGAAGGGATGGAGAAGTGGAATCATTTTGGAGTTAGTTTAGATAAGTATAAACAAAATAAAAGTTTAACAGTCTACATATAAATCTCTTCTCTCAGCAAGGCTTCATATCCTTGGCATCTAATGTTACCTTAGTTCTCCAGTTATCTATAGTCTTCCAGGAAAAACAGGATAGACAAGACCAAAATTTCCAATGTACATGAATGGAAATTAAAAAAATTCTTGGTTCTTTATAATGTATACAGAAGGCAAAAAGGCACAAAGCTATCAGCAAGACTTACTACCACTATCTAATTAAGGGACTATTGCAAACCTTTAGGCCTTGACCCCTGCCTTTCAATAGCATTTTGCACCAGTGCGTAGGTCTGTGCCAGCAAATTCCTATACAGGACTGGAGCCTTTAGTTTATCTCAGGAATAAAACCATGCAGTCACCATTAAGTGACTTTTGTTTATGTATCTAAACTAGACATTACAAATGACTATTTAAATAGGCTACATGTTCTCCAGTTTGATTTAAATATTACCTGCCTATTACCATCCTTTGAAATACACCACAAGTTGATAGATTCTTGTCCACTATGTTTTCTGCTAATCTCATTTTTCTGTGCATGGTTACAGCTTGCTTCTCTGCTATTCTGAAAAGAGTGAACAAAAAGTCAAATAATACCCCTTCAGATGAAATCTGGAGTCCAGTAGGATAGTAAAGAAACTGCCATATGAATTTTACTTCTCAGTTGTTTTAATGCAGTAAATAAAGAAAACTGCCGGTATGTTTATTTGCAAGGCGATTGTACCTAATCAATTCAGGGTTTACTTTAGACCAAGTTCTTTTCTCCACAGTCCATTGTGCAATTCGGGATCTAACTTAAAATCCTGTATTGAAAGTGTAAACTTACCTCAGCTCTCGGAAAATAAGGATGCTGTAGTGCTTGGTGGGTCACCAGTTTCTCTGATCAGGATCGTATTCTATCATCGCATACATAAGGGAGAGGCTCTTGGGGGACATATTAGGCACAAGTGGAGATAGTCCTGTCCCTTTTTAAAGGGGAAATCAAAACTCATAGCTCTTGACCTGTGTTAAACCCAGTAATAAGAGCAAACAGTTAACATTCATGTAAACTGCCTCCAAATATTAAACTTACTAAAAAATACCTAAAAGGTCAATCTAATCTGACTAGGGACAGTAATTAATTACTACATTTTGAAAGGGAAGTAATTAAAGAAGCACTCAAATGACAGATTTCCTTCCTTATAAATTATCACTGCATGCTAGATGGTGCAGAGGTAAACTGCCAGGTGAGACCTAGAATACAGTTTTGATTCTCTCTCATCTGCATGGAGCATCACAAAGGAACAGCCTCTGGGTAGGGAGAGAACCCCTATTTGGCAATTGGCATGAAGCAGCATTACATTTATGGAGGAGGAAAGTCCCCTTGACCACAAAGTTTGTGCAGCAATGTTCAGCTGGTATAGGCTGCAGGACACAAATCCCTGATGTGGGTAAAAAAAAACTGCTCAAATTCCCTCTCCCGTCACTTGAAATCTTGTGTGATCAGAAAATTGCATTTAGGAATTACACTTAACACAGACTTAAGTATTTACATATTAATTAATGACTATATTTAGATTTAAAGTGTTCACAATAAAGAGCTGATTGTGGAAACTGCTAGATTATATAGCAGATTTCACTTATTTAGATTATAAATATGGGAGTGTACTACATACTTACTGTTTGAACTTATTAAGAGTTTTCTTAGCAGGGGTGCCTAGAATGTCATGGATTTTTGATATTTGGTCCAATTCATTAGATCCAGAAAGAGAGGGTGGAAACTGAAAAAATAAGAAATAAAATTGGCAATATTAAAAGCGATTTAAACTAGTTCTCCTGGAATGACTGCCACTGTGTGTGTGCTCTGAAAACTGACAGACTGTTTTCAGACCGCATTTCATACTGGTCAGCAGTAGGACAGCAATGTGTTCGCTTATTGCCTACACTTCTGGTGGGATTGGGCAAATCAGTTCAGGTAAAAGAACAGTCTCTAATCACTGACCTGCCCTCATGCCCACAATCTGCCAAGGAATGTCTAAACTCTGTTGTAACATTCACCTGGAGTAGACTTACTTGCAGAGCTTTAAAGCTCAGCTGGTTTTATGGGGATGAAAGTGTGGCAGCATTTTGTAAGAGAGTACTGTCGAGTTAGTTCATTTGGAGTCAATTTTATTTTGTGGGAGAAAGGACACATTTGGGTTTTTTGCGTGTCAACTGGCCTCTGCCCAACATAAAATTAGTTATTTCTACTAGTCAGCAAGCAGCCAAAGCAGAAGGGCTGCCAGTTCATGTGGCGGGAGCAATAGCAGCTCTATGTCCTTGGTGAAGGAGGGAGAGAGAAGCAAAAAATGCTGCCACTGCTGGTTGCATAACCAACAGGAGGTGGCAGAGGAGGAGAACAGAGCAGAATTGTTGCCATTGCTAGGGCACACAGGCCAAATGGAGGAGAAGGGAAGAGGAGGAGTGCAACACAGAACAGCTGCCTTTCCAGAGCACAAGGATGTTCAGTAAATATTCACTGGCTTTTAACTATTTTCATGAATTATAATAATAATGGAGATTACAGAGACTCTCCCCAGTTCTATAATTTCTTGCACACTTGTATCTCTCAGCAGCTGAACAAAGTTTATTATAGCTTCCGCAAAACTCACTTTTGCATAGAGTCAAACTGTAAGGTCTGTTTTTTTCTCAAAACAGAGCCTGTAGAAAATGGGGTTTAACAAACTTTACAAATTAAACTGCAGAGTTGACTCCATGTGACTAGTTTTTCTGCTGTTGCAAAAGAGTAAATCAGCAGAAGAGGCAAAAATATTAACATCTCAAATGTACTATCAAAACTGAGGACTGCTATGCTCATGACAACAAGGGTATGTTTATACTGCTATTGAAGGTGTGACTGTAGCACAGGAAGGCATACTCCTGCTAGCTTTAATTTATCTAGCACTGGTAATAATAGTAGTGAAGACATGGCAGCATAGGCTAGCAGCCAGAGTACAAGCTGCCTGGAGAGCCTGCTATGTATCTAGGTTGCTAGCCCATGCCGTCATGTCTACTCTACTGTTGTTACACCACACGGGCTAGATAGATTAAAAATAGCATTGGTAGGCTACAATCATATCTCACTTGCAGTGTCAGCATAGAAACATAAAAATGTAGGGCTGGAAGGGATCTTGAAAGGTCATCAAGTCCATCTCCCTGTGCTGAGACAGGACCAAGTAAACCAAGACCATCCTGACTGGTGTTTGTTTAACCTGCTCTTGTATATCTCCAATGATGGGGATTCTACAACCTCCACTGGAAACCTATTCCAGAACTTAATTACCTTAATAGTTAGAAAGTTATTCCTAATATTACCGTAATCTCTCTTGCTGCATATTAAACCGGTTACTTCTTGTCCTAACCCTCAGTGGACACCAAAACAATGGATCCCCATCCTTTTTATAACAGCCCTTAACATAGTTGAAGACTGGTATCAGATGTTTCTCCCTTGACCCCCACCCCCAACCCATATTGTTTCTCAAGACTAAAACACCCAGTTTTTTTAAACCTTTCCTCATCAGTCAGGTTTTCTAAACTTTTATCATTTTTGTTGCTCTCCTCTGGACTCTCTCCAATTTGTCCACATCTTCTAAAGCGTGGGGCCCAGAACAGGATAAAGTACTCCAGCTGAGGCTCACCTAGTGCTGAGTAGAGAGAGACAATTACCTCCCATGTCTTACATATGACACTGCAGAATGAATAAAGCTTTTTTCACAATTGCATCACATTGTTGATCCAGTATACCCCACAGATCCTTTTCAGCAGTACTCCACCTAACCAATTTTCCCCATTCTGTTATTTGGCATTTGATTCTTCCTTCCTAAATGTAGTACTTTGCAGTTATATTGAATTTTATCTTGTTGATTTCAGACAATTCTCCATTTGTCAAGGTCATTTTGAATTCTAATCCTATCTCCAAAGTGCTTGCAACCCCTCCCACTTAGTGTCATCTGCAGATTTTATACGCATACTCTCCACTCCATTATCCAAGTAATTAATGAAACTATTGAATAGTACCAGACTCAGGACTGACCATTGTGGCACCCCGGGAGTAATACCCCAGTGAGCCATGCAGGACTCAGTGAGGAAAGGAAGAAAAAAAAAATCACTATTTCCAAACTAAGAAATATTCAGATCATGAAAAAAAATATTACAAACAATAAAACACTTAGGGGGAATTAACTACCATAAAGGCATGTGACAGTCTTACTTTCTGTTAATCATCCAGCTACTTTAGTGTTAATCTGCTATTATATTGCGTTTGGTGCAGACAAGGAAGGATCTGTGCCTAATGTAACTTCTAGACTAGAGGCATGAAGAGTTCCAGAAAACCATGGAAAATAACATTTATGCCCTAACATAATATTCTCATGCCATGTGCTGATTACATAATGAGTTGATTCTCACTTGGAGTTTCTTTGACACTGAATATAACCAGACTCTTAATTTCTTTCTACTTAGCACTGTACCTTGTGATTTCATAGAAAACGCAGCCAGAGCTCCACATTCCATTTGTAGCTATAGTAGCCATCTGTGAGCAAGCACTCAGGTGCTCGGTTACCAGCGTGTAGAGATATATTCTGTATATGGCTGCTTGGAATATACACTCCTACAAGATCCAAAGTCTCCTAACTTCAGGTATCCTGCTGCAAAAAAAACCCCAAACAAACAAACCTTATGTTAGTCAATAAATTAGAAAATTGTCAAAATATTGAAGCAAAGGCAAGAAGACTTCTGAAATACCTGAACCAGCCATTATAAATCTAATTATAGTTTGCTTTTGGTACTAACTTTTAGGTTTTTTGTTTTTGTTTTGTTTTGTTTTGTTTAAGAGAGAAAAAAAGGTGATTTGGAATGTCAAATTGCATGTCCTGTGTTTACATGTTATTAAAGCCTATTCTCCAGCGACACTTCAGCAGCCTATCAATGAAGCATATCTCAGCTATGGTAAATGTTTCATTATGGTAACAAATTGTAAACTGTCCTTTAAATTGAAAGTGCTTCTGCAATTTAAGGCCATTTAAGGTCCCATAATACACACTAATATCTTTCTGTACGTTTTCACAAAAAATGTTAGAGATAACCATTAGTTGTAAAATGTAGTTAGCTAGTCTTGAAGGGAAGGTTGCTAAAGCGGACATATTTAGATGAGGTTATTTTCTTGTGTCCTCATTTTAGTAGTCACATGATAGATATTTTTCTGGCTTTCTTTGTATTGATTCCTCTTTGTCCTCCTAGTTTCATTTTGGGACACACTAAGGACTTTGAAACAGTAAAATCTATCCCATAAAAATAAATGAGCTGAATTATGGCAACAAAACTACGAAACAACTCTGGAAAATAGGCCTTCTGCCAGCATTTGAGAGTTTTTAAAATACAGGAATCTTTCAAAAACAAAATCAACATAAGGTCTCCTTGTGCAGTTGGTGAACAACTTCTGCCGACCATAGGAGTTAAACATGGAGAGAGGGGCTGCAGGACTGAGTCCCAAGACTTGTTTCAAAAATAGCACAGAAAGGAAAAAGTCATTAATACATAAAAGTGAGTTGTTTGCTTTCAGACTTAGCTCAGATGTAAGATTTGCAGCTATAGAACAAAGAATCCATTTATGCTTTTATCCAATAGCAACAGAAAACATTTGTTCTTTCACCATTCAAGGAAGAGAGGGCACAAGACTGAAGTTATACCAAAAGAGTCAACTCTCTCTAACTATGAAAATTATACCTCACACTTACAAAGATATACATTTCTCTGTTTATTCTGAGAAGCTAGTATATGTACTTACACTTTCAGTTAAGTGATATCAACTCACAAGACTACTTACCTTTATTAATATATTTTCTGGTTTCACATCTCTATGAAATATTCCATTTCTGCACCAATATAAAAATACCAAAAAGAACAACTCAATGAAAGTATGAGCATATTCACTATGTTTCTAATTATTTGAAGGCAATATTTAAATTATAAGCGAATGGCATTCTTCTTGAAAGGTTACTGCTGAATTTAGTCTTACCTATGCATGTGATCAAGGGACTTGCACAACTGGTACATGTAGTTCATTATTTTTTTTTCAGGTAATGGCTTTCTCCTCCCTAGAATGTGGAACAGTCAAATGAAATTTCAAGTTGCACAAATGCTTTATATCAGTGAGTAAGTATACAACAGAAGTAACATCTACTTTTCACCTTCTGATACGGAATCCATATTCCCTTCTTCATGAATAAGAAGAATTTGATTAACATTTTTACACTTGTCATACAAAAACACCCCATTGCAATCAGCATCTCATTTGAACTAGGACATAAGGCGAAGACAGCCAAATTTCAAAATACACCAGAATAGTCTGACAAGTACAGCTGTGAATCTGTCTGCCTATAAATTGGCAGCATTGGTATTGCATGATTTTTCATAGTGCAGGGAGGGATTCTGCTCCAGACAAGCTGTGAGTATTATGAATAGTAATATCATATATCTGTTTTTCCCCAATTGTATTATAGCAGAAGTATTCCATTCCAACATATTGGTAGGCCTCATTTCCTATGTAAGCACTAAAGTAATGATGCATAAGGTTCAAGGTTTAGAAGGAATATAATCTTCTACAAGTGCACTGCCCAAAGTGTCTTATTCCTGTTTTGGTATGCAAATTACAGAACAACCCGTTTCCTTCAGTACCTTCCTTACTGACAAAGGTAAGACTATTGATAAGAAGAAAGGGAGTACTTGTGCAACTTAGAGACTAACAAATTTATTTGAGCATAAGCTTTCGTGAGCTACAGCTCACTTCATCGGATGCATTTGTTAGTCTCTAAGGTGCCACAAGTACTCCTTTTCTTTTTGCGAATACAGACTAACACGGCTGCTACTCTGAAACTATTGTCAAGCAAGACTACTCCATTTTGTGTTAGGGTCCTGAAGACATCTGATAATCACTTAGATTGTTTCCTTTACAGGCCTTCTTAAGGCTTTGAGCTTTGCTGTAGTGCCTCTAAATAATGCTGTATTATGTATAATATCATTAGTACAAAGAGAAAATTAGCAAATTCCTTAGAAAACTTAGTGACTCTGGTTAAACAAGTTTTAAATTACTTCAAAGTTAGACTATATTTAACAATTCATTAACTAAAACTAACTTTAGATTATAATACTAGTTAATTATATAGCCAAACATGTTATTGCAACCTTTGGATTTTCTATCTGTACTCATTCTTTGCCAGGTAGAACGGTTTGCCACGTAAAAATAAATGTTATACCTAAAAAGAGTAAGACAATAAGAATTCTTTTCTTTAATGGCATTTGTATGGTCCCCATTACGACAGTATCTGAGCACTTACTCCCATTTGACAGATGATGAAACTGAAGCTTAGAGGTGAAAATGCCTTTCCCAAGGTCACAAAAGAAGTCTACAGCTGAGCCAGCTACAGAACCAAGATTTCTGGATTCTCGGACCACTGTCTGAACCACAAGATGATTCATCCCCTTGTTAGTGTAAGAGTCTGCTGTAACACAGTTTTGTTTAAGACTAACCTGCAATATTTGTTTTTTCAGAATTGTGCAGAGGATTTAAAAAAAAAATCAGATCAGGTCCTTTTTTGCTTCTTTGATGTATATAAAGGCCTGAAAACTTTCCCTTATTTGTTTTCTGCCTTTTTTTTTTTTTTAAACCGTTAGGTATCAGGAATGTCAAATCTGGTCTTCCTTGATTTTGCTAGAGGACCTGTTGCATCTCTGACCATGTATATGTGAGCACTTACACCTTATTTGAAAGGGCTGGGGTGTCAAATCTTTGACAGTTTAAAATTCCAAAATGTTAATTACTGAAGGTAATACGTATTAATAAAAAACCTGTAAACAGTATGACTGACTAAAAATTCCTTCCCCAATAAACTGCTTGCTTTCATTCTCTTGACCCTTGATGTTTCTAGTTTGATAATTCTACCCTTAGCCCTGGTCTACATTACGAGTTTAGGTTGAATTTAGCAGCACTAGATGGATTTAACCCTGCACCCGTCCACACAACGAAGCCATTTTTGTTGACTTAATGGGCTCTTAAAATCGATTTCTGTACTCCTCCCCAACGAGGGGATTAGCGCTGAAATTGACATCCCGGGTTGAATTTGGATTAGTGTGGACACAATTCGACAGTATTGGCCTCCGGCTATTCCACAGTGATCCATTGTGACTGCTCTGGACAGCGCTCTGAACTGGGATGCACTGGCCAGGTAAACAGGAAAAGCCCTGTGAACTTTTGAATTTCATTTCCTGTTTGGCCAGTGTGGCAAGCTGATCAGCATAGGTGACCGTGCAGATCACATCAGCAGAGGTGACCATGGAGTCCCACAATTGCAAAAGAGCTCCAGCATGGACCAAACAGAGGTACTGGATCTGATCGCTGTATGGGGAGATGAATCCATGCTATCAGAACTCCATTCCAAAAGACGAAATGCCAAAATATTTGAAAAAAATCTCCAAGGGCATGAAGGACAGAGGCTATCACAGGGACCCTCAGCAGTGTCATGTGAAACTTAAGGAGCTTAGGCAAGCCTACCAAAAAACCCAAGAGGCTCAGGGTCAGAGCCCCAGACATGCCGCTTCTGTGATGAGCTGCATGCAATTCTAGGGGTGCCCCTACCACTGCCCCACCCCTGTACATGGACTCGTGCAAGGGGGGAGTCTCACGCAACAGGGATGAAGATTTTGGGGATGAGGAGGGGGGGTTGAAGATAGTGTACACCAGGCAAGCAGAGAAACCGTTCTCCCCGACAGCCAGGAACTGTTTATCACCCTGGATCCAATACCCTCCCAACCCAGGCTCCCGGACCTTGAAGGTGGAGAAGGCAGATCTGGTGAGTGTACCTTTGTAAATATAATGCACGGTTTAAAATTAAGTTTCAAAGCAAGTGTGTTTAGTGAATACTTTGCCCTGAAGATTTGGGATGCATTCGCGGCCAGTACAGCTATTGGAAAAGTCTGTTAACGTGTCTGGGATAGGGTGGAAATCCTCCAGGAATATCTCAATGAAGCTGTCCTGGAGGTACTCCCAAAGCTTTTTCAAAAGGTTTCTGGGGAGGGCAGCCTTATTGCGTCCTCCATGGTAGGACACTTTACCACGGCAGGCCAGTAGCACGTAGTCTGGAATCATTGCATAAGAAAGCATGGCAGCGTATGGTGCCGGTGTTTGCTGGCATTCAAGCAACATCCATTCTTTATCTCTCTGTGTGATCCTCAGGAGAGCGATATCATTCATGGTCACCTGGTTGAAATGGGAATTTTATTCAGGGGACATTAAGAGGTGGCCGTTCCTGCTGGGCTGTTTGCCTGTGTCTGAAAAGAAATCATCCCCCCTGTTAGCCACGTGGTGGAAGGAGGAGTGAAGTGATCATCCCAGAGAATTGGGTGTGGAGGGGGAAGGGGGGGCTTAGCTAGGTTTGTGCTGCACATTAACCCGAAAACATCAGCCCCTCCTTTTAAATGG
The DNA here is from genome assembly GCF_009764565.3 of Dermochelys coriacea. NCBI lineage: Eukaryota > Metazoa > Chordata > Testudines > Dermochelyidae > Dermochelys > Dermochelys coriacea. The sequence goes on from NC_050073.1 coordinate 107,566,152, forward strand.
CCAATGTGTCTTTTTCAATTTTAATCTCCCTTTTTTTCCTCCCACAGCTGCAAATGTTTCAACACTGCAACTAGTATCTCTGTCCCAGAGGCTAGCGCAGATAAGAAGGCAAAAAAAAAAATGCACTCGGGATGAAATGTTCTCTGAGTTCATGCAGTCCAGTCAAACTGAAAGAGCCAGCAGAATGCATGGAGGCAGACAATGGCAGAATCCAGGAAAGCACAAAATGAATGTGAGGACAGATGACTGGAGCAAAAGGAGGGTGGCGGCAGCATGATGAAAGGAGGCAGAATGCAATACTGAAGCTACTGGAGGATCAAACTAATATGCTCCAGCGTATGGTTGAGTTGCAGGAAAGGCACAGACCACCACTGCAGCCCCTGTGTAATCAACTGCCCTCCTCCCCAAGTTCCATAGTCTCCTCACCCAGATGCCCAAGAATGCAGGGGTGGGGGGCTCCTTCCAGGCACCCAACCACTCCACCCAGAGGACTGCCCAAGCAACAGAAGGCTCGCATTCAATAAGCACAGTGTGGCCTTGTCCTTCCCTGCTCCCCCACCCCACCCGTGCTTCCCTCCTCCCACATTCCTCCCGGGCTACCTTGGTAGCTATCTCCCTATTTGTGTGACGAATTAATAAAGAATGCATGATTTTGAAACAACAATGGACTTTGTTGCCTCTGCAAACAGTGATTGAAGGTGGGAGGGGAGGGCGGTTGACTTACAGGGAAGTAGAGTGAACCAAAGTGGTGGGTTTTCATCAAGGAGAAACCAACAGAACTTCACCATAGCCTGGTCAGTCATGAAACTGGTTTTCAAAGCTTCTCTGATGCGCAGCCCGCCCTGCTGTGCTCTTCCAACCACCCTGGTGTCTGGCTGCAAGTAATCAGCAGCCAGGCGATTTGCCTCAACTTCCCACCCCGCCATAAACGTCTCCCCTTGCTCTCACAGATATTGTGGGCACACAGCAATCAGTAATAACAATGGGAATATTGGTTTCGCTGAGGTCTAACCGAGTCAGTAAACTGCGCCAGTGCACTTTTAAATGTCCAAATGCACATTCTACCACCATTCTGCACTTGCTCAGCCTATAGTTGAACAGCTCCTGACTACTGTCCAGGTTGCCTCTTTATGGCTCCATGAGCCATGGCATTAACGGGTAGGCTGGGTCCCCAAAGACAACTATAGGCATTTCAACATCCCCAATGGTTATTTTCTGGTCTGGGAAGAAAGTCCCTTCCTGCAGCTTTTGAAACAGACCAGAGTTCCTGAAGATGCGAGCGTCATGTACCTTTCCCGGCCATTCCACATTGATGTTGGTGAAACGTCCCTTGTGATCCACCAGTGCTTGCAGCATCATTGAAAAATACCCCTTTCGGTTTATGTACTGGCTGCCTTGATGGTCTGGTCTCAAGAAAGAGATATGCGTTCCGTTTATCGCCCCACCACAGTTAGGGAATCCCATTGCAGCAAAGCCATCCACTATAACCTGCACATTTCCCAGAGTCCCTCTCCTTGATAGCAGCAGCTCAGTGATTGCGTTGGCTACTTGCATCACAGCAGCCCACTCCAAATTGATTCCCAACTGACCAGTAGCAGTCTGGCGTTGCAAGCTTCCACAGGGCTATCGCCACTCGCTTGTGAGCCGTGAGGGCTGCTCTCTTCTTGGTATTCTTGCGCTTCAGGGCAGGGGAAAGCAAGTCAAAGTTCCATGAAAGTGCCCTTACGCATGCGAAAGTTTCACAGCCACTGGGAATCATCCCAGACCTGCAACACTATGTGGTCCTACCAGTCTGTGCTTGTTTCACGGGCCCAGAATCGGTGTTCCATGGTAAAAGCTTGCCCCATTGCCACCAGGATGGCCAAATTGCCGGGGCCCATGCTTTGAGAGAACTCTGTGTCCATGTCCTCATCACTCTTGTCACTGCGCTGCTATCGCCCCCTGCCTGCTTTTCCAGGTTCTGGTTCTACATGATAACGTGAGAGGTGTTTACAATGCTCATAACTGCTGCAAGCTCCATGCTTGCTGTGATATGGTGTCTGCAGGACAGCAGAGTGGCAGCGGAAGCGGTCGTTCAATGACGATGGTTTGCAGACCTACTGCACCGTCTGCTGCCAGGACACAACAGCTGAGCGGGCTGCACACTTGCCATGTTATGGCGAGACAAGAGCAGCCGAGCAGAGTTGCAGCGGAAGCGGCCCTGCGAGACCACCAGGAAGCAGAGTGGCAGCAGAAGCGGTGGCTGATGACCTGCGAGGTGGATTCATGAAACCAGGAGAGCAGAGTTGCAGCAGAAGCGGGAGCCCATGAGACAACATGGAGAAATTCGCTATTGAGACAAGAGCAGGAGAGCAGAGTGGCAGCGGAAGCGGTGGTTTGAAGACAACGGTTAGCAGTCCTACTGCACCGTCTGCTGAAAGCAGTATGGTGCCCGCACAGAAAAAAGGCGTGAAACAATTGTCTGCCATTGCTTTCACGGAGGGAGGGTGACTGATGACATGTACCCAAAACCATCCGTGACAATGTTTTTGCCCCATCAGGCATTGGGAGATTAACCCAGAATTCCAATGGGCGGCAGAGACTGCAGGAACTGTGGGATAGCTACCCACAGTGCAACACTCCGAAAGTAGACGCTAGCATCGGTACTCTGGACGGACTCCGCCGACTTAATGCGCTTAGTGGGGACATACACAATCGACTGTATAAAATCGCTTTATAAAAATCGACTTCTATAAATTCGACCTAATTTCGTAGTGTAGTCATACCCATAGTCAACTATTCATAAGTGCCTAAATCACGTAGGAATATAAATCACAAAAAGTGACACGCATTTCTCAAAATTCCACATTAGTTCCCCAATCACCATAATCCATGTAGATTAGACAACAATGCTTGAAACAGTGGTGCATTTACATTAGGGTTCTTAACAGTGCTGTCAGCAGTGGAATTTAATTAATGCCAGCAACAATGGTATTTTTGAAAAACTTTCTTAGTGCAGACAAGGTTACATACATCAGACAAACTCTGAATCACAGACAAACTCCACATCAGACAAACTCTGAATTATTAATGTTAAAAACAGAATTAAAAAAAAATGTAGGCATCTTCATAACAAGGTACAAGCTCAACTGTTTTTTCCCTTTGCAGATCATCTTTCAGGACTGAACCAATGCTCTTCAGCTTTCAGAATTACAACATTATAAAACTTAACTCAATAAATAATTATGAACAGAATCACAACAGGAAGATGTTACCTTGCATGTGGCTGCAATGCACTTGTATCCACGGAATCTTCTCCAGATCTTAAGAGCCCTAACCTCCTTCCACTGAAGTCACTGTCAAAATTCCCATTTACATCACTGAATAGAGCTGGGTGCCTAGTTTGTAGATAGTGAATGAAGGCGCTCTATTGCACTAAATGTTCTATTCAGAACATAACTTTGTAAGGAAATTATGTCATAATTCTTTCCCCACTTGAGTAGTTTTAAAGACACCTTCAAAATATTCCTAATCTACATAACCAATGTTAATATTTCTGTCAACCAGAATTTTTTCAGAAAAAATAGGATTAATTTCCAAGACCAGTGCCATTAAGAATTGAATAAATGCTGCTTTCCTAAATATGCTGTTCTCACACACCTGTTCCAATTAGAAATCCATTCTTAGAAATCCATTCTTTTCTTCATTCCAAAACTTTGTATAGACTAGCAGATTCTAGACATTTGCTTCCCCCTTTCATTGTCTCCACCGATTTTAAAAAAGCCTTTTGTAGTAGTTTTTGCCTTTTTCAAATTTTATTTTGCAGGATTCATAATTTTATTCAGAAAGTTAAAGCTTAATCAACACTAAAGAGATATTGTTTACCGGTAGTAATCCATATCTCTTCTGAACACTGAAGCAGTCTGAGATGTTAACTAGTTTGTGTGCGTGCACAGCTGTGGAGGGCTGCTCTCTGACAAAGCATCAATAAAATATCTACAGCAGAGTGATGTACAGATTAGCAATATGTTTCTTCTGCTTCAGATCAGTGCAGCTACAAAAGGAGATCTTTTTATTTAGTTGCAACTATCATCCAGGTAATATTCTCGAAGTTGTTGAATACTATACTTTTCAAAATTAAGAAGATTAATTTATTTTCAGTTCAACTGTGTGTTGGGAGCTTAACGTTTTCTAGGTTTTAAAACAGCAAGTCTCAAGTGCTTTTTTGCAGGTGCCTTTTCTTTCTGGTGGCTCTGTTTGTGGCTATTCCTAGTTCAAAAGTCAGAATTTCCATCCATAGGAAATGTTGATATTTTGGCACATGTGTTTAACTGAGACAAAGTTGAAATATTTTTTCCACAGAACAGAAAATTCCAAAACAATTCAATTTGAAAATGTAATGATGTTATCTTGCTGCCTCATGTGAAGCTGTAGATCAGGTACCTCATACCCCATTCTCCTCTATGACCCAGGCTCCGCATAGTACATTACCCATGATGCACTGCAGAAGTTAAACAAAAGGTGAGACAGTGGTGAATCATGGGAAATGAGTCCAGCCAGAGAGCCCAGCCTATAAAAGAAACCCGGGCACAAGGTTTCATAGCAGCTCAGATAGATGGAGTTCAATGTCAAACTCGAACTAAACTGTAATGTTTCAATTTGAGTTGACCCAACCTGAAATGAAATATTTTGTTTTCCTATCAGAAAATCCAAATGTCAGCAAACTTGGAATCTTCCTGTGAAAAACTTTGATTTTTGGAAACTGTTATCCATCGAATTACCAGTTTAAATCCTGGTCCTATATTCAGAAAATCCATCTCCCCTTCAAGGCATTCAAAGATAACTTCCAGATGACTGCTAAAAAAATTAGAGAGCATGCTTTAAAAAGGTGAGTTGTAAATGGACTTACAACTCTTTTTAGCAAAGCTGATTTCTCCCCATTATCCAGACTACAGCATTCAACTTTCACCTCCCTAACCAGACTAAGGGCTTGTCTGAACTTACAGCACTTTGGTTACAATGCTGTAAAACTTAGGCCTGGTCTACACTGGGGTGGGGGAGGGAAATCAATCTAAGTTACGCAACTTTCACATAGCTGAAGTCGACATGCTTAGATCTACTTACTGTGGTGACTTCACTGCAGTAGGTCGACTGCTGACGCTCCCCCGTCGACTCCACCTGCGCTTCTTGCTCCAGGGGAGTACCGGAGTTGATGGAGAATGCTCGGCGGTCGATTTATCTTCTTCACTAGCTGCGATAAATCAACCTCCATTGAATCAATCGCTCCGGAGGTAAGTGTAGACATGCCCTTAGTAAAGACTCTACCTAAGCCAACGGGAGGGCTTTTCCTGTTGGTGTAGGTACTCCATCCCCCTGAGAGATGGCAGCTATGTCAACAGGAGAAACCCTCCCATCGATATAGCACTGTCTACACGGGGAAGATTAGGGTGGTATAACTATGTCGCTCAGGGTGTGGATTTTCCACATCCTTGAGCGATGTAGTTATATCAACATTAGTTGGTAGTGTAGACCAAGCCTAAGCCAGGTATTCAAATCCACCCCCATCCACACACCAGGCTAAGGAAGGAAGTTCAGAATATTAATCTTTCTATTATTTTCATTCTAGGTCTCCCAACATCCATCCAACTGCAGCTAACTAGATCCTACTCTGCTGAAATAGCTACCTTCTACCATAACTACTTATATTCAGTTGTAGAAAGTCCACCATTTCCTTCTCAACTCAAAGCAGATTTGGGCTATAGGCATTCAGATATCTATACTATTTGACAAACTCTTGTATAGCTTCCTAGCGCTATAACTGTTTTCCCTCCCTCAAAACTATAACAAATAACTCTTCTAGCTCCCAACAAGCTGGCTCCATTCTTAAACAGGGTTCCAAGGAAGCTGTGATCGCATCATTTTGGTGACTAATGGGGTTGTATGTAGAGTGGGAGTCAGCAAGCCCTGTGGGGATGAATGTTCTTGAAACCCAAGTGCTTGTGATGGAAGACCATTACTTTTATTTCAGTACACCTACAGGCCCTAGCCACTGTACAAACACAGTGAGAGGTGGTCCCTATTCACAAAGCTTACTATCTAAATAGACTAGACAAGATAGAGGTTGGGAGAGGAAACAAGCAAGGAATTGACATGACATGCCAAAAGACAAGCAGCAGATCAGTGTCCGCTGGGAGCAGAATCCTGGACTCCAGTGCCCTATTGACAGGATCTAATGGCTTTTAAAGATTTTGTAGCTGCGGAGCTCTGGGTCTTGTATGCCTATGTAAGGAAAATGGACTTATTGCTGAAAGTACTGGAATTCTGTTAATTCCATTTACAAGAAATATTTAATATGGTGGTTTTGTTTATTAAATTGTAGGTGTGAGCTTCACAGTTAAGCTGAACAATAAGGGACACAGCAAATGTTTCAGTCAGTTCTGAAGTACAAACCTAAACATTTTAATTTTTAGAACTGAAATAAATAATGATCAAATCGGTTTCCTGGAAGCAGAAAGTTTTGCTTACAATCCATCCGATTAATCCATTGTAGATGACAGCTCCTTAAATTACTGACTCAGACTTTCTAATGATACCACAAGTCTGAAGACTAGACTTATTATAAGGCTATTATTTATGTTTTAATAACAAAGACACAAGCTACTGCATTACTCAACTTTTACAATGACAAGCATAGTTCAACTACTTTTCGGCATTCTAATTTCAGCTTTTGATCTAAGTATAGATAAGAAACAGGGTTATTCACCATTGCCAGAGGTCTGAAAGCATGGTCTCCTCAAAGTTAGTAGGAACTTTTCTCTAGATTGTAACTCAGCATGCAATACTCTTATTTGCTTATTTGGGTTTTAAAGCACCACATATCATACCCTAGGCATGTTGTTTTTTCTAGTGACTAAATTTTAAATTTTGAAATCGCCCTGCACATTAAACTTCAATAACAACCTCCCTAGCCCCAGCCAGCAACCATTATCCAGCTCTCAAAATGTCTATGTGGCCTTGTCTACATAGTTTTTGTACTGGCATAACTGTTGATTAGGGATGTGATTTTTCTTTAAACTGCTATAGTTATACTAGAACAACCTCTTGTGTGGATGCACTTATGCACAAGTATAAAGGTGCCATAGACCAGTATAGCTTGTTCCCTTTCCCTTACATAAATAACTACACTGATATAAGCACCACTATAACTGTGTCCACAGTGTGCAGGAGGGTCATATAATTAAAGCAGTACAACTTTTGTGTTTAGACAGCTCTAAAAATAAATGACCAACACACTCTAGCCTTCCTCCACTTTAAATTTATTATCTTTAGTTACTGGCAAATCATCCTACTGTCTTCTCCTGGAAACTCCTCCCATGGTCCTAATTCTTACATTGAAAAACAGCCGCTCTAGCATCAGAAGCTAGGAACTAATGTTTACAGAACACGAAGGAAGTTCCAGGTTGTAATTTGGCAGACTTCCTCTATGGGGATAAGTTTAGCAGAAGCTGTAGAGGCGTGTGTCTCTGGATTAAGTTTAGAAGTGTGTGCAACAAGAGTGATGTCATGGTGGGAGTCTGCTATAGACCACCGGACCAGGGGGATGAGGTGGATGAGGCTTTCTTCCGGCAACTCACGGAAGCTACTAGATCGCATGCCCTGATTCTCATGGGTGACTTTAATTTTCCTGATATCTGCTGGGAGAGCAATACAGCGGTGCATAGACAATCCAGGAAGTTTTTGGAAAGCGTAGGGGACAATTTCCTGGTGCAAGTGCTAGGGGAGCCAACTAGGGCGCTTTTCTTGACCTGCTGCTCACAAACCGGTAGAATTAGTGGGGGAAGCAAAAGTGGATGGGAATCTGGGAGGCAGTGACCATGAGTTGGTTGAGTTCAGGATCCTGACGCAGGGAAGAAAGGCAGCAGGATACGGACCCTGGACTTCAGGAAAGCAGACTTTGACTCCCTCAGGGAACAGATGGCCAGGATCCCCTGGGGGACTAACATGAAAGGGAAGGGAGTCCAGGAGAGCTGGCTGTATTTCAAGGAATCCCTGTTGAGGTTACAGGGACAAACCATCCCGATGAGTCGAAAGAATAGTAAATATGGCAGGCGACCAGCTTGGCTTAATGGTGAAATCTTAGCGGATCTTAAACATAAAAAAGCTTACAAGAAGTGGAAGGTTGGACATATGACCAGGGAAGAGTATAAAAATATTGCTCGGGCATGTAGGAAAGATATCAGGAGGGCCAAATCGCACCTGGAGCTGCAGCTAGCAAGAGATGTCAAGAGTAACAAGGGGTTTCTTCAGGTATGTTGGCAACAAGAAGAAAGCCAAGGAAAGTGTGGGCCCCTTACTGAATGAGGGAGGCAAGCTAGTGACAGAGGATGTGGAAAAAGCTAATGTACTCAATGCTTTTTTTGCCTCTGTTTTCACTAACAAGGTCAGCTCCCAGACTGCTGTGCTGGGCATCACAAAATGGGGAAGAGATGGCCAGCCCTCTGTAGAGATAGAGGTGGTTAGGGACTATTTAGAAAAGCTGGACGTGCACAAGTCCATGGGGCCGGACGAATTGCATCCGAGAGTGCTGAGGGAATTGGCGGCTGTGATTGCAGAGCCCTTGGCCATTATCTTTGAAAACTCGTGGCGAACGGGGGAAGTCCCGGATGACTGGAAAAAGGCTAATGTAGTGCCCATCTTTAAAAAGGGAAGAAGGAGGATCCTGGGAACTACAGGCCGGTCAGCCTCACCTCAGTCCCTGGAAAAATCATGGAGCAGGTCCTCAAAGAATCAATCCTGAAGCACTTAGAGAGAGGAAAGTGATCAGGAACAGTCAGCATGGATTCACCAAGGGAAGGTCATGCCTGACTAATCTAATCGCCTTTTATGATGAGATTACTGGTTCTGTGGATGAAGGGAAAGCAGTGGATGTATTGTTTCTTGACTTTAGCAAAGCTTTTGACACGGTCTCCCACAGCATTCTTGTCAGCAAGTTAAGGAAGTATGGGCTGGATGAATGCACTATAAGGTGGGTAGAAAGCTGGCTAGATTGTCGGGCTCAACGGGTAGTGATCAATGGCTCCATGTCTAGTTGGCAGCCGGTGTCAAGTGGAGTGCCCCAGGGGTCGGTCCTGGGGCCCGTTTTGTTCAATATCTTCATAAATGATCTGGATGTGGGTGGATTGCACTCTCAGCAAATTTGCGGATGATACTAAACTGGGGAGTGGTAGATACGCTGGAGGGGAGGGATAGGATACAGAAGGACCTAGACAAATTGGAGGATTGGGCCAAAAGAAATCTAATGAGGTTCAATAAGGATAAGTGCAGGGTCCTGCACTTAGGATGGAAGAATCCAATGCACCGCTACAGACTAGGGACCGAATGGCTCGGCAGCAGTTCTGCGGAAAAGGACCTAGGGGTGACAGTGGACGAGAAGCTGGATATGAGTCAGCAGTGTGCCCTTGTTGCCAAGAAGGCCAATGGCATTTTGGGATGTATAAGTAGGGGCATAGCGAGCAGATCGAGGGACGTGATCGTTCCCCTCTATTCGACACTGGTGAGGCCTCATCTGGAGTACTGTGTCCAGTTTTGGGCCCCACACTACAGGAAGGATGTGGATAAATTGGAAAGAGTACAACGAAGGGCAACGAAAATGATTAGGGGTCTAGAGCACATGACTTATGAGGAGAGGCTGAGGGAGCTGGGATTGTTTAGTCTGCAGAAGAGAAATGAGGGGGGATTTGATAGCTGCTTTCAACTACCTGAAAGGGGTTTCAAAGAGGATGGCTCTAGACTGTTCTCAATGGTAGCAGATGACAGAACGAGGAGTAATGGTCTCAAGTTGCAATGGGGGAGGTTTAGATTGGATATTAGGAAAAACTTTTTCACTAAGAGGGTGGTGAAACACTGGAATGCGTTACCTAGGGAGGTGGTAGAATCTCCTTCCTTAGAGGTTTTTAAGGTCAGGCTTGACAAAGCCCTGGCTGGGATGATTTAACTGGGACTTGGTCCTGCTTTGAGCAGGGGGTTGGACTAGATGACCTTCTGGGGTCCCTTCCAACCCTGATATTCTATGATTCTATGATTACTCTATCATGAGCCCTTCTTGAATAGGCTTACCTTGGTTCTCAAACTTTATTATGTTTCAACTGAAAGATTTGCTGCTTTCAAACAAAATGAACACAATTTTCTTACCATTAAACTGGTAATTTTTATAATGAAAATGTATAATGTAATGAAATACAAACTTTCCATGTTTCAGAGTAGCAGTCGTGTAGTCTGTATCAGAGTTGTTTCCCTTTCAGGTTTGATCATGTATATTGATAGTGCTCTATAGATTTACTATTCTGGCTAATTTAAAAATAGATGTGTGCACAAGTTTCTAAATTAAAAATGCCTATATAGTATAGAAAACAGCCAAAAAATAGTAGAAATTTCCCTAAAAATTGTACAATATACTCTTCAATTTCATACTATATAATACATTACACAGCCAAGTGAAAAGTATGATTAATGCCACTTTATGGTCTGTGAAAGGGAGGATTTTGAATGACTCAAACATGCTCTACATACCTCTTATTAGCTCATAAATATTCATGTCCATAAGTTCACATATTAGTGCAAGAGAGCCAGATTTTCTGTCACTGAAGAAACAAATAGGGTTTTTTTTTCTGAGCAAGAAATAAAATTATATTTGCATTTGTATACAAAGTAGACAAAAGTACTCCACTCAGCAAAAGAGTCAGTTTAATCATCAATAAGGCAACTTGTAGTTTTCAGTTTCAACAAACCTTTACGTAGAGAAACCTATTCAAATTGATTTATTTTTAATTTACAATGGCATTTTCCCAAACTTTTTGCATCCGGTCTCGTGGCAGGAAGCCTCATTAGCCTTCCAAGTACTGTATAGATTTTTACTCTAAGTATGGCACACTGATGCAGTCTGGAAGCTCCCAATAAAATAGCAAGATATAATATAGCCATAAAGTATTCACTAAAAATTGGTAAGAGGTACAAAAGCATTGTGCCATATCTAAAAATTTTAATAGTTGAGTTGGGCCCAATATTGTTCAGTCTGGCCAAAATAAGTCACATTTTTAGCTATGTCACTTTCTAAATTCTATGTTTTGACAGTGGCAGTTTTCTATGATAGTGGATTCCCTGTAACTTGAAGTCTTTAAATCATGATTTGAGGACTTCAGTAACTCAGCCAGAGGTTTGGAGTCTATTACAGGAGTGGGTGGGTGAGGTTCTGTGGCCTGCAATGTGCAGGTCAGACTAGATCAGTGGTCCCCAAACTGTTTACCTCGTGACCCCCCTTACCCCTGTCTGCACCCCCCGAGCCGGGAGTGATGCCACGACTCCAGGAGTGGGGGACGTGGACAGGGGTAAGAGAGCTAGGGCCACAGCTGGGGGACGGGAGACTGGGAACAGAGCCCTGGGTGCAGGGCCGGTGGTCAGGGCCCCCGGGGCCAGGTATCGCTACCTCACCTGGGGGCTGGCCTGGGCCCCAGCCACAGCCCCCAAACATCTTCCATGCCCCCTCATGCCCCACAGTTTGGGGACCTCTAGACTAGATGATCATGATGGTCCTGGTCCCTTCCAACCTTAAAGTCTATATTGGGAATGACCTTCAGAATGGTAATTGTTGTCCATCTGTGCTTTTTCATTTTGCCTGGCACTATGTACGTTGTGGAGTTGTGAAATGATTAAAAGCAGGACCCAGTCTATTCCACAATTGTGACACTCAAACATTGTACTCCAGAATCTGAGATTTTGGGTTTTTTTTTTTTTAAAAATGTTTAACCCTTGTGGTTGCAGAAAAACTTGTGAATATGAACAGAGAGTGTTTCCTGTTTGACTCTACAGGGAGCTGGAACATCTCCCTGAGAAGTGTGACCTACCTCATTATCTCAAAACGGGCCCCTATGGACTTCACAATTCTGCTGCTAAATAACTTGATGTTTTTCCAAGATGCCATGGAATTCATCATGTTCCTGCAGCTGGCAACTGACATTTTGTTTTATTTCTCCTTGCCCTGGTGGGACCTGTCTACGGATGCCTCTTGCTCTCCAATGTTCCTTTCCCAATAATTTGATTACAGTGCATGTTCCCTGCACTGTTCAGCTGAGCCAGGCAAAAAGGAATTGGGGAACCAGAAATGGAGTCCATCTTGCAGCAAGAGAGTGGCTGACAATCTGGGCTGCAGCTAGATCTAGGGAACTCGGGAAATGGGCTACTAAAGATGAATACTAGCTTTCCTCTTCTGGCACTTGTAGTGGGGAGTAGTTTCTAAGCTGGGTTGTCTGGATAACACTGCAAGGGCTGAGGCCTAGAGAATGGAAAAAGCCAGCCTGAAGAGCATAGCAAAAAAAAATCCTTGTAAATAATAATCAACAATGTTATGCTTGATTAATTTCAGCAATGAGCCATAGTGTGCAGTTGCATGGGGTGAGGAGGATGAAGGCAATAGAATAGAAGTCAGCTTTCCTACAGAATTTGGTCTATCTGTGCAACAGAGTACATGGAGCCTTGGAGGGAAGTAGGCATGAAGTCCTTCCCGTAAAACCAGAACATAAATTTATTAATTGCTTAAAATCTCTCGTCCCAGGTCACCTGTTTTCCCATTTTGTTAGTATGGATGTTATAGTTCATGTTTTGCAGCAATACTCTAAAGAAACTGAAAAGTGTAATTTAGAACTGTATCATATCTTTGCTTAACAAGAGGCATAAGGGCTTGGGAGAATCAGACAGATCTTCCAAAGATTTCCTTTTTGATGGAATAAATAATTGGTTAAATGCCTCCAAACTGTCTTTTGTCTTGAAAAGCTACTGAAAAATTTGCAAATAGAGGATACAGGAAGTAGGGGAAATAAATACACTGTACTTACAAAACCACCTCGTGTAACATAAGGATATTAGGATGTGGATTCAGTCGCCTCAGTGCTTGTATTTCTCGCAGACTATTCACTTGCTCGATACTAATGTGTAATTTAAAAAAGAAGTGAGAGTGGAAAACTAGTTTACAATTTAGGAATTAGATTGTGACTAAATCCCCACACAAGGGAGCAAGAATCTCCCCTCCTCTTATGTCCCTCTGCAAGCTACCCAAATCTGTGGTCCAGGAATGCAGAAGTAATTGGGGAGTTAATTGCCCGGGGCAAGGGGATAGGGTGGGAAATGGGCAATATCCTGGTTCCACTTCCCCTTCTTGCTGAACAGATTGGCTGACCCAGGAGAAGTGGGGAGTAATTTACTGTTGGTGTAGTCCAGAAGTAAATTATTACTTCGCAGCAGCAAGAAAGAAATCAGAGAGGAACTGTGACTCAGAAGTGCATCCAAGTCACAATAACTCTCACTGCTACTCCTGGGTTGGTGCATCTTACAGCTAAAGACTATACCTAAAGTCACAATCTAGCCCTGTGTAATCATTAGCATTCAAACTCAATTTAAAATTAATAACCACTAGTGTGAAGAACTGAAAAACAGTATTTTACTAGCTAGTTGAAACATAGTATTTAATTATGTCATTCATGCCTGGGACTCAATTAACCATTAGAAGTCCAGCTACAAAAACCGTTGGGGGAAAAGTCCATTTTAATGGGGCTTCAGTGGCCTTGCATGGACACTAGATATAGCAAATCACTACAGGATAAGCTTTTCCTTTCACAAGCTGATCAAGAGTTAACCAAATGCCAAAATCCTTATGAAACTAAGAAAATTATCCTGTACTAGCAAGATCAATTTATATCACTATTACCTATAGCTATAAGTGAACATTCCAGTAAAAGTGTAACCTCTAGCCATTCATAACTATCAGAGGGTCCAAGACCTAAGGTCACTTTAATGCAACATAGGGAAAATGTTTTCACAATCCCTCGTAAATATGGGAATGGTGGACATCTAAGTGCAATGAGTTGAACACACTCAAAATTTCTTAAACTTATAACTAGTATTTATTTTTGTTAATTTGGTCTCAACTCTACACACTTTTCTTTTTAATAAAAAAAGAGACAAAACTAAAACAGATCTCTGAAAACTAACATGATTGACTGGATATGTTTTTGGTCTCAACGCTTAATGTTAGCATTTCTGAATGGTCCTGAATAAAATGTTCCTAATTTTAATTCAAAATATGACCACAGTAAATTGATTTACATAATGAGGATTATTTTCAGAACCAAAGTAGTACAATTTTCATGTTTATTTTTAATCAATTTCAATATGCATTAAAAAAGGAAAATATATACTCAAAAGATCTGAACTGCCCATGTGAATTTCCATGATAAAATCTATTGCTGGAATCTGTTTCACAAGATACACTGCCAGTTTCAACTATCTGTAAATATAGTAATTTTACTTGGAGTACACTGTGCAAAACTGATTGACTCATCAATACCGGTTTACATGACAGGGCCAGCTACCTCATCATCTAATAAGATTTGATCTTGATAAACAAAACAAACTGATCATAATTTCAGTGAGACATAATGGAAGCCTGTTTTGTGTTAACAATTAAAAAATCCCAAACTCAGCATCAGCAAACTGGCATCTTTCCCAAATAAACCTATACATACAGCTAATTAAACAAATTCTCAGTTTTTAATATTTCTAAAACTGATTAGCCAAGAAATTTGTGTGCGTATTCTGAACATTCTGGACCAAATACTGGGTTGTAACCAAGCTGCACTCAGTGTAACTAAGGACAGAACCACTTTTACATACACCTTGTTCCTCCAGCTGTCCAGATCCACTGAGTTTATGGCTCCATTGTACTAATGGATCAGCACAAAGTGGCTACAGTATAAAGTTTATATTCAGAGGCCTTGGCTGATTAATTTTTTTTTTCCATTTAAAGGAAAAGGATGTGTTGGTAAACTCACTCTTCCTTAATATCTGCAGATCTGATTTACTTGATAATATGTGCCGCAAGAGAGCACTGAATCAAACCTGAATTTTCAAAGCCATAGATGCAATGTCAATTGTTACAAAAGTAACTCCCACTGAAATCAATAGGAAATGAATGTGTCTGAGAGCTGAACTTGGCCCCGTGCTAAAGTTATGAGTTGTGCACCTTGATTTTGATGAGAATGCTGCGTATGGGTGTCCAGTAAATCCCACTTTGCCATTTTCCTAATAAGAAAGAGCTCCCACTGTGACTTGTGTTGCCCACTATTAGAGAACACAATCAAATGTGAATAAAGGCAAATACAAAATACAAAGAGGAACAAAATCTATATAGGGAGAGAAGATAACTATTGTTACATGATCCACAATAAAAAATTTTAAACTGACAATGGATAACGAGGGTGTTCTTTACACCATCTTCTTCTACTAATTCATTTATGGCAGGAAGAAAATGACACGAGCATGTTCAGACATATTCTACTTTTCCTTTCTGGTAGGAATTAATTTACAAATATAAAACCAAGACCAGAGTAGTGACAGGAACAAATATTCATTAAACAAAGACCCCAGTCCTCCTCCCTCTCTAATCCTGGTCTCAATCCAGTTGACAAGCAGGTATAGAATTTGCTACAGTGAGCGACATCAATGGGTCTACTTGGTAGTAAGCACAATGCCAAATAATAATTTGCTATATGATCTGCCCCTCTGTTCCCCCTTTCTAACAAATGCCAACATATTTTTCAATACATTTGAACAAGTATTCAGAATCCTCTATTCCAGTGTTTCCCAAACTTGGGACGCCGCTTGTTCAGGGAAAGCCCCTGGCGGGCCGGGCCAGTTTGTTTACCTGCTGCATCCGCAGGTTCGGCCGATCGGGGCTCCGACTGGCCGCGGTTTGCCATTGCAGGCCAATGGGGGCTGCAGGAAGCGGTGCGGCAGGTAAACAAACCGGCCCGGCCCGGCCCACCAGGGGCTTTCCCTGAACAAGCAGCGTCCCAAGTTTGGGAAACACTGCTCTATTCAGTCTTAAAATTTATATTTATTCCCCAATAAATGTAAACAAAGTTTTCAGATTTTGGGCAATAGTATGATCAACTATACCTACCTCTCAAAATGCTGTTTCATTTGTTTCCATGCATAGTATTTTCCATCCCTAAGACTCTGTGTCTTCAGAACATCAGAAAATGTTCCCTCGCCTATTTTACCAATTGGTTTATATTCTAAAAACAAAAATATTTAAATTTTAAAATCTAAAAATAAGTTTTGTTGTAAACAGTAAATATTTTTATATTTATCGTTAGTTGATTTTCATTAAATTCTGTCTTTGCTGGGTGTTTTTCAGTATTACGCTTTTAGTTGTGGTTCACATGTCAAACATTTGGGAAAAAATTAAACTGAATTAGAGCAAATTGGGTTTTACTGCCCCATCCTACTGATGCTCGTATTACTGATCATATAATACATTAACACAGTCCCAGAGCACAAACTATGACTTCCCTGCTCTGTGACATGGTACCTCTGCAAATACAAGAGGCCTTTTTTCTGTCATAGCTAGGGCCCTACGAATTTCACAGCCATGAAAAACGTGTCACAGACTGTGAAATCAGCCCTCCTTCAGGAAATCTGATCTCCCCTGCTGCTGGGAGCCTGAAGCTCCTATCTGCTGGTCTGGCCGCGCTGGGGAGGGACAGGAGTTGTCCTTCCGCTGCACAGCCGCTCTTGGTAGTGAGATCAGACCCATCTCCAGAGGCAACGAAGAAATGAGGGAGGTATCATCATCCTGTCTTTGACCCAAACTATATTTCTCTTTCATTCGTAGCTTCCTCTACATGTACTTGATTGGTCCTGCTCCAATAATACTGACTGTTCCATCAGCTAGTCTTATTCATCCCCTCAAGTCCCCTCATTGCTTAGTGTCCCTCCAGATTCCGTCCTTGGTAATCTCATCTGCACCTATAGGTTCAACAACCATCTCCACCAGTGAGCTGAAGGTAAACCAATTCATGTCAATTTCATGCTACTGTTACTGCTGGGGAAGCTTATGAACAACAAAGAAAGCAGGCAGTGGAGTTATTCACAGAGAAGAATCCAAAAAGTAGAGACCAAGGGAGAGGTAAAGTAACAAAGACCTCTTTCCTCCCTCATACCCTCATGCCTGACAGCAATCAAAGAGGCTGTAGGTGACTTAGCGTACTGCAGCATTGCAGCTATGCTGCAGCAACACTGTAGAATAGACACATGCTACAGGAGCAGGGTTTTTTCCAATCACCTTCTTGAGAGGCAGTAGCTAGATCGACAGAAGAATTCTTCTGTCTACCAAATGGTGTCTATATGGCAGGGGTTCTCAAACTGTGGGGAGGTTATTACGGGGGGGAGGGTGTCACAAGCTATCAGCCTCCACCCACAAACCATGCTTCGCCTCCAGCATTCGTAAAACTGTTATTAATATATAGGGGAGTCAAACTCATAGGCTTGCTGTGTGAAAGAGGTGACCAATACAAAAGTTTGAGAACCACTGCTATATTGGGACTTACGTCGGCTTGACTACAGACAGGTCTACACTTAAAATGCTGCAGTGATACGGCTGCAGCAGTGCAGCTGCACTGTGGTAGTGCTTCAGTGAAGTGCTACTATGCTGAAGGAAGAGCTTCTCCTGTCAGCATAGTTAATCCACCTCTGTGAGAGGTGGTAGCAGAAGCCCTCCTAGCGACATAGTGCTGTCTACACTGGAGGTTAGGCGGATATAATTGCGTTGCTTGGGTGTGGAACTTTCACACCCCTGAGTGATGTAGTTAGGTCGACCTAAGTTTTAGGTATGGACCAGGCCGTAGGGTAGTGGAGCCATACCCCTTTCTCCTTGAAGCATCCAGTAGTCTTTGCAGGGGCAGGAATGACTGATAGCTCTTTCTACCATCCAGAAGCTGGATGGTGGATCTTTATATTTCAGATACCTACCAGCAGTAACCCAGGTGTCATCTTCAGTTCTTCTTTTACTAGCCAATCTTCATATCCACTCTTGCAATTAATGCTTCTTCTCTTATTAATATTTAAGATCTGCCCTTTCCTCATTACCAAGGTTCTCTTTCATGTCTCATGTTCATTACTGTGACCTTCCCCTTTACAACCTTTCCTCTTCTCCAGTCTAACAGTAGCACTTTGGATAAAATCATCACTCTCTCCTATCACTCTTATCATTTGCTCTTTAAGTTCCTTCTAAGACTCTCCCTTCTCTTCCCTCATGCTGCTCTTATGTTTGAAACACTACTTCTCTACACTAGACTCTCTTTAAAGCCCTGTTCTTCCAGAAATCTATCTTCCTTTTCATCACCAACACATTCTCCTTCCTCTCTCTCTCTCCTGAACTATTTTCTTTTATTATTTCTTGTCTGATTTAGATGGTAAGATCTTCAGTGCAAGGCACACGCAGGCCTGTTTATAAAATGCCAAGTGCACTTTCTAATGCTATGTATTAATATAAACAGTCCTTGCTCATGGAGTACTTTACAAGTCAGGAACAGAAACTCAAAAACCAATATAGGAAGGCACAAAAACCCATCACAAGAACACCAAATCAGGAATATGCTGAGGTCAAAATCCTGTTCAGAAGCCTGATTGCTAATATTTTATAATCCTGAACAACCATTGATTTAGCATGTTCAAACCTCACTATTGTAAAGAACATTCCCCAACAATCTTTTTAAAATAAAAGATAAACTGTCACTATGGTGGAGATAATTGATAGCATAGTGGTGACATTTTAAATGCATTCCCATACTGTCAGAGCCAGTTTCTGTGTGAAACATATAAAGCAGAGGTGGGCAAACTATGGCCCGCGGGCCACCTCCAGCCCATGGGACCAGCCTGCCCGGCCCCTGAGCTCCTGACCGGGGAGCTAGCCCCCAGCCCCTCCCCCACTGATCTGCGCCACCACGCAGGCAGCGCAACTTCCGCCTGCCCACCTCCCAGGCTTTCCAATAAGCCTGTCCTGCTGCTCTGAGCAGCGTGGTAAGGGGGCGGGTGGGGGGAGGTTGGATAAGAGGCAGGAGGTCCCGGGGGCAGTCAGGGGACAGGGAGCGGAGGGGGTTGGATCCCGGTGGGTTGGAAGGTCCTGAGAAGGGCGGGGACAGGGAGCAGGGGTGGTTGGATAGGGTCTTGGGGGAGGCTGTTAGGGACGAGGGTCCAGGGAGGATTGGATGTGTCAGGGGTCCCATCAGGGAGCGGGAGTATGGATAGGGGTCTGGGCAGTCAGGGGACAGGGAGGGTTGGATAGGGGGTGGGGGGCCAGGGGGCCATTAGGGGTGGGGTCCTTGGAGGGGGCAGTCAGGGGACAAGGAGCAGGGGGGGTTGGATGGGTCAGGGTTTCTGAGGGGGGCAGTCAGGGGGCGGGAAGTGGGGGGGCGGATAGGGGGCAGGGGCCAGGCTGTTTGCGGAGGCACAGCCTTCCCTATCCGGCCCTGCATACTGTTTCGCAACCCCGATGTGGCCCTCGGGCCAAAAAGTTTGCCCACCCCGATATAAAGCAACTGCAGCAAAGTTTAGCAAATGGTCTACCTGTTCTTCAATGATAACAATTGGCAGTCTTGATAGTTCTATACTACACAGTCAATTACTAGTTCTTATATAATGACAGGTTTCAGAGTAGCAGCCGTGTTAGTCTGTATTCGCAAAAAGAAAAGGAGTACTTGTGCCACCTTAGAGACTAACAAATATATTTGAGCATAAGCTTTCGAGAGCTACAGCTCACTTCATCCGATGAAGTGAGCTGTAGCTCACGAAAACTTATGCTCAAATAAATTTGTTAGTCTCTAAGGTGGCACAAGTACTCCTTTTCTTTTAGTTCTTATATACAAATAGTTGATTTTATGGCATGATAAAAATCCAAACCAGGCTATCCTTAGAATCTTCATATTTTATTTCCAGTTTACCTCTATCTATCAGCAATATGTGCTGAAGACTCAAAATACCTAGACTAAAAAGCACATGTAATACATTAAAAAAACACCATCACCACAAAACAAAGCTTTCCGATTGATCCCATGACATCTACCTCTATCTGGTTCATGGACTCGTCTGGCTATAACACACCACAGAACTTTTCTCACAGAAGAATAGGCATGGAGCACTGGACCAGGATGGAGTAATTTATGTCACTTTTTGTCTATCACTGATTTAAATCAGGTGAGGATTTGGGAAAAAAAAAGTGTGCTATTGCAACTTGCATGATACATTTTTAATCTAACTAAACTATAATTTAAAAAATCCACTATGCTAGGGTATCATTTGAATTTTACAAAGGAGCTGTAGGCAAAAACAAAATATTAAATACTAAGACCCTGATCCTGGAAAACACTTAAACAGATACAAAGCTTTACTCTTTTGAGGTTTGATCCTGCTCTCATTCAAAGCAATGAAAAAGTTTCCATTGACGTGAATGATGCAGGATCAAGCCCCTGTAAAGTCTCATTTATTTCAAAGGCATTACTCATGCTTAAAGTTACACGTGTGCATAAGTGTTTGCGAAATCAGGGACTAAAATTGTATTTTGATTAAAAATTTTCTCTTAGTGGCATAAAAATTGTCACTTCACAACAAAAATGCTTTAGTGTTAATGAAAAGTTATCCTTTTTTTTCAGTGCATTAACAAATACACTGTGAAGTTTTTTACACCAAAAATTCAGGCCAAAGTTTTCAATAATAAACCCATGTGTCATCAAAGAGTGGGATTTTCAAAAGCACCTAAGGCCTAGATCCACAAAAGGACTTCGGCACCTGACACTTTTGGTACCTAAATGTTAGACTTAGGTGCCTTTGAGATCTTCAAACCTTCATTCAGCTGCTGCCAAACTCTGAAAGCACTTAAAATCCTTAGGTGCCTAAATTTCTGATGTTGAAGTCCCATAGGTGCCTAGAAATCTGCCAATGAGCATGTGCACAGCTACCTCAGGTCCCTAATCTCACTGTGTCCTGACTATTTTAGTGAGTGTTGGTAGCCCACTGGGAAGGGCACTGCCCAGGTTGTGAAAGACTCAGGCTCAGTTCCCTACTCTGCCTAATATGGAGAAGAAATTTGAATTTGTGTTACCCCATGCTCAGGAATGTGCCCTTACCATTGGGCCCTAGGGTATTCTGGGGCAGGTTTCTCTCAATCTCTCCTAGTAAAAGCTGTTCCACTGTGTATAAATACTTAAATATTTATTGGAGCAAGAGAAGTGGAACCTGAGTTGCTCACTTCCCAGATGAGTGCCCTAACCCTGGGCTACATAGTCACTCTCTCTCTCTTAGGCCCAGTGACTATTTAAGTAATTATACACAGTGGAACAGCTTCAAGAAGAAGAGAGAGCGTTATAGTCCTGATTTAGACACCTAAATCCCTTTTAGGGGCAGAGCTTATTCCAGACCCCTCTCCTCAGCATTTCCTACTCGCTAGTTTAGGAGACTTTTTGCTCAGCATGCCGGCTTTTGTGGATTCCATTCTTAAGCACTTAACTCTCCCCATGCATTGTATAGAGAGCCTAGGAATCTAAATCAGGGCTGTGGAATCCACTGAATGGCAAGGTACCAAGAAAGTTAGATGCTGAGCATTGCTGCACCTAAGTCCCCTTGACTCTAGTCCTAAACAATTTAGGAGCACAAATCCCATTGACTTCAATCTGAAAGCCTTGATGGAGAATAGCCTGGTCAAAGCATTTCTTTACTTGTGAAAGTTCATAACGTTGGAAGGTGTTGTGTTGCAAACAGCAGGGCTATTTGGTTATCTGAGTTTATGGTGGTGCCAATGGAATGTTGTTAGAGCATGTACACTTGACTTTTCAGTACAGATGAGCATTTTATGTGTGAAGCTTTTAGTAGGAAAAAATCTCTATGAAGCCTGAAATTCTACTAATAATTAGGAAACAAGTATAAAACATCCACATTAGCAACTTAAGACTTTAAAATGGAAATAAATTAAAGAACTAGAAATGTTTTTTTTACTTCAACCATTTATTTAAAAATTTAAATCAAATTTTTTTAAACATCATTTTTATCCACAATGGTGTATACAATATCTAGAACAGAAAGGCCTAATCCCTCATTAGGAATTGATTTCAGTAGTATCCATAACAAACAATGCATTTTTTAGACTTACAAGAAAGGATGTCCGTGTTTCAAGAATTTCACAGTTTCAGGATAGACAGAAAAGCAGACAGAAGTCAAGGAAGGAAAACAAAATGATTTCCTATACAAATCAACAAATACATTATAGGTAGCATGGGAGAAGTGGGTTTCTAAGAGCGAGAGTGTAGAAGTCTTGCAGATTCGGGGTGGTCTAACAATGCAGAGGTGGCCATATGAAAGACACACAAATCTTCAGATGAGGGTGGGAATACGGATGTGGTAGAGATGCCATGAAGTTCAACAAGCGAGGATAAGTAGTGAGGGGCTAATTTAAATACAGCCTTGAAGGGAGTGATCAACAGTTTAAACATAACTGTGGATGGAGAGCAAGTGTAGGAATTCAGAGAGGGGAGTAATGTGATCAAATTGACAGCAAGCAAGATTACTTTAGTGGCTGCAGTTTGAATTGGGAGATAATAGAAGGATACTGCAGTAGTCAAGGTGGGATACAGTGAGGAACTAAACCAGAAATTTGGGTGTGGAGATGGAAAGGAAAGGACGTAGATGTTGAGGAGGAAGAAGCTGTAGGATTTGGATATGGCCTGGATGTGTGGACCAAGAGAAAAGCATAAATTAAAAATAAAATCCATGTTCAGTGTAAGTAATAAAAAGAACGGTGGTGGTGGTGCCAACAGTGATTAAAAAAAAGGGGGAAGAGGAGGTGTGTGAGGAAAGTTAAAGAGTTTGTTTTGGGCCACGTTCAGTTTAAATTGATAAGATAATGTATCTCTCTGATCAGAGGGGTAGCTGTGTTAGTCTGGATTTGTAAAAGCGGCAAAGAGTCCTGTGGCACCTTATAGACTAACAGACATATTGGAGCATAAGCTTTCGTGGGTGAATACCCACTTTGTCGGATGCATGTATCTCTCTGACATTTCCTTTGGGATATTAGATAGTTGTTAGAAAGAGACAGGTCAGTGGTAGAGAGAAAGTTTTGAAAGTCATCAGCACAGAGTTGATATTTGAAACCATGTAAGGAGAAGATATTGTCCAGGGTCAGCCTGTAAAGTGAAACAATCAAAAGGCCAAGGACAGAGCCTGATGAAGGAATGACTGGATGGGTAGGAGGAAAACCAGAAGAGGACAGTATCTCAAAGCCAATGAGGGCAAAAAGTCAAGGAAAAGATGATCAACAGCATCAAAACCAACTGAGAGGTGGGGGGGGGGGGTCTTTTGGTGCTACTTTACTAATATTAGTAATAAGTGGGCAGGTCCTTTCCCCTGCTACTTATCTCCATATATCTTTGCAGAGTAGGATCTAGTCCACCTCCCACCAACCCATAGTCCAACATGTATATTCCACCCAATAGCAGGACCCATTTCTGTTCCAAATGGATCTGACACTGGAGCCTGGTCCTCCTGATAGGGTGCCCCACCCACACATAACAGAAATGGGGCACAAGTCCCTCATGCATCCCCTCCATAGCAAGACTTAGACACCCCTCACCCTCCTCCTCACACTGCATCTCCATTCTCCCTGCCCAGGAGGGTCTGCTCGCTGCAACAGGACCCACTGCCAACCTACGGCGATCCCGCTCCCACGTACACATCCTGCCTGCTGCACCCCGGAAGCGCCTCCCGCTCCGTGTTTCCCTCTCTCCACAGAGAAACTGCCACTGCCCCTCCCCCTCCCCACAGAAGCACCCGCCCTGCCGGGACCCTCCTCACAGCGGGAGGCCCTCTCCGCGCTCCCCCAGCCCACGGGGAGGCTCCCTCCCCTCACACCGCCACCGGGACCCGTCCCTCTCCGCCCTTACTGTTCATCCTGCGGCTCCTCAGCGGCGTGGGAACGGGGAGGGAAAGGCTGAGGCCTTCTCTGCAGCGCCCACCCCTCCCGACGGAGCTGTCAAAGCGCCATGTTGTATTCCCGTCACCTTGGCAACCGCACAGGCTCAGGATTCCACGCCAGCAGCACGGCCGAGTCAGCACCGCTCCCCCACAAAGCCGCGCAAGCGCAACGCAGCTTCCTCCTCCCCCCCCCCCAACACGCAAGCGCAGCGCCGTCTCTTTCTTCTCTCGTGTCGCGCGATGACGGTCTCTCCTGTCTTTACCCGGTTTCACAGTCGCGCAGGCGTAGTACAGCTTGTTTTGAGGCCGGGCCATTTACGACCTTGTTTGCGCAGGCGCAGTAATCTTCTCGCTTTCTCTCTTCTCCTCACTCGTCTTTGACAGGGGCAAACCTGAACCTTGTACTCCTCACGGCTGCGCCTGCGCAGGTGCAATAGGGACTTCTTTTGCTCCTGGGTCCGTGACATGGGCAAGCGCAGTAGGGATTTGTGTTTCCAGGTTTCGAAGCTCTGAGGGCCAGGCCGGTGCCCCGCCCCCGAGAAGTCTCCGTATGGGCGGGGAGGAGCTTAGACTGGCCCTGGGCAGCCCCGCAGGGCTGTGGGGGGTTCTCTCAGGGCAAGGGGGAGGTCTCGCTGCTCAGCGGTAGCGAATCATTTTTTGTCAAGATCCAAATTTCATGGTCAAGGAATGGTCGAGGTCTGGACTCCAGAGGACATTTTTTCATACTACAATAACAATAAGCAAAGAAAAAGATTTCACAGTCCTTTCAAAAGTGTCTGGTGTTCCAGATTTGGCCCATGGCCCACCAGTTGACTAGTCCTGGTCAGTCCTTTGCTGAGGCCGACGCAGTCTAGGTGATCGTGCGGTAATAGAGCTAGGGACCTCACCGTCGTCTGGCTTGCTGTACTCTTACACCAATGGAAACTCTTTGAGCTGCCTTTGTTGTGAATGTTCCAACATGCCTGCATTGTGTGTAGGCTGATGTGCCTACAATAGGCTGTGATCCTGCACGGTTCACCTGGGCCCCTGCATCTACACACGCTCTTCTGATGTCTTTGGAGTGACTGCTGCAAGAGTGTTTGCCTCTCTCCCCACCAGAAGTTGGGCAAATAAAAGATATTACCTCACCCACCTTGTCTCTGTAACACTTACATTTGTTTCAGAGTAGCAGCCGTGTTAGTCTGTATTCGCAAAAGAAAAGGAGTACTTGTGGCACCTTAGAGACTAACAAATTTATTAGAGCATAAGCTTTCGTGAGCTACAGCTCATCCGATGAAGTGAGCTGTAGCTCACGAAAGCTTATGCTCTAATAAATTTGTTAGTCTCTAAGGTGCCACAAGTACTCCTTTTCTACTTACATTTGTAATTGCCTGAGTAGTCCCATTACAGGAGCAGATGTAACGCATCTTGTTAACCGCATTTTGTAAAGCACCACGCTTGCCTGTGGTAGTACAAATAATTATTTTTAATTTTAAAACATCAAAGCTATAGAAACAAGCTATTATAAAAAAAACCACCCTCCACCCGCAGTGTAACTGTAAAACAGTGTGAATAATGGGGCTTACTGGAAGAATTCCATTGAAATTACATATATTCGAACTTACAGAATTATTTGGCCCTTTCATACATTTTCTTGTAGAAGGTAGTGACTTAGGCTTGTATTTTTTTAACAGTACTGTACTAGTGTATCACTATTGTGTTTTCACATCAAAATTTAAAAGTCTCATACAAATTTGAAATATGAAGTTTTAATAGTAAGTTTTAAAAGTTTAAGGTAACAAGCCTTGTGGGATGGGGGGAAGTGGTAGATGTGGTGCAGTATAATCGTGACTTTAGTAAGGTTTTGATACTGTTTCTCATGACCTTCTCATAAACAAACTAGGGAAATACAACCTAGATGGAGCTAATATAGGTGAGTGCATAATTGGTTGGAAAACTGTTCCCAGAAAGGGTTTCAGAGTAGCAGCCGTGTTAGTCTGTATTCGCAAAAAGAAAAGGAGTACTTGTGGCACCTTAGAGACTAACAAATTTATTAGAGCATAAGCTTTCGTGAGCTACAGCTCACTTCATCGGATGCATTTAGTACTTGTGGCACCTTAGAGACCAACAAATTTATTAGAGCATAAGCTTTCGTGAGCTACAGCTCACTTCATCGGATGCATTTCGAAATGCATCCGATGAAGTGAGCTGTAGCTCACGAAAGCTTATGCTCTAATACATTTGTTAGTCTCTAAGGTGCCACAAGTACTCTTTTCTTTTTGTTCCCAGAAAGTAGTTATCAGTGGTTCACAGCCAAGCTGGAAGGGCATATCAAATGGGGTCCTGCAAGGATGAGTTCTGTATCCAGTTCTGTTCAATATCTTCATCAGTGATTTAGAAAATGGCATGTTTCAGAGTAGCAGCCGTATTAGTCTGTATTCGCAAAAAAGAGAAGGAATACTTGTGGCACCTTAGAGACTAACAAATTTATTTTGAGCATAAGCTTTCATGAGCTACACGATGAAGTGAGCTGTAGCTCACGAAAGCTTATGCTCAAAATAAATTTGTTAGTCTCTAAGGTGCCACAAGTACTCCTTTTCTTTTTTGCAGATAATGGCATAGAGAGTACACTTATAATTTTTAACGAGGAGTCCTTGTGGCATCTTAGAGACTAACAAATTTATTTGGGCATAAGCTTTTGTGGGTTATAACCCACTTCATCAGATGCATGAGTGAAAAATACAGTAGGCAAGTATAAATATACAGCAAATGAAAAGATGGAAGTTGCCTTACCAAGTGAGGGGGTCAGTGCTAATGAGACCAATTAATCAGGGTGGATGTGGCCCATTCCCAACAGCTGATAAGAAGGGTGAATATCAACAGAGGGAAAATTACTTTTTGTAATGCTAATGAGGCGAATTCAATTAGGGTGGACAAATTGGAGAAAGTCCAGAGAAAAGCAACAAAAATGATTAAAGGTGTAGAAAACATGACCTATGAGGAAAGATCAAAGCATTGAGTTTGATTAGGCCGAAGAAGAGAAGACTGAGGGGGGACATGATAGTTTTCAAGTATTAAAAGGTTATTACAAGGAGGAGGGAGAAAAATGCTTCTCCTTCACTTCTGAGGATTAAGGAGCAAGGGAGGTTTAGGTTGGACATTAGGAAAAACTTCCTAACTGTCAAGGTAGTTAAGCACTGGAATAAATTGCTACGGAGGTTGTGAAATCTCTGTCATTGGAGGTCTTTAAGAGCAGGTTAGACAAACACCTGTCAGGAATGGTCAAATACTTGTTCTGCCCTGAGCACAGGGGACTGGACTAGGAGACCTCTTGGGGTCCCTTCCAGTCCTACGAATCTATGAATTGTTGCTACAGCCACATACATTAATGAACAATTTTAGTAGTATATTAAGTATATAATACTGTACAGCTAGGTGCATATTTACCTCAATAAATTAAATATAGCAACAGTGATTAGACCTAATGTGAGTATTACCCTCTCTTTTCAGAGTCATATTTAGGTAGGTATGTTAAGCCTACAGTTGATCCTTACAACCTGTCATTCACTGTGAACAACTAGGGGTAAAAGTGGTGTGGCTACTATCCAGTTAGAAGTTCATCAGCTTTTCCAGAGAACCTATAACATTAGGCAGAAAAATAGTGGATTTCATGCATGTACGTTAAACAGGAATTACTGGTTTAACTCACTTGCACTCCCCCTGTTGGCGGCTCTTTTTCTTGTTTGATGGCTTACCTAGCAGTCTCATCTGAAAACGGCAAGATTGCGGCTGGACTGACCGTCTATAACTAATACAAGTTTATTTTAACGTAAAATAAGTATATAATTTACAATAAACCAAACGTTATAGAACGAAAATAATACACCTGACTCACATTTTCCCAATGCAATATTTGTTTAAAAAGCAGTATGTAAAATAGGTGGGAACTAAAGATAAATAGATTAAAACAAATGGCGAACTAAATCTTTCGATTTAATGAAATAAACCTGGAGTCACTTTTAAAAAGCTATTCGTGGGGGGGGGGGGGGGAGAATTACTGACTGGCTATGAATCCAGCCTGCAGTGAAGGAGACCTGTGGCTCTTGTACCTTAGCGTTACTGCTCCTGCATATTCATGGCCCCCATTCTAAACCCTTTGAACGGGCTCGTTCAATCGCTCGCTCAAACGTGCGTCTTGAACCTACAAGGGCTGGATCCCGAGAACTCGCTGTCTGGGTGGAAACTGAATACTTCTCTTGGGAACAGGCAACAGTCAGCACGAAGGAACACAGGCGTTCCTGTGTTATTTTATGAAGACCAGTACAGTTCCTTTGTCACCAAGTGGCCGGTTAGCTCAGTTGGTTAGAGCGTGGTGCTAATAACGCCAAGGTCGCGGGTTCGATCCCCGTACGGGCCACAACGTGTAACCTTTTTATTCTCAATTTTTTATATTACATTGACTTTCCATTAGTATGTTTTAATATGAGCGCCTTAATTTGCGTTTTTATCCATCAAAATTAAAATGTTGTTATAAAATAATGACTGTGATTATTTTACTTTCAATCAGCTACCAAAAGGGAGAGGTGTAAACTACCACTCCATCAAGCTTTTTTAAGATCTATAACCTGATAATGCAGTACCATAGTTTTTAGGGGGAACCTTTGCCTGAGAATTGTATGCACCCACAGTCACATTATCTGCTGTCAGAAATGCGTGTCAAATTTGCAAATGAACTGAAGCTCAGCAGTTTCTCTTTGAAGTCTGGTCCTGAAGTTTTTTGCTGGAGGATGGCTACTTTTAAATCTGCTATTGTGTGTCCAGGAGGTTGAAGTGTTCTCCTACAGGTTTTTGTATATTGCCATTCCTAATATCTGATTTGTGTCCATTTATCCTTTACGTATGGGACTGTCCAGTTTGGTCGATGTACATAGCAGAGGGGCACTGTTGGCACATGATGGCGTATATTACATTAGTAGATGTGCAGGTGAATGAACCGGTGATGGTGTGGCTGATCTGGTTAGGCCCTGTGATGGTGTCGCTGGTGTAGATATGTGGGCAGAGTTGGCATTGAGATTGTTGCATGGATTGGTTCCTGAGTTAGAGTTATTATGGTGTGTTGTAAAAGAAAAGGAGTACCCGGTGGCACCTTAGAGACTAACAATTTGTTAGTCTCTAAGGTGCCACCGGTACTCCTTTTCTTTTTGCGAATACAGACTAACACGGCTGCTACTCTGAAACCTATGGTGTGTTGTGTAGTTGCTGGTGAGAATATGCTTCAGGTTGGTGGGTTGTCTGTGGGCGAGGACTGGCCTGCCTCCCAAAACCTGTGAAAGTGAGGGATTGTTGTCCAGGATGGGTTGTAGATCACTGATGATGCGCTGGATGGGTTTTAGCTGAGGACTGTATGCGATGGCCAGTGGAGTTCTGTTGGTTTCTTTCTTGGGCTTGTCTTTCTTGGGCAATGCCATCCACAGCCTCAGAAACAACCCTGACATTATAATCAAAGAGGCTGATAAAGGAGGTGCTGTTGTCATCATGAACAAGTCTGACTACCAAAAGGAGGCTGCCAGACAACTTTCCAATATCAAATTCTACAGGCCACTTTCCTCAGATCCCACAGAAGAATACACTACGAAACTGCACCATCTACTCAGGACACTCCCTACACTAACACAGGAACAAATCAACATACCCTTAGAGCCCCGACAGGGGTTGTTCTATCTACTACCCAAGATCCACAAACCCAGAAATCCTGGACGCCCCATCATCTCGGTCATTGGCACTCTCACTGAAGGACTGTCCGGAAATGCAGACTCTCTACTCAGACCCTACGCCACCAGCACTCCCAGCTATTTCCGTGACACCACTGATTTCGTGAGAAAACTACGATACCCACAAGAGGAAATAAGGAAACAGATCAGCAGAGCCAGATGTGCATCTAGAAGCCTCCTGCTGCAAGACAAGCCCAAGAAAGAAACCAACAGAGCTCCACTGGCCATCACATACAGTCCTCAGCTAAAACCTCTCCAACACATCATCGGTGATCTACAGCCCATCCTGGACAACGATCCCACACGTTCACAGGTTTTCGGAGGCAGGCAGTTAGTCTATAAGGTGCCACAGGACTCTTTGCTGTTGAGTGTTTCCCCGAATACAACTGAATTACACTGAAATTCATGAGTGCCATCGCCGGGAAAACGCTTTTGAAGGTGTCTTGTCCCTGCTGGGCCGCCCGTCGTCCATATGACCACGCCCCTTCCATGATGACGTGTCCACAGGCCGCAGCGACGGCCACCATTGGCTCCTGCGTTGCCGGTTCCTCTAGGTTCGCTCCACACCTTTAGACCTGGGGGCCCGAATGCGTCTCCCAGCCCGACAGCTGCCAAGATGGCGGCTTCCCGGGGATGGGGGCGGCGAGAGCGTGGCAGCGGCATCGCTGCCGTTTCCTGCTGAGGAGAGCCCCCCGGACCGGCCGCCGCCCCGCGGGGCTCTCCACAGCGCGGCGGCCGGGGAGGGGGTTGGCCTGCTGGGACCTGGGTATCCCCCGGGACGGTCGCGGCCAGGGGGGACTTGCTGGAGCCTGAGGAGGACGGGGGCCTGCTGGGCCCCCTGGATGCTGGATCTCCCACCGAGGAGGGATCGGAGGCGCTGGCGTTGACCGAGATGTTGGCCCAGAGCCTGGCTGCCAGCTCCTCTGCCCTCGGCACCAACTCTCTACCTGGAGCCGGGTGGGAGCCTGGTGCAGGGGGCTGAGCTGAGCGCCGAGGAGCTGCTGGTGGCGGCGACCCGAGAACCAGGCAGTTGGGCTACCGGGAATTTGCCTGCGGAGAAGAGTCAGGCCGAGCCAACTGGGCTCAGCTTCCCGGCCAGCAGGCCACAGCGACGCCTCTGGCCCCGAGGAGCTGCGGAGGGTCATCGAACAAGTGAGCAGGGCCCAGAAGCAGCCTCCACCGTCTCTTCTTCCCTCCTCTGGATCTGGCATTGGGTCCTTATTGTTGCCTCCTCACCGAGGTGGGGGGTACTCGCTACCCCAGGAGATTAGCCTCGTGCCCCCAGCATCAGGGTTCAGCAGATCCCCACAGGGCTTGTAGCCTGGACTGCTGCCTCCGGGTCCCAGCCGGTGACCAGTATCATGCACAATGCAGCACAGCAGTTGCAGAATGTGGCCCAGCAGGTTGCCCTTCAACAGGGCAAAGCTATTGGTACCACAGGTGCCTTGTACACAAGGTAAACGAAGGGGAAGAGGAGATGTCTTTGGAAAGCCAAGGGTCAAGTGAATGGGAAAAGTGGTCTCCAATATAGAATTGGGCCTGGGCTCTAGAATGTGTTGAACATTGAATAGTCATGGCCCTTTCTCAGTGATGAAACTGTACTGAGTGCCGTTGACACCAGTTCCACTACTGACCCTAATTTCCTGATCAGTTTAACCTGTTTTGGAATTTAGATTTCTCCAGTTTCTAGTTGGAAGACTGGTGTTGGGAGCAGCTCAGTTTCTAACACGGTAGAGCGTATACTGTTGAATGGAGGTGACGGGCGCTGGTCAGCATGACTTAGTTCTAGTCTGTCAGATAAGCACAGGTGTCCAGCATGATTTGGAAGAACTACTTTACAGTGACTGGGCCAATGTACCTGTCAGTTTAGTGTATCCAGCAACTTCATGCTAGCCCATTGATCTATGGGAATTTTTTTATTACAGTGGCTGCCTGCTATACTTGAGGTTTTTAAACTGTTTCTATATAACTTTGTTTTCATGCACTCTTTAACTTCCCAGATATTTTCCTTTTGGGCTAAGATTTTCCATGCTTGGTTCTTGCCAACGATAACTTTTTTTTTTTAAAAAAAAAGTGAGCAACATCCATTCAGCTGTGTTTGTATTATGGAAGACTGTTTTAAAAACAGAAAAATCTTTGTTCACACTCTTTTTGTATAGAAACATTTGAAGTTTGAAATTAGAAGTCTGGACTGAATTTAGACTGTCAGCTCTTTAGGGCAGGGACTATATATATATATATATATATATATATATATATATATATATAGTTCTGTCCTTTCATACAGTGCTTAGCAAATGGATCCTGGTCCATGATTAGAGTTTTCTGGGCATCACTGTATACAAATAATAATAATAGTGAGCATTTTCTTTGAGGAATAGTATTTGATTAATTTGGGGGTAGGGGGGAGGGATTATTTGACAAAACTAGAAGCAATTAACTGTAGAATTTTTTTAAATGGAGAGCTGTCCATTTAAGCCTTGATCTAGCAAAGGCACTTAAGCATGTGTTTGTACAGCATCAGAGGGATTATTTGTGTGCTTGCACTCTGGCATGTGCTTAAGTGCTTTGATGAGTGGCTGGCAGCTAGAGAAGTGGACACTTTTCAAGTAAGAGGCAATAGACAGGCTTTGACTCTTCCTCAGTCCTTGCTAACCCTGTGGTGTGATTTAAAAAACAAACAACAAGACAATAAATAAATAGGGTGGAGAGAGGAGGAAAGATAGGAGGTGATAGGCCGGTGGCCTGAGTGTTTACATCATTTTACGGATTTTTTTGAACTGTGCATTTATAGAGTATAACTGTGGCCTAATACTTGGCCTGCAAAATTAATAGACAGTAGTTGTCCTGTAGGTGAGATGTGCTTGTTTCAGTTTACAAAT
Organism: Dermochelys coriacea; assembly: GCF_009764565.3. Taxonomy (NCBI): domain Eukaryota; kingdom Metazoa; phylum Chordata; order Testudines; family Dermochelyidae; genus Dermochelys; species Dermochelys coriacea. The sequence continues at coordinate 107,598,610 of NC_050073.1, forward strand.
TTGCAGCAAGGTCTAGAACTTGTAACTGAATCTGCCCATGTGAACCCATTGACTTCAACAGGGCTCTGCCCACAGATGAATTTACAGAAATTATTCCTTAGTTTTTGGCAACTAAATTCATGGTTGATAGACATTAAAAATAAAACAATGATATGATATACAAGTAAACTGAAATTCCTTATCTAAGCAACAAATGCAACTGTATCATAATTTAGTAGCTGGAAGGAAGGAAATATGTACCTTGAGGGTTGTAAGAAAACTGGATGATATATCTAGTTTCTTCATGTTTCACTGTAAGGTCTTATACACAAAGATGTAAAATCGTGATAAGTAATATTGTACTTTTACATTCTCAACTTTTTTCCCCCTAAAGCAATTAGAAGCATTTGTGTTCAAGTGCAGCCGGGGCAGATGAAGGAAAATGAAAAGCCAGTGCCACCTCTTGCAGAAGTCCAGTCCAAAGCTATAACACCGAGTCAGCCAGTTGGTAGGAATTGTGGTCTGTCTAGACTTAATATTATTAATCCCCAGATTATTAGGATACAGCCTGTAACAGGAACTGAGCAGCAACAGTTTTTCTTGCATAGTTCTTCTGAGCCTCCAGTTCAGCTACTTGTGCAGAGACCGTTAGCCCCTGATGGACCAGTGTCAGTGAATAGATTCCCACACACCAGACATTGAATGGACAAAAACTACATGTACACAGTGTCTGCTACTGAGTCTCGAAAAGTTACTTTGGTGGCAGCCAGTTCAGCAAATACTCTTATCTCGAGCCTTGAGAAAAAAGCAAAAAGAAGAACTAAAGCTAAAAAAATCTTTGAAAGTGAAGACTCGTTCTGGACGGATTTCACCGTCCTCCAAAATATAAAGCGAAAGATTATAAATTCATTAAAACAGAGGATTTGGCCGACTGTCATCAGTCTGATTCTGATGACTATTCCGAACTAAGCATAGAAGATGACGATGAGGGGAAAGCAAAGGGAATGGATGCATTCAATCCTTTGAATTATAACCTGAAGCCCAAAATGTTTAAATGTCAGACTTGTGAAAAATCCTACATAGGAAAAGGAGGATTAGCACGACATTATAAACTTAATCCAGGTCATGGACAATTGGAGTCTTCACAGCAAAAAGTCCCTATGAATAAAACTAACAGAAGTGTGTTTCTGGATATTTCTGGAGGAGCAGATGATGAAACTGTGAGTCTGACGCTCTCACAACCAATTGCTGTCACTTTAAATAATGAAAATTCACTAGCTATTGGTTTGGAAGAAACTGCTTCTTCACAGAGTGAGCAACAGGTAAAGTAGTAGTTTGCTTTCTGCATAATACGCAGTTTCATAAACAATATAAAGGCAATTTCATTCCAACATTATTGCAATTTAGAACCTTATTCTACACTCATTCATATTCTGAATTCCTATTGCTGGCAATTGGAATGCTTTACATAGATTGAAGGTAGTGGCCTAGGTGCATGGCCAAAGAGAATAGGAATGAATTAAGAAAAGTTGCAATCCGCTTGTCTTAAACTGCAATAAATATGTATGATGATGATTGGTTAAGTTTTAAAATAAACAACAAACGAACAAAAAAATTTAGTGACCTGCAGGGGGAGAATAAAACTTAGACTTTGTAACTAACCTCACTTATTTCTCAGCATTCACATAAGGAAAAAACACTCGGCAGTTCATGTATATTTCATTTTAAAAGGCTTAAAAAAACGCACCTTCTATATTCAGGAGTCAGTTTGACCCATCACTGAAATACAGCCTCTGCTGGGTTGAAACTCAGCTGTCAGTAGACAGCTATGCTATGTAGTGTACTGTTAGAAGTGAAGCATGACTTCTGCAATTGAAACTATAGAGGGAAATCTAGGGTAGGTAGAATACAATTCCCTGAGTTAGAAAAATGTAAGTAGTTTCAGTTGGAGAGGTTCCAAGAAACTGGTTTTAAACTGTCCATTTCATAGTAAAGTGCATTTGTCAATAGAAATGAATGGTCTTTGTAACCTTCTTGCTGCAAAAGAAAGTCTCCACTGTTTACAGTGGAGATATAATTGTATCACAACTGCCTTTTTAGGAAGACTGTTCTTTGGATGCAGCAATGTTATATTTGTTGTGTTTTGTGAATGTGATGTTGCTTCCAGAAGTGTGAATGTGGGTAGTCTGAGACATAGCAAGGTTAGTAGATAATTACAAACAAAAAGCAGAGTTTTCTACAACTTAAAAGAAACAGAAACAGAAAGCTCCATGAAGTCAACTGAGTCATTCTGTAGATCTGTGATGGGGACTTAAGAAAAAACTAAAAATGGTCTTTTGAATTTATTTTGCCATAAAATCTTCAGGACTGTTGATTGGCTGAATATAGTGCTACAGAAAATCTGAAATTTCTATCTGACAAATATGAGCCACACAAATTTCCCCTTGGTAACTGAATGACTTACTAGTCTATAAATTGACTTAATTATTGTCGCTGCTTCAGTCACCAGACTAGATACTTTTTTCCTTGTCCTTTTTTTTTTTTTTTTTTTTGGGGTCAAATAACTATATTTTGTCCATAAGCTATTGTCAGTCTTGATCTTTATCAAGAAACATTTAAGAGGATTATCAGTACAGGTAGATTATGGAGGAAGAGTAGCACCAGTGACCCACACTTCAAATTAAAAACTTCAGTCGCAGTTGAATGAATTTGGTAATTTGCAACCTAGTCCTTGATAGATAAAATCGCACTAAATTTGCGAAATCTGTGCAAAGAGTAGGGCTATTGTTGGAGCATAAGCAAGAGGTATTGAAGGTTAGGACTAAGATGCGTTCATAGAACTGAGAGGACACTTGAATTATTGTAACATTAATGTGATCAGGCAGTTTATAAATATCTTCAAATGGTAATTAATCTTTGGGACATTAATTTTAATATTCTAGCTAGCTATGGCTTTCAATGAGAGATTCTTGGACTCTGTTTTGCCAACTTTTTTCATGGTAGCTTTGAGACTATTTTTGAAAATTTATATTTTTGTAACTTCTTTTGGTGTAGTGAATATTGTAGTCCTGCATGTCCATTGTTTACTGTTGCTTAATAGCTTGATTTTGTTTGTATTGAGAACACAACAACAGTTTTAAAAAATGATCTGGAAAAAGGGGTAAACAGTGAGGTGGCAAAATTTGCAGATGATTCAAAACTACTGAAGATTTACAAAGGAATCTCACAAAACTGGGTGACTGGGCAAGAAAATGGCAGATGAAATTCAATGTTGATAAATGCAAAGTAATGCACATTGGAAAACATAATCCCAACTATACATATAAAATGATGGGGTCTAAATTAGCTATTACCACTACTCTAGGAGTCATTGTGGTAGTTCTCTGAAAACATCCACTCAGTGTGCAGCGGCAGTCAAAAAGAATGTTGGTAATCGTTAAAAAAAGGTTAAGATAATAAGACAGAAAATAATTACCTCTATATAAATACATGGTATGCCCACATCTTGAATACTGCATGCAGATATGGTAACCCCATCTCAAAAAAGGTATATTGGAATTGGAAAAGGCTTAGAAAAGGGCAACAAAAATGATTAGGGGTGTGGAACAGCTTCTCTATGAGGAGAGATTAATAAGACTGGGACTTTTCAGCTAAGAAAAGAGACCACTAAGAGGGGGGATATGATAGAGGTCTATAAAATCATGACTGGTGTGGAGAAAGTAAATAAGGAAGTGTTGTTTACTCCTTCTCATAACACAAGAACTAGGGATCACCAAATGAAATTAATAGGCAGCAGGTTTAAAACAAACAAAAAGAAGTATTTCTTCACACACGCACAGTCAACCTGTGGAATTCTGCCAGAGGATGTTGCAAAGGCCAAGACAATAACAGGGTTCAAAAATGAAAGCGATAATTCATGGCAGATAGGTCCAACAATGGCTATTAACCAGGATGGGCAGGGATGGTGTCCCTAGCCTCTGTTTGCTGGAAGCTGGGAATGGGTGACAGGGGATGGATCACCTGATGATGACCTGTTCTGTTCATTCCTTCTGGGGCACCTGGGATTGGCCACTGTCAGAAGACAGGATACTGGGCTAGATGTACCTTTGGTCTGACCCAGTATGGCTGTTCTTATATTCTTAAAATAGGGAAACATAAGATTCAGGGTAGCCTGAACTTGACCTCCTGTGCTCGCTGCAGAAACTGTTTGACAGGATTTGGGGGGAAAGCTGAAGGTAAAGTGTCTGGAATAGGGGATAGGTTTCAGAGTAGCAGCCGTGTTAGTCTGTATTCGCAAAAAGAAAAGGAGTACTTGTGGCACCTTAGAGACTAACAAATTTATTTGAGCATAAGCTTTCGTGAGCTACAGCTCACTTCATCGGATGCATTTGGTGGAATAGGGGATAGTTTCTTTGGTATTCTGGCTGGCTGAGTTAATTTGTTTCATTCCATTTGATTGTTTAATGCTGCTGCTGCATTGAGTCTGTTATTCATATATGAACTTAATACTGCTGAGCATAGGTGCCGACTCCGTGGGTGCTTCAGGGCTGGAGCACCCATGGGGAAAAATTAGCGGATGCTCCACATCCACCGGCAGCCAAGCTCCCTTCTCCTTGCCCCCCACTGAGCGCACTGCGTCCCCGCTCCTCCCCCTCTCTCCCAGCGCTTCCCGTGCACCCCCCCCCCCGCCACCTAACAGCTGTTTGGCGGTGCTTAGGACTTTCCGGGAGGGAGGGGGAGGAGTGGGGATGCTGCATGCTCAGGGCAGTAGGCGGAGAAGAGGTGGGGTAGGGGCAGGACTTTGGGTGGGAAGGGGGTAGGGACTTTGGGGAAGGGGTGGAATGGGGGCAGGGCAAGGGGTGGGGAGGGTTGAGCACTCACCGGGCAGAGGGAAAGTCTGCACCTATGCTGCTGAGTGGTCATTATGATATTGTAAAACTAACCATCAAGGCAATTAGAGCTTTTTGTTTGGCTCTATTATATTATTGTTTAAATCTAAATTAACAATATAAACCATTTTATTTATCTTTTAAATAAGATACCATCTTTGAATCAGAAAGCACTTTGACAAGACCATAGGCTACTCTTGTTTATGATCAAATTCCCTTTGTGTTGTGTATAATACTTAATTTAATGGATTGGCAGGAGAACTAACATTACAAATAGTGACAACAAATTACAGAAGCAGCCTCTTCCTGATTTAATCCTGCAAATATTAATGCAGCTATACTTGTATCAAACAATACTGAAATTGCATAATAAATGAAACTAACTTGAAGTTAAGAACATAATGGCCATACTGGGTCAGACCAATGGTCCATCTAGTATCCTGTTTTCCGATAGTGGCCAATGCCAGGTGCTTCACAGGGAATGAACGAACAGGCAATCAAGTGATTGTCCTGTTGTCCATTCCCAGCTTCTGGCAAAGAGAGGCTAGGGATACTCAGAGCATTTGGTTGGATAATTTCGCTAAATATTTTAAACTGAGATGTTCTCAGGAGCATATTGAGGGAGATAGTGTTTTAATGATTATTGTATTTTTTTTTTTTATAGACTGGTAAATCTGCAGCAGACAGACCTTTGTTGGCAGCACAACAAAATGAGACTGGTTTAGTACATCAGGGACCTGGAATGCCAAATGGACCTGGAAAACCCAGACGACCTAAAGACGTGGCCGACCGAGGATGACTGGAAGATCAATGTGTTCGGGAAGACTAAGTAGACCTGGTCGGTCCCCTTCTAAGTCGCTTAGTAATGTAGCAACAGAACACACCATATTTAGAAGAAAGGCTGGACTAAAAGAGGTACGGTTCCCTTCTGCAATTATTTCATATGTACCTTTTTTTCACCCACCTGCTGCCAAATCTGATAAATTTAATCAAATGTAGTGAGGATGTGCTCTCCAAGGAGCTGCTGTATGTGTTGACATATAGCTAGACGTGTGTGTGCGTAAATGAGGAGGCCTGGGGTTATTAAAATACCAAAGTGAAATTTTAAATAAGGTTTTTTTTTTTTTAAGCAAAACATATAAATCAAGTTATTGGTAAAAGATACAGATTTTTTTTAAGAAACTGGCCCTGTGGATAATAGTTTATTGACCCTCTTAGCAATTTGATGCACTCTTGGCTTTGTTTTGGGGAAAAATAATTAGTAGTGCCACTGCCACTATGTGTGTCTATTAATATATAAAAATTATGTATAGTAAAAATGAGGTCCATCTTATTCTAAAAATACTTTTCTTACAATCTCAGTAATTGTCGTGTTTTTCTGAGCTTCCTGCACATCACTCTGGGATTGATCTTGTGGTTGTGCTTATTTGCTTAATTCATTAAAGTCTACTTTTTCTTTCATATGAGTACACAATTGTTACTGAGACTGATCATTAGCTGCTTGTGTTGAAAGAATGGATCATACTCTTAACTTTTCTGGTTAATCTTTACATTCAGATTTATTTTTAAAAGCCACTTAATTTTATTGATCCTGTAAAAGAAAGTTGAATTGGTCCTTACCACGTGCCTTTCTTTGATAGTGACTATTGGGTCCTATAGTGGAGAACTGAGATTTTACATTATGAATTAAGAGATGATTAGCATATATTGGCTTTTTCCCCCCTAAAGAAACTATTTTGGTATTACCAGCTAATCCAACAATGTGACAATGAAGATTTAATGGAGCTGGCTCTTCCCCGCCTGACAAAGCTTGTTACTGTGTTTGAATTTTTACTGATGAAGGTGAGCTTTTCTCATCATGTACATATATTAAATTATTGGAGATTATCATTCATGTACACCATGAAACTTCTCTGGGAATTAATCTTAGTTCCATGTGTTAGACATATGAAGGCTGAAGACATTTTAGAGTTCACCCTTGAGTCTCATGTAGTTAAAGATTGATAGTTTGCAAGATTATACTTTTAATTTTTGCTGCCTGCTTCATCAGTGCTATTTCTGAAGATTTTACAATCTTTTTTTCTTTTCTGGACTGATTGGTTAGGTTAATAAAATCAGGACTGAAAAAAAGTGCTAAGCAAACAATCTATATGTTGCTGATTTAATTGTATTTCATATTTAATGTTCTTGCTTATTTCTATTTAGGTTGAAAAAGGTTACCCAGCAAAAGCCTTTTTTCCAGATGTTTATAGAGAATTTGAAGAGTTACATAATATGGTAAAGAAATGTGTCAAGACTATTTCAGTAATTCTGATTTTCTGAGTTATCAGCAGCCTGTGGAAATAAAAGATCCAAGGTAAGAGGACACATTTTGGAGGGGGTATTTTAGGGAATGTTCAGCAATGTTTTTCTCTTTGTAAGCATTATATAGCATAGTTATATTGGAATCTCTCACATCTCTTACAATTCCTGATGCTTGGGATGAAATGACTCTCCATAAGTAATGGTGTATCACTCTTGAATTTTCAGTAGTGAATAACACAATATTTTGTACATATTACTGCTAGCAAAACTTTTAAAGTACAAAAAACATGATCATTATTTTACAAGGCACAAAAGACAGTCTCTGCTCCAAAGATCTTAATTTTAGTGAGACCAAGAGAAGACAGGACAAACTGGAAAATCCAAGGGAGGAAGGGAAGAGAGGAAATAGAGTAATCCTCTGTAAAAATGAAATACAATATGCAGTTTTAGCATTGGCTAATCGAATATTTGTTTTTCAGAATAAATCGTGGCAGAATTATAATGTATACCAAAAGTTGCCTTGTATTACTATTACATGTGTTCATCTGACTTATCTCGTGTAATTGCTCAATCATGATGTTTCCTCTTTGGAGAAATGAAATTGCACCAATTTAAAGGGACACTGTCAAGGTTGGTAGGCCCAAAATTTGACCTACCTTTTTTACTTCTCTTTGCAAAGTCCATGTATAATTGTTTGATTTTTTTTTTTTAAACACATGCTGTAATGTGCTTTAAAAAAAAAAAAAAAAGTCCAGCATTCATGAGAAACCCTATACTAACCAATGCGTTCACAAAATGGAGCAAAAATTGGTAAGAGAATGTGTTCGGAAGATACAAAAGGATTTAAAAAAAAAGACTGGGAGAACTTCTTTAAATCATGAGCAAACTTTCCAGTGTCCTTTGTTAAGGACACTGTTCAGTAACTTACTCTGGTACTGTGAGCCATATCCACTACATTCCTAGTTCTTGCTCTCAGCTTACCTTCTTGATTTTTACTTTTAGCTGTTATATAGGAGATGCTTAATCTGAGTGGAGGCTAATTGTAGAAGTTATTGTAATCTAAAATATCTTAAGAAGCTGTATATATGTTTTGACTGATAGTGGACCCCAGTGTTGAATGTCTTTCTAGATCAGTTTTAGAAACATATTTGACTATATAAGTATTGAAAATTTGGTGTAGGAGAAACCACACTTATATTTTGTTATCCCAATTACTTTATAGGTTGCTGAATCACTAGGAATTACAGAGAAGCTTCTTGGAAAACAAAAGATACAAGCTATAGACTCCTCCACACAATGTACGACTAAAACAGTTGGTGAACAAATGTTTACAGAGATATCAGGGAAAAAACGAGCAAATGAGGTACAGAATAATTGTGAATTTACTATATAAACAAGTTAAAGCCTCTTAAAATGATGTGAATATTCAAGAAATAAATTATAACAGTTACCTGACTTCTATTAAAGTGACATATCCAGATATAACCAAGTTTTCTGTTTCAGAGTAGCAGCCGTGTTAGTCTCTAAGGTGCCACAAGTACTCCTTTTCTTTTTGCAAATACAGACTAACAAATTTATTAGAGCATAAGCTTTTGTGAGCTACAGTTCACTTCATTGGATGCATACTGATGAAGTGAGCTGTAGCTCATGAAAGCTTATGCTCAAATATATTTGTTAGTCTCTAAGGTGCCACAAATACTCCTTTTCTTTCGAGTTTTCTGTGTCAGTAACACTGAAATATTGGATTGGAAGGTATTTAAAAAGAGATCAAAGTAAACTAGGTAAAGAGCTTAGCTTTTAATGTGTTTCTGCCCTCACTCCCTCATTAAGGATGTGCTACTCCTGGGGACTGGGTTCAGCTGCATCCCGCCCAGCTTCATCTGTGGGACTCCGGGGGTGGGCTTCAGCACCCTCCCTGCTCCGGCGTTGGGCTCTGGGCTTCAGCCCCCTCCTCTATTGTACCCATGGGGCTCTGGCTCTGGGCTTCAGCAGGGCTGGCCTAACTGGGAGCTGTGGTCAGGAGAGAAGGAGTTGAGTGAACCTAGGGTGCAGGGCTGTGGAAGGGAGCTTGGGGCAATGGGGTGTGGGGGAAGCAGCAAGGTCTGGGGGCAGGGAAGGGCCAGGAGAATCTGTGGGGAGCCAAGGGAGGCATTATTATTAAGTATTTTAGGAAAATTTGTCAGAGTGGCCACCAGCAAGAGTTCATGGGCGCACTCTGAGGCCACCAAACATTTTGTTGAGAACCCCTGATCTAAAGCAGGATCTGGCAGGCTGACCTGAAGTATCATGTTGTTGGAAGAGAACAGTAGCTTGGTTGGAAAAGGTGGGCTGGCCAGCATGCAAATTTAAGTAGTGGGGGAGAAGCGAGTGCTGCAGCTAATTAGGCTAACAGTGGTGAGTGAAACCAGCCCATTTGTTTCTGAAAGGATCAGATTAGCATATTTAATCTGTTGCCTGTGGCTGTAGCAGTGAGCAAATAGTTTCCTCTCCTCTGATGGCAGCTTCAGTTCAGGCTTGGTCTACTCTATACTACAGAGTTAGGTTGATGTAAGGCAGTTTATGTTGACGTAATTATGTCAGTGTCTACACTAGAATGCTGCTTCCACCCACGTTAGTGGCCTGCTACACCGACATAACAGCTCCACCTCCATGAGAGGCGCAGCACTTCTGTTGGTGTAGTTAGGGTGATGCAGTGTCCATGCAGACACTGTTACTTACTTCACCTCTTGGCTGTCATTCTGTCAGCAGCACCTGCTTACAACTTGGAGCTGTGAAATTGACAATGTCAATTTCGCAGCACCTGCTTACAACTTGGAGCTGTGAAATTGAGCCTGGCCAATTTCTTGTCTCCAGCTGTGAGCCTTGCCCAGTGCTGAGCTCCCAGTGCTCTCAGAGCACCACTGCTCTGAGTCAGAGACAATAACAGCCACGAAATGGACAAGATTGTCAATTTCGTTGCTGGTAGGCTCCATGCTGTGAAATTGAACCAGTTGGACTCACAGCTGCGACTGTTATCCTGAGGCCGGGGCTCCAGCTGTGAGCCCCACGTGGCTGTTAGTGTGCCATGTTGGCTATCGATGCCGTGCAATGCCCCACTTTAGTCAATGCAAGTGCTCCTGGTGAGGATTTGCTCCACTGGCTGAAGGAAGGCATGTGGATACCAACAGCCGACTGAATTACCGTGGTGGCCATAGGTCAACCTAAATAAGTCGACCTAATTTTGTACAGTAGATGAGCCCTGAGAGCTATCTTTAGAGAGGAGTGATGGCAGCATCTTCTCTTTTTTCTGCCTGTGCTTAAACTTGTGATCTTGTCAGCATTCCCACCCCCCCACTCACTTCTCATGGCAGGGAGTTCACTGCCCTTTACTGAAACTGGAGAGAGGAGGGAGGAGAGATTGTCTTCTATAGTAGGTACTACTTGTGTGTGAGCTGTCATAGATCTTATTAGTGAGACTTCTCTCAGACCCATCCCTCAAATTGTGAAGCAAGGCCAGGTTTATTAAAACAGACATCAAAACTAAGACAAGAAAACATCTTTAAAAAGTTCTAGACTGTGTTTAGAATTTATTTTAAGGGCCTCCTAGCTTTGAAAAAGTGTTGTAGGTGGGAGTAATGTTCACTTAATACTGGAAAGATTCCAAAAGGTCTGTTTCTGCAAGTGATATCAAATCTGCTAGGTTTTATATTGATAGAGTTCATATGAAGAACTGTTGCCATCAGCTAAAAGGACCAGAGTAGAAGGCATATTGGAGAATGTGAAAGATATTTATGCCAGCCAAAATGGAGAAGAGGACAAGAGCTGGAACTTGTCTACACTGACTACAAAAGACGGTAACATTTAACTTCTAACTTACCAACTCTGTTCTGTTTTTGGTGAACATCGGTTAATTCCATTATCTTGTGTTGTCTGTCTCTAAAGATGTCATGACCCTGCCTTCAACTTAGTCTTGCACTTGTTTCTGTAGGTCCTTAAATGATTGTTTAGCTGAGAAGTTTGAATTAAGAATATTATTTATTTGTATTACCATAGTGTCTAGGAGCCCCTATCATGGACCAGGATCCCATTGTACTAGGGACTGTACAAACACAGAAAGGACAGAATGTGGGGCAGAGTGTAGATCAAATCAGTGTAAGAACTTCATCTTTTTATGTAGCTGTTCTTTTGCCACTAGTACAAGCTTCTGTGCTTTAGCTCATTTGATTTTTGCCCCTTCTTCCTTTTCACTTTTTTAGATATTTCATGTTCCTCCTTTAAAGGATCCCTCACAAGACCACATTCCTCTTCGTTCATTTACAAGAGGATTTTCTGCTGTACTTCCATTTGTTTAAAAATTCAGTAAAGTTAAACAGTATCTGATTCATTAGCACTTCCACTAAGGTTTGTGCTAGTTTAAGGCGCAGCTCCACTTTAAAACCTAACTATATAAAAATGGCACTTTCTTATGTGACAGGTCTCCTGTGTAGTCAATATGTTAATGACGACAAAAACAAGTTTTGACTCTTGTTAACCATGAAGAGGAAACAGCTAAAATTGAATGAGTTGGCATATCAATATTTGTTACTGAGTTTGGTTTTTTTTTTTTTTTTTTTTACTAAGGTCCAATCAACTATACCTGTGAACCTATTAAAGGTAACAAAGTTGCACAGGTGCCAAAAGGGGCATAATTTGGCTGCTGTTGTATCTCTTATTACTAGTATCATGCACAATGAAAAGAACCCAGCATATCTTTGATCCCAGGCTGTTTTCAGGACTCTGACAAAAAAAAAACCACCACCACCCTCTCTTATAAACTAAGATAATTTGATATGGAGCCATTGGGAGAATAAATATGGAACCTACCAGAGCTACTTCTAGAGCCTGAGTAGAAGTATACTTCTGATATTTTAGAAGTATTTTTGTACTGTATTCATATGGGCAATAGCATAATTCTGTTCCAAGAATCCAACACTACATGATGGGAGGGAAAACTAGATAAAATCTTAGAAAGATGCTTGTAGAAAATTACTTTTGAGAGTCCAAAATCATATTGTTGTATAACACGCAACTTTTTTTCCCCCCCTCAACTGTTCAGGTTTTAATCCACTAAATGGGGTGTCTGTGCTCTCCGAAGACAGAGGTATTACTCTTTGCACAACTGGAAGTGCAAAGCATACTGGGGAGCAACATAAATCATTTGATTTAGAAGCTAGAACTAACTCTGCAAATTCAGGTATCTTTCAGTCCATGAAAATGAGAATGGAATGCTCTCAACCCCTAAGTATACAGGGACCAGATAGTACAAGTAACACATCTCCACCATGTACTGAAGTACTGTTGCATGCTGAGGCAGATAGCTCACCAGAAGAATTTGTTCAAGCACACTTTGTAAATGAGAACACAGCAAGTGGACTGACAAGTTCTGAATTTTGTAACTGCATGGTATCCGAAGATGTGATTGATAATCAGAGTACCAACTTGTCAATGAATGAAGAAAGTGATCATAATGGAAAATATCAGAAACTTCAGCAAGATGAAGAAAACCAGAGTTACACTATTACCAGTGAACAGTCTGAACAACTTAATGATGCTGATATTGCTGATCAGATGCAGCAGCTTGAAAAAGTCTTTTCAACAAGCATTGTGCCAGTAGACCATTCATACAAGACTCAAACTGACCCACATCAGAATCCTGTACAGGAAACCTCCATATCTGTTCGGGAGAATCTTGAAAGTCCAATTAAAAACTTGAATGAATTCTCTTGTGGGCTAGAGGAACAACATGCTGGACAACATGAGCTAGAGAATGCAGTTACTGTAGGTGAAACTGTAGCCTTTGAGATTGCTGATGAGAGCCATGAATTCTTGTCTCAGGGACACGAACAGATCTTAACTTCAGACTGCAGATGGCCTTAGTCGGTCTCATCAGGTACGGCTGTTCTGCTCTCAAGCAGAAGTCAGGGTGATTGTAACTAATGCTGATGGTACTACATGCACATTCGCAACCCCTGAGGGGGTGCCTTTGAAACGTTGGAAGCACGGCTGGCGCAATGGAAGCAGATGGCCAAAGTGAAGATATTTTTGCTCTCACAAAGTGAAGTGGAGCCATAAATATAAAACCTGTTTTTATTTATACATGCTTTGTTCCAGAAAGACTGATCATATCAAATGTATATTTTCTAATGTGAATATGAAATTAACTTATTTGTAAGCATTTCTAGATGTACTTTGTTATAACTTATGTTTATATTAGTATTGCAACCAAAAATTCTAGGAATGACTTTTGGATTGAACTTGTGCTCTCAATTGAGTGTGTGGGAGGGGATTTGGATACCTTGTTTGATGGCAGCTATTACCTTTTTTGTTATATCTAGTTTACTCTTTGCCAAAAACAGAAATGCAATATCATTATGTTGCAACTGCCCTGTGGGTCAGGGAGATGGTTGTATACTGGCAACCTGTATATGTTGGCAAAGATAGAAACATTAAAAGGAGCTGTATTGTCTGTATAATTAGAGGTTTGATCTTACCTGTACTAGAGCAGTTAGCTTAATTGCAGTTTGTGGTGAATATTCAAAGTTAACTTATTAGCTGCAGGTTGACTTGGTCAACACAACTTATTTTTCCAGGTTATACATTATCAGCATTTCAGTATTCCAAGGAAACTTTCATTTTCAAAATGATACTGGGAAAGGTGACAGTGTAAACTCCCAGATCATAACACAGGATCAGCATGGGCTACTATCCACACGTGACTTCTGTAAGATAGCAGGCAAGAATACCAGTCCGGTAGAACCCCAAAGCATCATCGGATGCCTGCTAACAGTCTGAAGGAGTCATCTGACCAGGTTGTTTAAGATGCAAGGTAAAGGCAAATAGTGCTGATGCTGTCTGACAACCAATTGAGTGACTTATCTGAACATTAATCTGCATTTTTTATATAATAGCTAGGTTTTTTTTTCTTCCATTTCCTTCCTCTCACAGGCTCTTCTCCATCTCTGATAGAGCCTTGTATAAGACCCCATCTTTTTGGCCTAACAGAAGCACCATCTTTCAGAGACTGTCACTATTAAGTAAGCTTTGCTCTTGCTAATAACAAAGCAGACCTCTACCCTTAGATCAGCCCAGTCTTCATCATATTTAAAAAAGTTTTTCTCATAGACATAGCACTGAGTTTCAACCTCTTATCTAAGCAAGATAAGGGAGAAGCTAACAAAAAAAAGTTTCTGCTGCCCATTAGCTGCTAATATCTTCTATCTCACTGGCAGGCTTCACAACATGACATGGTACTGACACAGCATTAAATATAATGCTCTGGTGGATGACCACCACCTGTCTAGACAGGTGAAGTACATTCATACTCAGCCCGATTCCTATTGATCACCCCAAATAAGCCTGCTAAAAATGCTGCCTAGGTGACCACAAATATCCTTAAATAGCTAATGACCTTCCTCTTTTTCTTACCTCAGAAGGTCACAATGGGTAATTGTTCCTCCACCTCTAAAGCCTGCAAGACACTGTCCTCTCCAAGTTTCTCAACATCTGTATGAGTTTGGATGAGAGTTATTGAGAACAAAGTAGTACCTGCACTATGTAGAAGATTTCTCCTTGAGTCCAGTATAAGCAGCACTGTGTCTCAGCTTTCTCAATAGAGGCAGCAAAATCACCTGAATGAAGAGCATCAGACTAAAGCTGAATCCAATCAAGACAGAGATTACAATAAGATGGAAGTGCTCTGTAGAACTTGCCTCTTTAACATCATTCAGATTGTTGGATTAGCCTGCAGTTTTGGCCTCTGTTTTGGATGCCCACAATGGCCACTTCATTTATGATTGTCCAGAAAATTAGCAAGAAGAAAAGGAGTACTTGTGGCACCTTAGAGACTAACAAATTTATTTGAGCATAAGCTTTCGTGAGCTACAGCTCACTTCATCGGATGCATGCAGAAAACTAGGTTGGCCAAAGCCTATCAGATGTAGGCCTGGACGCTAATTATGTATTTATGACTTCCAGTTTGATTCTTGCAAGTTAAGACTGAAACATACCTCAGAGAAGCCCCAATTACTACAAAATGCAGTATCCTACTAACCTGGGTCACCATGAAAACTTCTCTCCCAGGCTGTGCTCTTCATTAACTCCCCATTGAAAAGCATCAAAGTCCATTTGAGGACTTTGAGTGTCAAGACTTCATGTGGTTAGGACTGCTATCTGAGAAAGCACCTTTTCCACTGCAACTGTGACCCTGCATGATGGCTGCATTCCATCAGAACAAACTCTTAACCAGCAGGCTGGCTCAGGAATGCAGAAGACTATTTCCACAGGCACAGGAGCTAAATTCTGGAATTTTCTGCTGCAAGAAATAAGAGTGATCTACAGACCTTACCATATGCAGAACTAGATGCAAAACTCATTTCTTCAACTTTACTTTCCCCCAATAATTTGTCTATGAACATAGTACATCAACTCTCATAATTTTAGTAAGTTGTATCTAGAATCTTAGGACTGGAAGGGAATTTGAGAGGTCATCTAGTCCAGTCCCCTGCACTCATGGCAGGACTAAGTATTATCTAGACCATCCCTGACAGCTGTTTGTCTAACCTGCTCTTAAAAATCTCCAATGATGGAGATTCAACAACCTCCCTAGGCAATTTATTACAGTGTTTAACCACCCTGACAGGAAATTTTTCCTAATATCCAACCTAAACCTCGCTTGCTGCAATTTAAGCCCAGTGCTTCTTGTCCTATCCTCAAAGTTAATAGCAATTTTCTCCCTCCTCCTTGTAAAACCTGTTATGTACTTGAAAACTGTTATGAGCCCTCTGACTTCTCTTTTCCAGACCAAACAAACCCATTTTTTTAAATCTTCCCTCATAGGTAATGTTTTCTAGAGCTTTAATCATTTTTGTTGCTCTTCTCTGGACTTTCTCCAATTTGTCCACAGCTTTCCTAAAATATGATGCCCAGAATTGGACACAATACTCCCAGTTGAGGCCTAATCAGCGTGCTGTAGAGCAGAAGAATTACTTGTGTTTTGCTTACAACACTCCGAATACATCCCAGAATGACGTTTGCTTTTTTTGCAACAGTGTTACTCTGTTGACTCATATTTAACTTGTATCTAAACTGTATTCATAATTACTTATTGCTGATTTTCTCATTCTGCTGCTCTAGAATTTCTTTTTAATGATTTAGAACTTTGTGAGAGTATAGTAGCTTACAAGCCTGTCAGGTGCAATCTTTTCTTTGTTCAAAGCAGACCATCTGCCCAAATAGTATGAGGAGAAAACTTAACACCCGTTTTTTTCTGCTAGTACATTGTAAACATCCATGAGAACTTGAAATGTTCCATAACATTTCTTACTGTATTTATTGCTAGGAAGTAGTGATGCTATGAAATCCCTAGCGAAAGTTCAAAGCAGCTTTAAGTGGGAAAAGTATACACAATTTCTAGTATAGCAATATCTGTCAACACAAAGGGTTTTTCGATTACTTATTTAATGGGGTTAATCAAAATGCTGGTGTAAAGCTTAGTCATGTATAATCTCAAAGTTTTAAAACATTTAGTGCTTTTGAAAGGGGCTGGTTTGACAGCTCGAGAGCACTGAACTGCTACCACAGCAAGCTCAGTGGCTGTGGAAGCTTCTCCATGCTGTCCTGCCCACCCTGTGGAAGGCCATCCCTGTCCTGGAGGGACCACTTAGGGGTGAAGCAGTAAATATTTCCATGATCATTCAATCTTTGGCATGTCAGAGAATAAGGGCTCCTCTTTCACCTGTTAGTTTTGGGTTAACAGTCATCTTATTGTAGCTGGCAGAAGCAGATCTAAGGGTGCTTATAAACAGCTCTACAATTTGTGTAATAGTTTCAGAACTTATAGTTTTTCAACATAGGAAAGTCATATTGTAAGAACAGGCATTTTATTGTTTGGGCAAAGTGAGAATAAGCTGGATATAGTGATACTTCTAGATCTGTATATATTCACTATAACAAAAGCTACTTCATTAAGGAACTGACTCTGCCATTGGTTTAAATAGCAGCAGAACTCTCATGCCACAGTGGTACATTTTCGGATCTTAGTAATTGCCTATGCCACCCTGAAACTTCAGAAAATCTGTGTGGTATGTACACGAGGAAAATACAGAACGTTTTGTTTTTGATTTTGTGTATTGTGACAGTTCAAAACAGAAGTAGCAAGACTTTCAGTGGGTGTCAAGTTTGGTGTCAGAGGAATGATGGTCCAGGGGTGAGGGCTCTAGCTTAGGGCTCCTGTGACCCAGGTTCAATTCCCTGTTCCACTGTTCTTCTGTGTGACCTTAGGCACAGATCCTCAAAGGTATTTAGGCACCTAACTCCCATTGATTTCAACTGAATTCAAATAATTTGACCCCTAGCCTCTCTACTTTGGTTCCCTATGTGTAATTTGGGGATAATAGTACATCTCAAATTGTGAGGTGTTCAGATACTACAGCAAAGGAAGTAATATAAGTACCTTAGATAGTTGCTTTATATCAGCCAAGAGGAGGAGTGACAAGTGAAACAAATTAAATAGAAACAGAGGAAAAAGATTTTAATAACCTTATAAAAATACAACATATAATTAACCTTTCAGTTTGTTGCTGGTTCAGTGTCACATGAGTATCATTAGAAGGAGTCTTAAACGCTACACTTGTCTATGTCCTGTTTCCAGCAACATGCTTTCTAGCAGTAGTTTATTGCTGTTTTCAATATAGGGCTGGTACAACCAAGAAGATAAATAAACCATCATAAGATCTTGGTCAGCAGTATGAGCAATCTCTTGCACAATCGTTTGCTTAAGTCGTAGTTCCTTCTTGTACATTTCAGTGAGCTTGAAAGAAACCTCATCTGAAATGGATTGAACAATTATACACACCATTTCTAATCATGTAAGCAACTGTGAAAATAATAAATACTTGTTATACTAATTTTTTTTTTAAAAATAGCTATTACAGTATACAAGCTTTTATAACTAGATCCTCTTCTTTAGGTAAGTCAACCATCCTGATCTTTACAAGAGTTAACAACACTCCTCTTCATTGCAATATAAAATGCCAAATTTCTTGCTCATGTATTGGATATATTTCTATCAAACAGATGTATAAAATCCCCTTTTATTTCTACATCTCAACAGCAGTGTCTTAGAACCAGCTATAAAAATGGTACTATTTTAAGCCATTTCTTTAAAGGGACATGATTTAAAAATGTAAAGGTCTTACAATACTTTGAATAAAAATTCTGCATAAATGTTCTGGATACCTTGATATTTTTGGGCAACTAAACCATAATCTGCATGCTATATAAACCCAAATAGTGCAAGTGCATGAGCATCAGGAAGTAATGCTGATCTGTTTAACTAACTACACTATTTGTGAGTGAAGAATAAATGGTGAAAATAATTTGAAACTGGAATGTTTGTCTAATGTACGGAGTTACTAGTAATGCTAGTAAGGATATTTTTTTAAAATGTATCTGGCTATTGTCCCTTGAATTGTTCGACCCAGTAAGTGAACAAAATATTTGACAAAAAGGGGCCAAGCCTTCATTCCTTTGTCACCCAAAATTCCCATGGAATTCAGCCAGAATTGTAGGTAAAATTATTACAACCACATTTCTTTGGACTTTTTCAATAAGAGAGGGTCCAGCACATCCCCTTTCCCCTGCTAGTCTTCTGGTTGGCAGATACCAAGACATGAGAATCCACTATTCTAGGGCAGTGAACTGAGGAGCAGGGGACACACTGCACAAAATAACTACTTCCAATTAATCAGAGAAACAAATCAGTTGCCATCCAGTTCCTGAGTTCCAAGAGTTGTAAAACTGCAGTAATGCTGCTTGTCAGACATATGCACTTCAAGCCTGGTAGGTTTTTTTAAGTTGTTAAATAACTGGAAGGGCAGAGAAGGCTTCACCTATACTCTGTCACCAAGCAAATGCTGGAAGGATCTGCATTCCCTATTTTTGGTGATAGAGAGCAATGAGCCTTCTCCTTCCTCAGTCTGGTCATCCTCTGGATCAGAGCCCCTTTTAAAACTCTTCTGTGTCTGACAATTAACTGAGGTGGGACTCCCATCTCCCACCCAAGAATAAGCCCCATTCTACAAATTGGACTGTAAAATAGGACTCAATGCTTCCAGACGGCAGATATTTTCGCTCTTTGTATAGGGACTAGCTATTCCAGCTTTGACACTTCTAGCAGCTGCAGATGCTTGTTTTAACTGGATCTGTCTGTATGTCTTAACACTGTAATTATAATGTGTGAGTTGCTTTGCAATTTACATGAACTGTCAGCGGTGATAACCTCAGTCAGTGGTTCACAAACTTATTTGATTGTGCCCCCTTCTTTGTGGCTGTAGTTGTTTATGCCTCCTCCCTTAAGTACATATACTATTGTCCAGGGAGAATGGAGAACAGCAGCTGCTGGCTAGGCACCCAGCTCTGAAGGCAGCACTGTGCTAGCAGCAGTGCAGAAGTAAAGGTGGCAAAGTAATATTTGTCAATATCACTTTTCATGGCAGACTTCGTGCCCCATTGTCATGCTTACTTCTGCCTCACCAAGGGGCTGACAGCTGTAGTCGCTGCTATCTTCAGGTGAGGGATTGCGGGAGGAGGGGAAGGAGAGCCGGAACCTGGGCTGCCTCCCAGTGAGGGCTGGGGACGGGGGAGGGGAAGAGGAGGGGAGAAGAGAGCTCTGGCAGTGGGGCTCCATCTAGCCCCTTTATCCCCTCCTCCCAGGTGTGCACAGCCCTTCTGCAGGAGCCCCAGGTGGCTGGGGCTAACTGCCAGGGCTTTTTTTTTTTTTTTTTTTTTTTAAAGACTCATCTCCCTTGACACATTCCCACACCTCCCTACGGAGGTGCTCCCCATAGTTTGAGAATCACTGCTTTAAGTTAATTGATGCAGTAACTTATCTATTGCTTACTCAGTTAGAAAGACACTCTCTCATTACAAAAAGCAAAGTTACAATCTTATCTAGATAAAAGTTAACGGGGCATATTTTTCAGTTCTTCTAAATTACTATTTCAATTTCAAATGACATCAAATGTCTTTTAAAATGCTCCTCATTGGGAAATACTAATGGATAACTTACAAGTAAACAATATTCTACTTACAGAAGTACGTAGTGGGCCATGTGTGAAAGAGCGGTGTCCTGCAATCTCCATTTTCATAATGGTATGTTTCTAAGTCACAAATGCCTTTAGTAGTTGAACATAGTTTTTCCATTTTCAGTTGTATTTTTGCCTGAGAATGATGAGCGTTTCAAGTTAATAAACATTTGGGGCATTTTATGCTACTAAGACTACCTCAATTAGATTCATGAAATTTCTAATTCACTTTTATGGCTGCAAACAATAGCTATTATATTATGGGAAGAAGGATAGCTCAGTGGTTTGAGCATTGGCCTGCTAAACCCAGGGTTGTGAGTTCAATCCTTAAGGGGGCCATTTAGGGATCGGGGCAAAAATCGGGGATTGGTCCTGCTTTGAGCAGGGGGTTGGACTAGGTGACCTCCTGAGGTCCCTTCCAATCCTGATATTCTATGATTCTATTAGTGGGACTAATATAGAGATTTCATGTGACAAACACTTGGTGTTTCAAACATTGCATGTACAGTTTATTTACTTCTACTTTGAACATTTCCCTATCTTTAATTTTCTTTTTCAATCCTAAATCCAAGTTTACCACAGAGAAAGTTGGTAAAGCTCTGTCTCAACAGTCTTGTTTTTCTTCCTTTATAACAATTTAGTACTGGTGAAAGGGGCTGGATTAAGAGTGAAAGTTGCTCTTTCCTACAGCACAGGCACTGAAAGTGCAAGCTTCTCTACTAACGTCCCCCAGCCTTAACCTGGTAGGACCACCTCTAGGTATGGAAAAACAGTTCAGTCTCTATGCCATTTCAATCTTTTACTCCCGCCGAAGACTGCCAATAATTAGGATAGTCAGTGCTAACTGCAACCTGCACACTTTTCCCTACTAGTAGTTCTTGAAGTATTAGAAAAGTAGAAGGGAATTAACTATTGTGCATTATCTAAGGTAACAACTGACAGAGCTAACCGATAGGTCTCAAAATGAAACCGTAAATAGAGAATCATCATTCAGTAGGTCTATTTCTAGTGGGGTCCTGCAGGGATAGGTTCTTAACCCTATGCTATTTAATATTTTTATCAATGACGTGGAAGAAAACATAGAATCATCACTGATAAAGTTTGCAGATGACACAAAACTTGGAGGTGGGGTACATAGTGAAGAGGACAGGTCACTGATTCAGAGCAATCTGGAGTGGTTGGTAAACTGGGCATAAGCACACTATGCCTTTTAATATGGCTAAAGGTATATACATCTAGGAACAAAGAATGTAGGCCATACTTATAGGATGGGGGAAGGATGTAACTGAAAAAGATTTGGGGGTTGTAGAGGATAATCAGCTGAATGTGAGCTCCCAGTGTGACACTGTGGCCAAAAGAGCTAATGTGATCCTGGGATGCATAAACAGGGGAATCTGAGGAGTGGAGAGATTATTTTATCTCTGTATTTGGCACTGCTGTGACTGCTGCTGGAATATTGTGTCCTGTTCTGATGCACGTCATTCAAGAAGAATGTTGATAAATTGGAGTGTGTTCAGAGAAGAGCTACAAGAATGATTAGAGGATTAGAAAACCTGCCTTATAGTGACTGAGCTTCTTGGGTCCATCTGTTTAGCTTAACAAAGAGATGGTTAAAGGGTGACTTGATTATAGTCTACAAGCGTCTACACAGGGAATAAATATTTAAAAAGGGCTCTTCAATGTAACAGAGAAAGGTATAACATGACCCCGTGGCTGGAAGCTGAAGCTGCTAAACTTCAGACTGGAAATAAGGTGTAAAATTTTAAGGGTGAGAGTAATTAACTACTGGAACATTTTACTAAGGGTCTGGTGCATTTCCATCACTAACAATTTTTAAATCAAGATTAAATCAAGATCTTTTAAATCATAAAAGATATGCTCTAGGAATTATTTTGGGGAAGTTCTACGGCCAGTGTTATACAGGAGGTAGATGATCACAATGGTCCCATCTGGCTTTGAAATCTATGAAACCATTAATAACATCATTGAGGCTGGTAACAGCATCTTACAGTAAAGAATTTAGTAGCATCATGGTCATGCTGTAATCTCCTGAATATATGGTACATATGATTACAAACAGTGGAAAATAAAGTATGTATATATGCATTGTCTAATCCACCACAAGATGCTTAGACTTTAATTCTCAACAGGAACAACAACTTACTTACATCAGTGCATTTAATGGGCTAAGTCATGACAGTAACTCAAACTAAGAAACAGAAGCATTACTCTTACTTTCTCCAGAGAACCAAACTTGATGGGGAATCTGGAGTATTTTCCTGCTTATACCAATCATTGGAATTTTCTCCAGTTTGCACAGAACTATTCAATCTAACATCATACCAATATCATTTTAATAGGCATTTTTCTTAATAGCTAAGGGATATTAGTTATTCTAATTAAGAAATAAAATTCAGAGTAAGTTAACAATGAGGTACATGAAATTATTTCTATAAAGTGAATAGGCTGTACATTTTTTTCTTTTGATTTGTATTACTTTTTCTCTATTTTTAATTTAGGTTAACTATACCATTCTGAAGGTATGAACTACTATTACAGTAGGAACGTCACTTATCTTTACCTGTATCGGCTATTTCCAAAATGATTGGGGTGACCATGCATAATAGTGTGTCCGCTCATTAAGTAGGTTAGATAACAAATATCCACTCTGTTCCCTAAAGAGATGGGAGCTGTAACACAGAACTGAAAGACTGGAAACGGAATTATGTGCAATCAAACAAAATATAGTTCTTAGGTTGTGTTTACACTGCTTTCAGAGGTGTGAATACAACATGTGGACATTCTCATGCTAACTTTATTTAGCTATCGTGAGTAATAATAGCAGTGAAGCTGTAGCTGCATGGGATTGCCGGTCATGTATGTACACAGGGTCCCAGGTGGGCTTGTACAGCCTGTGCAGCTATTGTTACTTGAACTAGATTAAAGAGAGCTTGGGTACGCCTATACGTGCTACAATCACAACTCTAATTGCTGCATAGACATATGCTTATTGATACCACATCATATTAGGTCTGATGTTCTTTTCTATCCTCTTTCTAACTTGATGCTTGTTTTGTTTTGAAGATGTGGAAAGTTTAGGATTAGAAAGAATAGACAATATGTACAATATTGGCATTGTATTATTTTGCAGAATATTTTTTTAAATCCTACTATGAAAAGGGAAATAGAGGGGGAGCCAGGAGAGGGATGTCAAATCAACTTTTAAATTTTCAAATCAATCTAATAAACATAGTACACAGTACTTCTAATCATTTGCATCTAAAGTTAGAGTAGTTCTCTGAATGAAAGCCTTATGAAAGTTTATTTTCAGTAAACATTTACAATTATTCAGTTAGTGGACAAACACGCTTGTCAATAATGGCTTCATCAGGTTAGGGAATATACAGTTTGAAAGATCAACAAATGAATATTACCATGTTTTCCAAGGTCCCAAGCAATTCTGCACAGAACATCTCAAGTTCTTCATTGTAGTCTGGAGACAGCTTTCCACAGTCAGAGGCAATGTTATCACATTCTATCTCCAGCTTGTTATCTTTAAATCTAAACAAAAGCATATATTAGTGCAAATACCTGTGCACACCTTTACTCACATAGACTGTAGGAATTTAAAATCTATGCTATCCTCTACACTAGTAACAAAAGGCTTGAGACTACAAGCCGTTTCTCACATGAGTAGTACAAAGGAATTGCTGTACAGGATTAGATGAGTGGTTTAGCTAGTTCAGTGTTCAACTATGGCTCGTACCAGATGGTTCAAAGGAAAGTACAAGAACCCTACATTAGGCAATTAAGGAATAGTCTGTCCACCAGGAAAAGGAAAGTTTCTTCCTAATGCTCATTAGTTGCAGGTTGTCTTATGTCCTGAAGCAGGCATTATGTCCCTTCCAAAGTTATTGGCTTTTTAAAATCTTTACTATTGTAATTTTGTTATTCATGTGAATGGCCAATCCCTTTTTTAATCCTGCAAAGCTCTTGACCTCAGTGATATCTCGTAACATTGACTTGTGTGTCAGAGAAAACTCACTTGAGTAAGCGTTTGTAGGCTCAAGCTCTAATTTTGTAATTCAGCATTTTAAATATTTAATATTTGTTTATTTGTATGTATAAAAATATTTTGTTGCAAATACAGCTCTTATGAAGTTATCCAATTTTTATCTTAAACAGCCTTACCTGAATTTCAATATTTTGATTTTATACAATCACAAAATGCTACTGGTATAGAATATGAAGCCTGTCTACTCTCTTGTTTTTGTTTTTTTTTGTAAAGCTGCCCAATCAGGAAGATAAACTAGTTTCACAGTAAAAGCGACCTCTACATTGTCGTTATTTGCAAGCCCAGTTAACATACTCACTGTGTGCCAATTTTCAAGTTTACAATTTTGTTTGCGGTACTAAATCCATTATTATTCAGGGTCTCCCATTTCATCATTAAATTATGCCAGTCTGCTGCGTTATCTTTAATTTTTCTTGCACTTACAGATAAGACAGATCTTTTTGGAGCAACAGCTGCAGTACTCTTTGTTGCTTAAAAAAAAAAAAGAGAGAGAAAATGCAAACCCTTAAAAATCTACAATAACAAATCAATTAGCTCTTTCATATTGTCATTACAGCTGTATGTGGCTGCATGCAGTATTTTCCTTGCTGTTCTGTTCCTGAATGCTGACTCAGTAAAATGTAGTTTACAGGCACCCTACTAACTTTAATCATAAATCAACCTGTCAACTTTTCACCATCCGTGTAAAATAACCACATTCTTAGGGTATTGAAAAAAAATAAACTGCATGTTGAGGTATTCCATTAAAACACCTAACTAATGCTGTAAAGCACTAATAAGCAATCCTATAGTATTTTGCCAATACAAGTAATGGCTATGTTTTCTGAAGTCAAACTTTAATGTAGCACTTCTTGGCAAAAAGTCAGTAACTCTGTTAGGACTCAGTCCTTTTCATGTAGTGGTCTCTATCATGAATATTTCAGTACGTTTGCCCAGGACAGGAAGCACTATGTGTGAAATCCTGGCATTACTGCAGGCAATGGGAGTTCTGCCATTGACTTTAATAGGGCCAAAATGTCACCTTATATTTTTTACAGGATTTTAATGACAATGCAAGGCTTTGATATTGCAAAAAATCATATACATGATTAATTTTACACAGGTGAGCATCAATGGAACATCGATTCAGTGGGACTACTCACCTATGTAAAAAGAAAAGGAGGACTTGTGGCACCTTAGAGACTAACAAATTTATCTGAGCATAAGCTTTCGTGAGCTACAGCTCACTTCATCGATGAAGTGAGCTGTAGCTCACGAAAGCTTATGCTCAAATAAATTTGTTAGTCTCTAAGGTGCCACAAGTCCTCCTTTTCTTTTTGCGAATACAGACTAACAAGGCTGCGACTCTGAAACCTGTCATCTATGTAGTTACTCATAGTTGCAATCATTGCAGATTCAAATGATAACCTTAGAGGCTAACAAATGTATTAGAGCATAAGCTTTCGTGAGCTACAGCTCACTTCATCGGATGCATTTGGAAAAATGCATCCGATGAAGTGAGCTGTAGCTCACGAAAGCTTATGCTCTAATACGTTTGTTAGTCTCTAAGGTGCCACAAGTCCTCCTTTTCTTTTTGCGAATACAGACTAACAAGGCTGCGACTCTGAAACCTGTCATCTATGTAGTTACTCATAGTTGCAATCATTGCAGATTCAAATGATAACCTATTTCTGTCCTCAACTTTGCTGTTCATCACATAAACAGTTTCTGCAAATTAGCAAAGCAAGCTACGATTTCAGAGGTCGTGCCTCTTAGTAATAATAATGCCAGGTTTCGTAGTAGCAGCCGTGTTAGTCTGTGTTCGCAAAAAGAAAAGGAGTACTTGTGGCACCTTAGAGACTAACAAACGTATTAGAGCATAAGCTTTCGTGAGCTACAGCTCACTTCATCGGATGCATTTTCCAAATGCATCCGATGAAGTGAGCTGTAGCTCACGAAAGCTTATGCTCTAATACATTTGTTAGCCTCTAAGGTGCCACGAGTCCTCCTTTTCTTTTAGTAATAATAACGTTATTTATAAACATACACTGAGTGTGACTGTCCATACAATTGATGCTAATTCTCTGCGCAGCTAAATTACTTTTCATCTGAGGACCTCAAAGTGCTTCACGCACATTACACTAACAACCCTGACGCTTTAATGCTAATTTGTTAAAATACAATATTCAAACAGTCAAGGAAGCGGAGGGGGGGGGAGCAAGAAACTTTTAGAAGGCCCCTCATTTTTGAAGACTCGGTGGTTTCCGTGGGGCCACCCCGCTGAACGTTACGCACAGGAGGGGTCCCCTCCCCTGGTCTTCACGCTGCTGCGCAGGCTGACGGCTCCGCGGGCTCGAGGCCCGCGCGGCCTGAATTTCCTTCACGTTTGAAAAATGTAACGATAATAACGGAATATAACTCACGAACTGCGCCTGCGGCCTGGCTCACGTGCCCCGGGGGGGGGGCGGGGCGGGGCGCCAGAACCGGGCTTCCCATGAGAAGGCAGCGGCCCCGTGCGCGCACGCGGCGGGTACCTGACCCCCCCTCCCCCCCCATGAGCCCCAGGCCTCGCTCACCCGCCATGCCCGGCGCCTCGCCGCGATAGGGCCCCGCCCCGCCCCGCCTTCCCTCGGAAGTGCGCTCACGTCCGGCCCCGCCCGTGCTGGGCCCAGCCGCCGTAGCTCAGCCGCGCCCGGTCCCTCGGCTTAGTCTTCCCTCTCCCGGGGCCTCGGAAGGCCGCCTCCGCCCGGCCGGGCGACATGAGGGCCCCGGCCCCTTGCTGAGGTGAGTCAGGCAGCCGCCGCTCAGGGCTTCTCCTCACGCCTCCAGCCCTTCTCTCCCTCAGCCCTTCCCCCAGCCGCCCCTTTCCCCTTCTTCTGCCCCCCCCCCCCACTGCTCTGTCGCTGGGGCTCCAGCAGAGGCTGAAATAGGGAAACTCCCGCCTCCCCCCCCCTCCCCTCTGCTATTGGGGGTCGTTCGCCCCGCTGCGGATACTTGCACCCGCGTTAACCTTTGCTTCCCTGGGTGAGCAAAGGGCCTGGAGGCGCTTGGGAGCCCCGCTTCGTTTCATCCTTCAGCAGCCTCGTTGCTGCTGCTGCTGCTGCTGCTGCTGCTCCGCTCGTTGCTGCCCGATGGGTTCCCCGCACGGGGAATCTGTTGCGCCTGGCCGGTACCGGTGCGGTGGTCTTGATTCGGTTAATCCGGGAAACTGTCCTGTAAACATTGTAAAACCTGGGGTGGCGTTAGGAGCCGTTGGAACAGTGTCGGGGCCAGGATATTCGGGGGAAGCTGGGGGAGGTAATGCCAAGAGAAGTTGGTCCCGCAAAGATATTACCTCGCCTCCCTTGGCTTGCTAATTAGAAAGATGTGTAGCTTCACGCTCCCCATCCCATTTTTTTTTTATTTCTTCGGAGGGTGGAATGGGAAACTACTGCTTTTTTAAAAAAAAAAAATAAAATAAAATAAAATTTGAGAATTTAATACAAAGAAAATGAAATCCACTTCCTAACCAAATTTCTCTGTGGGGCGTCTTAAAGCAGTTTGCAGAGTGTGGGGTTGGAGGCAGGACAGAGAATGTCAAGCTGTTTAATAATAGTTTAAAATGTGCTGATTTGTGCTTATTTTTATGAATAAGAAATTTAGTTAACAAAGTCTCGTAACATGGTGGCGACATCAGCACAACAAGGTTGATGCTGCTGTAGTTAAAGCCACAAATCTGGAAGTTATTTTAAGCTAAACTGCCAATAAACTTTGCATGCCCACTTTCATAAATGTAGTTCCCAGTTCTTAGGTCACATGAGTGCTTTTAAGTAACATTTGTTACTTTCCTTAGTGTCTGCAAAAAGATTTTGTGGGAGACAACTATTGCAATTTGACATGGGCTAGAGGATTACAGTGGACAATCTGAACTGTAGGTAACTTACTATTTTAACTATGGAAGCTTTAGTTTTTGTTCAGCTGCTGTCATACGTGGAACACAATAACGTTGAAATGTTTTTAAAGTTGCTAGTTTTTTTTATAAACACCTTAGAAATGAATGATTATGAAAAAAAGTGATACTGCAAACTAATGCCATGATCCTGCAACCTCTTATGCCTGTGCTTACCTTTAAACTCATGAGTAATTTCACTGAGTTCAGTAAGGCTATTGACATAAGTAAAGTGAAGCATTCTGTAAGTTTCAGTAGGATTGGAACCTAAATACACTGTGGAAGTGTCCGAAGAAGGGGACTGTTAATCACACTTGTGATTTGTTTGATTCCTTCAAATACTCTCAGTATCAGTCTTGTGAATGTGAGAGTTCATTTCTTTAAGATTAAAATAAACTTGAATAGTTTGAAGTTTAGTTTTTCAGTTATTAATATTTTTTGAACCAATTGAAAGGATGGTGATGTAGTTATTTGTGCAACAGGACAATATTTCTAGGCTTTCATGCTTTTTGAATCTCTGTATCTTTGTTTCAGGTGGTGAATATGCATTGCCTGTGGGGGTACAAGGTGG
Organism: Dermochelys coriacea; assembly: GCF_009764565.3. Taxonomy (NCBI): domain Eukaryota; kingdom Metazoa; phylum Chordata; order Testudines; family Dermochelyidae; genus Dermochelys; species Dermochelys coriacea. Next base: position 107,627,435 of record NC_050073.1, read on the forward strand.
ACTACTCTAAAAGTTCTTGACAATGAGCATTTTGTATAATATAAAAATATATTTACACATAGTTTGGATTTATAACTAGCAAGCCAAACATAAATAAAAATCTTAACATGTTTATATATTAATTTTGTCTAAATCTGGGCTTCCACTGGCTCTTTAAACACATACAACAATGGAAAGTCTGTAACCTTTCTGAAATTTTCTGAAGCGACACTTTTTAAATCATTGACAGTATCCTGATGCTAGAACTGTAAGATTTTTGAAGACTACATTTTAAATGGGATGTCAACAATTGATTATATTTAAAAAAAAAAAAAAAAAAAAAAAAAGTAGGTGCCCAATCTGAAAACCTAATGATGAGAGCTTAGGGGGCACAAGTTGAGTTGCCCCTTAAATAATTTGGAAAACTATTTTATTACCATTTATACTCTTTAAAGTGCACAGAGGCCCCAATTGAGGCTAGGGCCCGTTGTACTAGGTGCTGGGCATATACCTAACAAGAGATGGTCCATGCTCTAAAAAACTTAAATCGAAATAGACAAAACAAAGGGTGAGAAAGGGGAAATATTATTGTACAGACAGAGACCTGAGGCAAAGAGAGATGCAATAATTTCCTTGCCCGTCACAAAATCTGTGGCAGAGCATGGAATCAAACCCTCATCTCCTGATTCCCAGTCTTGTGCCTTCATTACAAGATACCTTCCTTTTTGCTGTTTCACAGCTGTTGAGCCATAGTCTCCATTATTGAGACTATAGAAGTAGTAGTAGAGAAGTAATGACCAGAGATACTGGCTGTGGTTTTTGTGGATTGAAGAGGAGGAAGCGCCTTTTCTTCATGGGGCTATGGAATGCATCATAAGTAAGGTTAAGATTTATTCATGGGTATTTTTAGTAAAAGTCATGGACAGGGCCCGTGACCTGTCCATGACTTTTACTAAAAATATATATACCCTGACTAAATCTTGGGTACTTGCGGGGGGTGGGGGGGAGGGGCGCTCTGAGGAGTGGACGCGCCTGGTGGCCTGACACTGCCCCAGCAGCAAACGGTGCAGCTGGCTGTGTGGTCAGTGGCACCGGCGGCTGTAGAAGTCACTGAGGTCTCAGAAAGTCACAGAATCTGTGACTTCTGTGACCTCCGTGACAGGACCTGCAGCCTTAATCATATGGCACTTCATGCTACTTGTATTTCTACTGCAAAATCTCTTATTTACCCTGCCCTGATTTGTCACACATGGCAATCATGTTCTTGAAAATGACAATTGCCGATTCCACTGAATATGCAGAACCATTCCTAAAATTGGTCTGGGAAAACAGGTTATGCCAGTCATTTGTCTTCAGTTTCCCATATACTATTAATGAAGGGGGAAAGTACCGTATATACTCGTTCATAAGCTGAATTTTTTTAGTAAAAAAGGGAACCACCAGAGAAGGGGGACAGCTTATGAATGGGTACAGAGAGAGAGAGAGGCGGGACACAGCCCCTCCCCCCAACAGAGGGTGCAAGGAGAGGCAGCACAGCCAGCAGAGCTAGAAGGGAAGAGGCGAGGCCAGTGTCTCTCTGCTTCTGCCCATGCTGCTCTCCCCCTAGCCCCCAAAGCAGCTGCAGCTCCGGGGCTGGTAGGCTGCAGCTGTGCTGCTTGGCCCAGCCCGCTGGAACATGCTGCGGCCGCACTGCCCAGTCTGGCCTGCTGGAGCTGCTCCATCCAGGCCAGAGACATCTTCCCCAGATAAGGTGGGAAGGGATGGATGGGGAGAGTGTAGGGGTCCTGGGGTGGGGTCATGTGGGGGGTGGTCACAGGGGTTACTCCCCTGACCCCCAGCTTTTCCCCCCCACCACCAAAAAAATTTCCCTGCCACTTGCTGTTCCCGGCCCGCCAGGGTAGGCAACTGGCAGGCCGGGACACTTTGTTTACTTAGGTTTCAGAGTAGCAGCCGTGTTCGTCTGTATTCGCAAAAAGAAAAGCAGTACTTGTGGCACCTTAGAGACTAAAAAATTAATTAGAGCATAAGCTTTCGTGAGCTACAGCTCACTTCATCGGATGCATTTGGTGGAAAAAACAGAGGAGAGATTTATATACACACACAGAGAACATGAAACAATGGGTTTATCATACACACTGTAAGGAGAGTGATCACTTAAGATAAGCCATCACCAGCAGCAGGGGGGGGAAAGGAGGAAAACCTTTCATGGTGACAAGCAAGGTAGGCTAATGTAGAAGCCCTCTACACCAACATTCCACACAAAGATGGACTACAAGCCGTCAGGAACGGTATCCCCGATACTGTCACGGCTAACCTGGTGGCTGAACTTTGTGACTTTGTCCTCACCCATAACTATTTCACATTTGGGGACAATGTATACCTTCAAATCAGCGGCACTGCGATGGGTACCCACATGGCCCCACAGCATGCCAACATTTTTATGGCTGACTTAGAACAACGCTTCCTCAGCTCTCGTCCCCTAATGCCCCTATTCTACTTGCGCTACATTGATGACATCTTCATCATCTGGACCCATGGAAAAGAAGCCCTTGAGGAATTCCACCATGATTTCAACAATTTCCATCCCACCATCAACCTCAGCCTGGACCAGTCCACACAAGAGATCCACTTCCTGGACACTACAATGCTAATAAGCGATGGTCACATAAACACCACCCTATATCGGAAACCTACTGACCGCTATTCCTACCTACATGCCTCTAGCTTTCATCCAGATCATACCACTCGATCCATTGTCTACAGCCAAGCTCTACGATATAACCGCATTTGCTCCAACCCCTCAGACAGAGACAAACACCTACAAGATCTCTATCATGCATTCCTACAACTACAATACCCACCTGCTGAAGTGAAGAAACAGATTGACAGAGCCAGAAGAGTACCCAGAAGTCACCTCCTACAGGACAGGCCCAACAAAGAAAATAACAGAACGCCACTAGCCATCACCTTCAGCCCCCAACTAAAACCTCTCCAACACATCATCAAGGATCTACAACCTATCCTGAAGGATGACCCATCACTCTCACAGATCTTGGGAGACAGGCGAGTCCTTGCTTACAGACAGCCCCCCAATCTGAAGCAAATACTCACCAGCAACCACACAACAGAACCACTAACCCAAGAACCTATCCTTGCAACAAAGCCCGTTGCCAACTGTGTCCACATATCTATTCAGGGGATACCATCATAGGGCCTAATCACATCAGCCACATTATCAGAGGCTCGTTCACCTGCGCATCTACCAATGTGATATATGCTATCATGTGCCAGCAATGCCCCTCTGCCATGTACATTGGCCAAACTGGACAGTCTCTACGTAAAAGAATGAATGGACACAAATCAGACGTCAAGAATTATAACATTCAAAAACCAGTTGGAGAACACTTCAATCTCTCTGGTCACTCGATTACAGACCTAAGAGTGACTATCCTTCAGCAAAAAAGCTTCAAAAACAGACTCCAACGAGAGACTGCTGAATTGGAATTAATTTGCAAACTGGATACAATTAACTTAGGCTTGAATAGAGACTGGGAATGGATGAGTCATTACACAAAGTAAAACTATTTCCCCATGTTGTTTCTCCCCCCCACCCCACCTCCCACTGTTCCTCTGATATTCTTGTTAACTGCGATGAAGTTAGCTGTAGCTTACGAAAGCTTATGCTCTAATAAATTTGTTAGTCTCTAAGGTGCCACAAGTACTTCTTTTCTTTTTGCGAATACAGACTAACACGGCTGCTACTCTGAAACCTACCTTGCTTGTCACCATGAAAGGTTTCCCTCCTTCCCCCCCCCCCCTCCGCTGCTGGTGATGGCTTATCTTAAGTGATCACTCTCCTTACAGTTTTCAGAGTAGCAGCCATGTTAGTCTGTATTCGCAAAAAGAAAAGCAGTACTTGTGGCACCTTAGAGACTAACAAATTTATTAGAGCATAAGCTTTCGTGAGCTACAGGTCACATCCGCTGAAGTGAGCTGTAGCTCACGAAAGCTTATGCTCTAATAAATTTGTTAGTCTCTAAGGTGCCACAAGTACTGCTTTTCTTTTTGTTTACTTAGGTTTACCTCTGGGCCTGCGGACGCTCAAGGTAAACAAACTATCTCGGCCCGCCAGCGGCTTATCCTGATGGCCTGGGAGCCAAAGTGTGCTGATCCCTGAATTATAGGGTTGGCTTCTGAATGGGTCATAAAAATTTTCCATTTTTACTTATCCATCTGCGGGGATTGGTCGGCTTCTAAACAAACCGGCTTATGATAGAGTATGTACGATAGACACAAATGCTGTCCTCGAATAATCAATAAAGAAAAGAAAGCATGTGTGGCCCAAAGATCACTGGCCAGTACTTTAAACTCAAGATGTATGTTTGAAAACTGATTCTCCTGTCTTGAGCTTTTATGTTTGTGCAAAGAGGGTATACAATATGGCCATTTTGATTGTGGAGTGTTTTATACTTTTGCATTCATTTTTCACAGAGGTAAGTGATTGTGCAAGGCAGTGATGATTGGGCCCATTTGTTTAATAACCTACAAAACAAACACATTTTCATTGTTTAAAGAAAACAAATGAGGACTCTTTAGCTTTGGAGTACCTCAAAGTCCTGTAGTACCTCAAAGTGAAGCTGAACTGTGTAATTACTGGAAAATGAAACTGCGTAAACTGTTCTTAATTGTGCAAGCCAAATGTAGCACAGAGTCAAAAGTAGATTTGTTTTTCTGATAACTATTACTTTTAACAATCTTGGGTTGAGGTAGGAATTTGTGTGAAGGACTAAGGATGAGACTTCTAATCTGGTCTTTTCCTTTGTGCGTTAAGCCACCACTATCCTCCAGCTCAAAAACAAATAAACACACACCACTAAAACAACAACAAAACTTCCCTGGTAGTCATGGATCCCAAAATTCATCTAGTCCTGACTTTGCCATTTACTTGTTGTATGGTCCAGAACAACTAGTTTAGGCACTGCTTGTGCTAACTATTTCAAGCAGGTGTACCCTTGCACCCATGCAGATGGCCCAGGGGTCTTCTCGGGTGGGACAGCTTTCAGGATCAAGGCCGCTTTCAGGATCAAGGCCACTTTCAGATTCTCAGCCTATAAAGTGAGGGGAAAATAATATTCAAATATCTCACAAGGGTACTGTAAGATGATAAACTAAACCTCACAAACACTGCTGATGTACTTTTTATAAACACTTCTTCTTAAATTATAAAATGAACTATGACTTGTGTTGGAGAAAGCCAAAGTTAAGACAGAACTTCTGAGAATTCAGACATAGTGCCTGATCCAATCCTTACTTTCATGAATAGTCCCACTGGAGTCAGTGGGAGAACTCGTATGAGAGCAGGTTGTCACAAAGACCCAATAATCTCTGATAGTGTTGTTTAATATTTGAATGTATGACAGAGTCTCTGGAGACTTTTATAGTATTTTTAAGTAAGATAACATTTTTCATATGGCATCACTGGGTGTGTATGGCCCTATTCAAACTATAACAATATGCAAGGTGAAATCCTGACTCCATTGAAGTCAATGGTAAAATGCCATTGTCTAAAGTGGGGCTAGGGTTTCACTCGTAGTTCCCATCTCAAGGAGACTTTGATTTAGGTAGATGGGTAAACTAGTAAAAATCTCATGGCAGGATGGGAATACAGCAGTTGGAGGGGGAGGAGATGTTGCTTTGTAGGTTGTGTGACGGGTTCGGTCATGGAGACCTCCTTGGGACTGTCACCTGATGTACTAAAACTATCTCTGAGCCCATTTTCCCTGTCAGCTGGGGACTCCAGGACCCTGCCTTGTTGAGCCAGATATGCTAGTCGGCTGCAACACAGACCCAGGTCTGAACCACACCCCCAAAGCTGCAGGCTTTAACTGAAAACCACTCAGCAGGTTATCTATCTCCAGCAACCAGACACCCAGCTCCCAATGGTATCCAAACCCCAAATAAATCTTTTTACTCTTTATAAATCTTATACAGGGTAAACTCCTAAATTGTCTGCTCTCCATAACACCGATGCACAGAGAGAGATGCACAGCTGTTTTCTCCCCTAGGTATTAATTACTTACTCTGGGTTTAATAATAAACAAAAATGATTTTATTAAGTATAAAAAGTAAGATTTAAGTGGTGTCAAGAAATAACAGACAGAACAAAGTGAGTTACCAAGCAAAATAAAACAAATCATGCATGTCTAAGCCTAATACATTAAGAAACTAATACAGGTAAATCTCACCCTCAGAGATGTTCCAATAAGCTTCTTTCACAGACTAATGCATCCGATGAAGTGAGCTGTAACTCACGAAAGCTTATGCTCTAATAAATTTGTTAGTCTCTAAGGTGCCACAAGTCCTCCTTTTCTTTTTGCGAATACAGACTAACACGGCTGCTACTCTGAAACCTTTCACAGACTGGACTCCTTCTTAGTCTGGGCCTAATCCTTTCCCCTGGTACAGATCTTGTTTGTTCAAGCCCAGGTGATAACTAGGGGATTCTCATGACTGTAGCCCCATTTGTTCTGTTCCACCCCCTTTTATAGCTTTGGCACAAGGTGGGAATCCTTTGTCTTTCTCTGGGTTCCTACCCTTCCTTCTAAATGGAAAGGCACCAGGTTTAAGATGGATTCCAGTATCGTGTGATATGTTCACATTACCCACAGGTTTCAGAGTAGCAACCGTGTTAGTCTGTATCTGCAAAAAGAAAAGGAGGACTTGTGGCACCTTAGAGACTAACAAATTTATTTGAGCATAAGCTTTCGTGAGCTACAGCTCATTTCATCCATCTCTAAGGTGCCACAAGTCCTCCTTTTCTTTTTACCCATAGGCTGGCCCTTATGTTCACAAGAAGGCTTGCAGGTAAATAAACCATCGACAACCAATTGTCCTAGTCAATGGGAGCCATCAAGAGTCTAAGCTACCATTAATGGCCCACACTTTGCATAATTACAATAGGACCTCAGAGTAATACTTCATATTTCTAGTTTCAGATACAAGAATGATACATGCATACAAATAGGATGAACACACTCAGATTAAAAACTTTGTAATGATCACTTTACAAGAGGCATTTTGCCTAAAGCATAATCCAGTTACATTATATTCACGCTCATTAGCATATTTCCATAAAACCTATGCAGTGCACCGTCACAGGTTGCATAAACTGTTTTCTCACATCTTGTTTATTTTAATGGATTTTTTTCAATAATATTTTAAACAATAGTTAGCCTTGAGCTATAAGGTTGAAATGGAGAATTAGCAATGGAAATCAATCCAAAAAAAAGTGAATTTTGTAAGAGTAAGTGTTTCAGGGTCCAAAGATAGCACACTGAATTCTGGTGGGAAAATATCAGCAAAATAAAATCTTAAAAATCGAGACACCAAAATCATTCATAGTAATGGGGATGTTAAAATGCTGATGGGTATTTTTTAAAAACTGAGTTTATATAGCACTGTAATGTGTATGGTGCTTCCCAACAGTGTGCCAAACAAATAACATTTCCTTTCCTCAAAAAACATACAGTCCAGGCACAATTGGATACATACTGTACTTGTGTATGGTCACTTAGTTTGAATGCTTCAGAGAATAGTTGAGGTTTTAGACGTTTTTAGAATTTTTTTAAATCCAGTTTTTATTATATTCTTAGAACTAACAATTTTTTTTCTTTAAGCTTCAGAGTTGGGTTTTTGGGATCATATAGCAGCCTTTCTTCTTCCCAGAAATCAAGAATTCCTGGCCTAAACAGCTGCAAATATTTTTGGCTGGATCAAAACTGTCTTATTAATCAAAATAGCCTCTGGTATAATGAAGTTTGAAACCTGAAGACTTCTGTTCTTTCCTAACTTTCAAAGTCATCCATGAGGAGAATAGATGCTGCAAATAATAATAATAATAATTAATAATAATAATAATAATAAAAAAAGACTTGTGATCTTTTAAGCAGAGAGGCTTCAGTTTTTAATTGCATCATTTAGTATCTTGACATACCACATGAATGGAGAAACAGTTTCAGAAAGCAACTGAGATAGTTAGTACATTAAAATCATCATACACTTAAACTCCAAGGGAAGCAAACTATGGCTTTTCCTTTCCTTTATTCCTGAGAAAATACCACATTCTCTCCTAAACGTTCTATAAACTTCTTATTGCAGCATGAAATTGGCAAATTAACCGTAACAGGAAACTCTTGTGTACGCTATTTTTTTTTTTTTTTTTTTACTGCTTTCCCCATCACTTTTCTAAATGGAATAACTGAACAAATCTCTGGATATGCCTGTCAAATTGGGAGTCTCATCACTGTTTCAGTTGCCCCCATTGTTCCAACAAATTATCTTGCTATATTTGTTCTTGTATTTACTTGCTAAATATTAAGACAATTTAAATATATACCTAATATAATTGCAGTTCTGCGGTGGGATTAAGGAATTGGATATAGACACCATTTAGTATAAAAGTCAAGGGACCCAAGCTTGCAGAGTGTCCTATGCTCTTATTATAATTCATGAAAACTGAGAACACTCAGTGCTTTTAGAATTGATCCCAGTGTCTTTCTCCTACATGTACTTGCATGTTTTGTTCTGTGCCATGCAGTGAGCACTTAGTTCTTTTAATCTTATGCTAATCTGATTTTACTCTTTCAGTAACCAAATAGGAATGAATTGTACTGGTCAGTTGATGCTTTTCCCTCTCTTTTGAGAGTAGAATGCTGCATTTGCGCTCAGTTTAGGGAGATATGTGCTGGTCAGGATTGGAGAGAAAATTGCTTATCAACTGTTGGGTAATTACAATGTACACCATTTGGCACTGATGGTAATATTGGCTCAATTTGAGTGGAAGTTTCTTGTTGTAGAATGATTTGTTCTACTAAGTGAGGATTTTTTTTACATTTTTTTAATTGGTTGCTGTTTGTACCAAACTACAACTATTCTGTTAGCTCCTTTGGAAAGAATACATTTTAATTAAAGGTGTTTGTTGTTTTTCAGGTTTCCTTAGTGTGAAGTAAATGTGTTTATTCCAACCTGTAAACTGTTGAAACTAACCCTTACCATGGCATCTGCAGCTCCACCAGTTACGTTTAAGGAGTTTTGCCCCCTGTACGATCTCCTCAATGCCATTCCTACAAAGGTCCAAAAGGGATTTCGCTCCATTGTGGTGTACCTCACAGCACTTGATACCAATGGGGACTACATTGCTGTGGGCAGTAGCATTGGAATGCTCTACCTGTACTGCAGACATTTAAACCAGATGAAAAAATACAATTTTGAGGTAAAAATTAACTTTTTGTGCCTGGCTTTATCATCAGAAGTTTTTCAGTACTTCTTTAGATGTTGGTGGCAAATTAGCACTTACAGATCTTTCCCTCAGGAAATTTCTTTAATTAATTTTGTAATTTTGTTTGTCTTGTTTCAACAGGGGAAGACTGAATCTATTACTGCTGTAAAGTTGTTGAGCTGCTTTGATGATCTTGTTGCTGTTGGTACAGCTTCAGGCCGGGTTGCAATTTTTCAACTTGTCTCTTCGTTACCTGGAAGAAACAAACAAGTAAATGTTAAATTTGGTTACAACTTCTTTGATGTTAAATATGATCTTCTTTGACCATAGTCAGTGTGGCTTTCACGTCAGATGCGTACGCTCGGAGTCATTTGTCTAGCAGTGTCCATCAGGCCTGCTCATGCCAGCTGTACTGCCTCATGCTACCGTGTGAGGAGGTAAAGGGTGGGGTGGCTGAAGCTCTTCCTCAGTTCCCTCTTACCACTGGTGGCAGTGAGATGTAATCTGGACTGTGTCCAATGTCACTTGCTTTTGATTTCCAGAATTATTCTCTGGTTGAAGAAATGTCAAGTTCATTTCTACCTTTCATTAATTTCTTCGCTTGATTTTTTTTTTAATTGGTTGTTGTCCCTCACCCCCAAAAGGGAAAAGAAGCAGTTAGGACAGATTAGGGAAGCAGAGTGAGGTGCTTTGGGCTAACTGCTAGCTGTGGTGGATTCAAAACCCATTGGGTTCAAACCATTTCTTGCGATGAGCTAATATCTATTACAGCTGTACATAGCAGATTCCTATTCTGTTTTCGGGAAGCAGACATCCCCAAGAATTATGCTGCCTGCTGCTACTTCTCATCCTGTACCAGAAATCCCAAGATGTAAGACTCAAACTACTTCTCTTTGAGAAACCTCTGGGGGTAGCTTCTGATCCAGGAGTAGGCCATATCTTGGAGCATTCTGGCTCTTCATATTCTATTAACAAGGCCAGATCTTTCAATCTGTCCCCAGGTCTGTTCGTGGCTATAGCTAGCCAGTACAAATGTCAGGCTATTTTATCCCAAAGACCTAAACTGTTACCCATTTTGAATCTTGCTGTGCAGTCAGCTGACTGATGTGATCTTCACTCCAGGAGAGCCCAAGTAGCAACCTCACATGCTTTTGCAACATACCAATATCCAGAAGCTGCTATGTGACGCAACCTGCTCAGGTCTGTGTCAAGCGTTGTGCACAGGATTTGGCTGCCAGATCAGCCCCAAAGTTTAGGAGGGCTGTAGTTTACTCTTTGTTTGACTAATGCAGCTGATAGTCCTCATGCCTGCCATCCTAAAGAGGATACTGCTTGCTGGATCCACAGTGACACACAAACCAAGAAAAATGGTTACTTGCCCTACAGTAATGGTGTGGTTCTTCAAGCTGATGTCAATGTAGATTCCACAACTCACCCTTCATCCCCAGTTTTGGAGTCATCAGTTAACAAAGTCTTCATTTTGCAAGGGAACTGAAAGAGGGTTGTGGCCGCTTCACTCTTTATGCCCGTGTGCAGTTGTGATCCCACCAGACATTAGAAAAAAGGTTTTGAGCTTGTGTGCACACCTACAGTGGGATCCACAATTACATCATCATCTTGAAGAAACACAGTTACTGTAGGGAAAATAACTGTTCTTTCCTAATAAATGGTTGTATAATGATTTTGCACATCTAAAACAGTGAGGATCAGGAAATCCGTGTATAATGAAATATCTTGAGTATGTTGTTAATCACGTATTTATCTTATGAAAGTATTAATTTTATCTTTGGTAACATTCTTAAACAGAATGTGCTTGGTCAAAAACACTTCCATGCAATTCTTGATGTATGATTCAATTAAATAAAATTGCTGATTAAGAATGAAGATAGCCTTAACTTTGTCAATTCAGAGCTAATACTTAAAGCTGAGTCACTGAATATGCCGAGGGTCTGTTTTTCCCCCCTCCCCATTACTCTTTCTTGTGTTCCCTTGGTGTCAATTTGCAGCTTCGGAGATTTGACGTGGCTGGTATCCACAAAAGCAGCATCACAGCTTTAGCTTGGAGTCCCAATGGAATGAAATTATTCTCTGGTGATGATAAAGGGAAAATTGTTTATTCTGCTCTGGATTTAGACCAGGTAAATATTTCTTTTAGAGATTAGAATTCTGGTTTAAGACTTTCTGAAAGAACGTTACTTAAATATTTAGCAGATGGGTAAATCTTCAGTTCTTCGTAGTCAGGTTGTTTATATGTAAGGCAAGAGGAGCACTGTGGTTTCTTCATTACAACTAAAGTAGACAGTGATCATTTCCTCCCATTTTTACCTACTTTTGCATCTACTTCTCTCCCTCTCCCTCTCAGTCATACCCACCAACTTTCTGTCTGAAGTGGACTGGATGCAGCTTCCTTTAGAGTCTAATCAGTGCCCCTTTTTAATTCTCTGGCAAGGTTACTGTTCAGCAATGCAAGGCACTTCCTTACCACAGTGATCCAGTGCTTCTCCAGAAGCACTTCATATTGAGATATGAAGTAGCCCTCAGTAGCCCGAGGTGTACAATGAAAATGAAGCTGGAGTCCACTGGTTGGTTTTGCAGAATACTGCCACTGAATTTAATCTTCCTGAGGGACTGTATAAGTAATGTGTTACATAAGGTATACCTTGACCAATTACATTGAGGATAAAGGAATTAAGTTGCATCTACTTGAGGGAGAAATGCTCTCCCAATCTAACCTCAGTTCTTTCTAGTCTGGACAGACACTAAAGGATTTAATGCCACTAATTGGATCAGCATCTCATTCTCTTGTGAACTCCATCAGTTGGATGGAGGAACGTGGATGGGGCAATGTGTAGTGGAGCTCCCACTGAAGTCAGACAAATCTGATAGCTAGTATGCCAGTAGAACTGAACTTCATAGTATGGAGCGATCTATACGTATAATTCACACAGACCAGTGGGATTTCAGAGTTTGAAATCCATTTGAATGTATTTCAAGGGACAATTTTGTATTTCAGGGGACAATCTGTTAGTACTAGGGCTGTCAAACAATTACAAAAATTAATCACAATTAATCGTCTGATTAAAAAGATAATGCTGCCCACTTCTTGGTTACAGTGTCACCTGAAAGTGAGAACAGGCTTTCGGATGGCACTGTTGTATTCGGCGTCACAAGATACTTACATGCCAAATGCGCTAAAGATTCATATGTCTCCATCTTCAACCACCATTCCAGAGGACATGCATCCATGCTGATGATGGCTTTTGCTCGATAACAATCCAAAGCAGTGCGGACTGACTCAAGTTCACTTTCATTATCTGAGTTAGATGCCACCAGCAGAAGGTTGATTTTCTTTTTTGGTGGTTCGGGTTCTTTAATTTTCGCATTGGAGTATTGTTTTTTTAAGACGTTTGAAAGCATGCTCCACACTCCATCCCTCTCAGATTTTGGAAGACACTTCAGATTCTTAAACCTTAGGTCCAGTGTTGTAGCTATCTTTAGAAATCTCACATTGGTACCTTCTTTGCATTTTGTCAAATCTGCAGTGAAAATGTTCTTAAAATGAACATGTGCTGGATCATCATCCAAGACTGCTATAACATAAACTATATGGCAGAATGCAGGTAAAACAGAGCAGGGGACATACAATTCTCCCCCAAGGAGTTCAGTCACAAATTTAATTAATGCATTATTTTTTTCATGGGCATCGTCAGCATGGAGGCATGTCCTCTGGAATGGTGACCAAAGCATGAAGGAGCATATGAATGTTTAGCATAGCTGGCAATGCAAGGTATTTACATGCCAGATACAAAAGTGCCATGCAAATGCCTGTTCTCACTTTCTGGTGCCATTGTAAATAAGAAGAGGGCACCATTATTTCCTGTAAATGTTAACAAACTTGTTTTTAGTGATTGGCTGAACAAGAAGTAGGACTGAGTGGACATGTAGGCTCTGAAGTTTTACGTTTTGTTTTTGAGTGAAGTTGTGTAACAAAAAAAAAATCTACATTTGTAAGTTGCACTTTCATGACAAAGATTGCACTACAGTACTTGTATGAGGTGAATTGGAAAATACTATTTCTTTGGTTTATAATTTTTACAGTGCAAATATTTGTAATAAAAAATATTCACTTTGATTTCAGTTACAACACCGAATACAATATATATGATGATGTAGAAAAACATCCAAAATATTCAATAAATTTCAATTGGTATTCTGTTGTTTAACAGTGTGATTAAAACTGCGATTAATCGCAATTAATTTTTTTGAGTTAATCGTGTGAGTTAACTGCCATTAATTGACAGCCCTAGTTTGTATTTAAAGCAACCAGTACATTTTCTAATAAAAAAAAAAATTACTACCAGATATTTTAATTTGAAAAGGGCTTGACTTTTAATTTCATGTGTCTTTAAAGGGTATTTGCAACTCCAGTCTGGTATTGGAACAGCCATCTTCAGTTGTACAATTGGATTATAGCCAGAAAGTGCTGCTGGTCTCTACTTTACAGAGAACACTACTTTTTTACACAGAAGAAAAATCTGTCAAGCAAGTTGGAACACAACCCAGAAAAAAGTAACTCTCAAATCTTAATGCAGGCACATCTGTTAATTCTAGCTTTTCGGAATAGACGACAGACACCCAGTGATCTGAGCAGTGAAATTAATACAGCATCGTTTTCTGCTCAAACTTATTAGCCACAGCAGCCACTTATATTAATACCCACCCTTAAGAGTTTTAACTATCTTTAGTCCTTCGGTTATTATTTTTCAATGAAATTACTCTGCCTTGTTGAAAAATATGATTGCGACTGTGTAACCCTCTGGCAACCCTGCATAGATTTTTCTTTCCATTTAAACTAAAAAGTTTAACTTTTTCTTCCCACCAACTTGGGAGCTGCTGTGGCTTGATACAAACATAACGATCACCCAAGAGGGTTCAAATTTTTGTGGGTGAGCTTTTAGAATTCCTGTGTAACATGAAAGTGATAGAATAGCCTCAGTTAGACCTTTCTGCTATGATTGATTCTTTAATAGTGAAAGGATACAGCAAATATTTAAAAAGGTGACATAAGTTGAAAGTACTTTCTTTGTTTTTATATTATTAAAAAAAATCCTGTAACATGGTTTTCTGGCATGTCCTGTTCCTTAATCTTTATTGGATATGGAAGGAAAAAATACAGTCTGGGAACTGAAAGATGTTGTCAGTAATTGTATATGTTTACACAGCCTGAGGATATTTGAGTGTTGAAGGGATGTTTATAATACACATATGTTAGGAATATGCCCATGTTTGTATCCCGTGACTATCTTGGTCATAGGGGCATCATTTTCATGACATTTTTAATGTTCAGTTTTTGTCCTGATGGTTTCCATCTACTTTCAGGGACCCTCATTTTACAGATGGGTGAATTGAGGCATAGAGTGGATAAGTGACATGCCCAAAGTCACACAGGAAGTCCCTGGAAGAGCGGGGAATTGAACCTGGGTCTCCCACATCCTATGCAACCTGGGCTATAGTAACTCTCTAATACAACTATTGTGACTGGATTATTTCTGTAAGTGAGGAGATTCTTCCAGAGACTGTAATGCCATTGGCTTGTGGGGAATCAGAATACAAGATTTGAGTTCTGCCCACTGGTTGCAGAGGCTGGAAGTCACCCATAATCATTCCCTAGTGATTCTATAGTCAACTGAAGGTTCAGCATATCCTGGCTCTTAGGGGAGCAGTGTGCAGACTTTCCCTCTGGAGGAAGGGTCACTGCAATAAGGGATCTCTTTTGTGGGAAGGGTTGAGGAAGGAAGGCATCATCACAATTGTGAGATGTTGGGAGGACACTCTTCTCTCAACTCTAGGGAAAGTGTGGGTTGGAGAAGACAGAAAGAGAACAGTGTTTTGAAACTATATCTTGATTAATGCATGTTAACACAAGCTCGTGTTGCAGACTATGGATTCCCATAATACCTTGTTGATGGAAGCAAAGGAAAATACTGTTTTGTTCAATTTGTGATTGTAAACTCAGTGACTAAATACCTTCGTTTCTCCTTTTTTCAGTTTTTTAAATTGTTTACAAGTTCTTACAGATCTTTGTTTACATCTTAGCACTGGCAAATTTGGAGCATGTTTTATACCTGGACTGTGTAAGCAAAGTGACCTGACACTGTTTGCCTCAAGGCCTGGGCTCCGCCTCTGGAAGTCTGATGTCCATGGAACTGTGCAGGCCACGTTTATTTTAAAAGATGTATTTGCTAGAGGAATAAAGCCCTTTGAACTGTATCCTCGGTTGGAGTCATCTTACAAAGGAAGTTACAGCTTCCCAGAGAAACACCTTGGGCTCATTTCTTGCCTTTCCCAGGAAGGATGGGTGCTGAGCTGGAACGAATATAGTATCTATTTATTTGACACTATGAACCAGGTAGGTGTATCTAGTGGATGAATATTTCGTTCCTTAACAGTTTGACATCATATCACTATTAACTCTTGTCTGTATCTGCATATTTGTCTGCATTTGTTATGTTGTGGTGACCAAAGAAAAGGTGTTACACCTTTTTTTAATAAAAGGTTTTACAATTGCTTTCGTTAACTTTGTCATGTAGATATTGGATATCTTTTATCTTTAATTTATACTATCTAAGGTTTACAGTCCAAAGTACAGAAATTAAGTCTAAAGTGAATTCCACACATCTAGGAAAATGTACATGTCTAAAATTTTAGTTGTTTATGCTTTATATTTAAAGAAGAAAAGTTTAAGGGAGTTGTCAGTGTATAATAATGTATTATCAAATGGTTTGTCCTCTCCCTTCCATTACCCTCATCACCCCTTTGCAAAACTTAACCCCCCCCCCACAAATATTGCACTTACATTCTTTAAAGAGAAAGCTATAAGCAGTGTCTCCAATTTAAAAGGTGTATATGAGAGAGAAGACACATGTTTAGTAGTGTCATTATTATTGGGCTATTCCTCTATTTTGGTACAAATTATATTGGTGATTTGTGGTCAGGAAAGCTCTTCTCCCTCCCCAGAACACTCTCATTGAAGTTCAGTGATTTGATTCAAACCTCTTTGGACAGGAAATAATGAATGAGCTGATGGTTCGAGTGTCAAAATCCACAGTAGTGTAAAATTATGATGATGTCTGGTAGCTGTATGCCTCATTTGCATTTTTTTAAATACTCCTTGTGTTGGGGTCTCCATACATCTCAGTATGAACTCTTCTTTGCTGGTGCTCAGCACTATTGAAAATCAAGCCACTTATTTAGGTGCTTAAATATGGACATAGAAGCCTGTCTTTAATCATCCATTTTTGAAAATATTGGACTCTGAATCGCAATTCCACTTCAGATGCTGTTCATTCACTTAGCATCATATGGAAGCCATCTGTTCTTCTTTTCTGTTTTCTTTTTCCATGATCTTATTTTTCTTTCTTTCTGGAGTGCTGGCTCCTCTTTTTCTGATTATATATCTATAGACTTACCTAAAATTCAATAAATCTTTAATAAGAAGAAAAAAGCATGCTAAAAACCCTGTCTGATCCTTCCAGCATATCAGTAGTATACAAATTTCACAGCCATGAAAATTGCGTCATGGACTGTGAAGTAAGCCCTTCCCTGTGAAATCTGATGTCCCCTTGTTCCTAGGAGTGTCTCAGCAAAGTGGGCTCCTAGCTGCGGCTAGGCTGGGGAGGGACAGGACTTGTCTATTCCCTGCACAGCAGATCCGGGAGCAGGAGTGGGAGGGAACCACCTATGGGTGCCTCCCCCTGCTGCAGGACACTCTGGGACAGTGCAGCAGCACCAGAGGTTCCTACAGCTGGTGGAGGCTTGTGGATTTAGATCCGATCTTCCCTGTGCTGCTGGGAGCACCCCAGCAGGGGGCTCCTAGCTGCTAGTCTGGGCAGGGCTGGGGCAGGATAGGACTTGCTCTCACCCAAGAGCAGCCCTGCAGGGAATCTCTCCTGGCTGCAGATAGCTTGCAGCTGCTTGGGGAGGGGACATTGTACAGGAAACTGCCCCCCACTTCCAGGTGCAATTATTAGCTTATTTCAATAAAAATAAAAAGAAAGGAGAGGCACTTGACTGAGTTTTTTGATTGACACTTTTCAGCAGCAAATCACACGCAGAGCTCAACTCACTGATTGATAGATATGGACACTGGGGAGGTTTTGTAGTGTAGTGATATCAATTGACTGCCTACCAGACATGTGCAATTACTGTAAAATGAGTGTCCAAAGTAAATCGAAAACCTCAAAAATGATTACTGCAGTGGATCGTGTGAAAGAATTTGGAAGCCAAATTCTACATGCCGACGGTGACAAACTATTTTGTACAAGCTGCAGTGTTTCATTGGATCGTGCACATCGGACAGTGGTTCGGTGCCACTTAGACTCAGAAACCTATCAAAGCAGAAAGAGAGCTGCAAGTAGTGCATTACTGGTAAACAAAAAGTTAAAATAACAAAATACAATTTCTTTTTTTAAGAAGATGACTGATCTCTGAGATCCATCATTTAGCTAGAATGGAACTTGTGGATGCATTTACAAGTGCTAATACACCATTGGAAAAACTTGATCACCCAAAGCTGCGCGAGTTGATTCAACGGAATGTACAAAATGTCAATTGCTTATCAAGTCTGAATAAGCTACGACAGAACTACCTTCCAAAGGTTTTTGCTACACATTTTGAGGTGTCGGTCTCAAATTAATTCATTTGAGTCTTTTCCAATTATTTCAGATGAATCCTCTGAGTAAGATAGCTATGTTCTGTTTGATTTTATTTCTGGCAAGGCCAAAGATGTACAGACGGGAAAGCTAACCGTGCTCACCTGCATTTATCTGGATGCTAACTACACTACAGTTTCTCAAGCAATAATTAAAACACTTTGTGAAAGTTTGCAGTGTATTTTGAAACTCCCTGTTTTCATAAGTGACAATACAACTTACATGATGAAATTTTTCAAATCGGTTCTCCAAGGTCTAATGCCAAATACTGTCTATATTACATGTATTGCACGTATAACTCCTCTTGTCAGTGAGCTGTAGAGATGTGAATTTGGTAAATTTGATAAACTGGTCATCTACATTAAAAAGATCTTTAAACACTGCCCTAACTGCAAACTTCGATACAGGCAGTACATTGCAAACACAACTGAGCTTGGAGAACAAAAAATTGCAGTTCCCCCAGAGCCAGTAATCATTGGAATTCCTGGTTTCGGGCAGTACAATACCACCTGAAGTACTACTCTGAGTTCCTCTCAGAAGAACTGACACTGAAAATGCAGTTTTTAACAGAACTGTCGACCCTTCTAACAATGCTCAGCTGAATGTGGAAGTTCAGTTTGCCAAAAATGCCACAGGACTCATGGACTTCACCACTTGGTTTGAATCTTGAAACATCACAATCCACCAAGCATACAACAAAGTGTTGGATGTACTGTTCTGGGCTGAAGCACAGTCAAATGAAAATCACTCTGACAATGCTGAGTTAAATGCCAGTGCTCAGCAAGTGTTTTCTTGCATGGCAAAGAAGCTCAGACAATACTGCTATGGGGAAGAGTCATCCAATGTAGTAAAAATGGCTCAGAAGTTTTCAACAACCTGCAGCAGGGTTCCTAAAAGCAGTGCATATCTTTGACCCTGCACAAATGCATCTATTGATGGTGTTTAACCTCGCTTAATGCAATTCCTGGTTTTGGTAAGAATTGTAGACTGGAGATGCCTGCTTACAAAAATATTAAGAAAAAAGACTGTAGTTTGTCTGTGCTACAGTTTTGGAACTCAGTTGGAGGCAGAATTCCCCCATCTTGCCAGACAGCGCTGAGCTAGTCTTGCAATTCCAACAAACTCCGTGGATGGAGAGAGAGCAGTGTCTAAACATGGACAGGTGTGTTCAGCACAGAGACAGAATGAAGAAAGACACAGTTGTTGGATGCTCCATGCTGACATTCGATTAATGACATTTGAAACCAGAACTTTTTTTTTTTCACTTGTTTAACTTAAGGCTGTGGCTCTCAAGTTTGAGGCTATCAGTTGAGATCACTATCCTACAAAAGTTTCAGAGTAGCAGCCGTGTTAGTCTGTATTCGCAAAAAGAAAAGGAGTACTTGTGGCACCTTAGAGACTAATAAATTTGTTAGTCTCTAAGGTGCCACAAGTACTCCTTTTCTTTTTATCCTACAAAACTGTCTGATGCACATATCTACCAATCAGGGAGTTCAGCCCTGAGTGTTTGCTTCTGTAAAGTGTCAATCAATAAATTCTGTCAAGTTCACATGTTTTTTCTTTATTTTATTGAAATACGCTGCTAATTGCATCTGGGAGAGGGGGTGCACCCTGTACAGTGTCCCCTCCCCTTGTGGCTGCAGAGCAATGGGGGGATGGTGCGGAGTTCTCTGCAGCTGGGAGAGGTACTTAAGAACAGCCATGCAGAGGAAGAGCAAGTCTTATCTCCCCCCATGCTGTTGGGAGCGCCCCGGCTGGCTTGGGAGAGACAAGACCCACTTCCATCTCTGAGAACCGCCTGTGGCTGCAGGAAGCTCTACAGTTGCTGCCTTCAGAGTCCAGCTCTGAAGGCAGCACAGAAATGAGGGTAGCAATCCCATGACCCCCCTATAACAAATTTGTGACCTCCCCCCCATTCCCTTTTGGGTCGGAACCCCCATGCTTACAGCACCATGAAATTTCAGATTTAAACATCTGAAAACACAAAATTTACCAATACTCAAATCCTATGGCTGTGAAATTGACCATAATGGACCATGAATTTGATAGGGCCCTAAGTATAAGTAGTCATTTTTTAATTAAAGCTCTTTACATGGTTGTTTTGTTTTTATTTTAAACAGGCTATGATAGGTGGCTTGGAAGGATCTGGTGATATTGTGTCTGTGTCGTGTACCAACAATGAGATTTTTCTCTTAAAGGGAGATAGAGACATAATAAGAATTTCAAGTAGACCTGAAGGACTTGTATCAATAGGTTTGTATAGATTTGTCAACTTTAATTTGTACCTTTTTAAAGAAAGTGGTGCATGGAAAGTGTTCTTGTACTGTTCTTTTAAAGAAACTTCCTCCAGCAACTTCTGTAGAATTGTCTCTCTGTTTCTTAAGATTATAAAAGGCCTAGATTTTCAACTGCTTTTTGTAGCTGAAAAAGGTAACCATTAGGGAAAAGGTTATAGCTCTTTGCTTCTGAGGGTGGCTCTGCATTGGCCATGACTTAGGAACTGCTTTAACCTACTCTATTTGGCAGCAGTCCCCAAGAAACTACATATGAGGTTGTGATTGCTGGAGTGGAGCACATTCTAGCTGTGCATCATCCCTAATGTTTCACTGACAGTCTTATCTAATTTCTTGTAGGTGTGTTGGATAATGACAGTTGTACTCTTTGTGCTCATAAAAGTGGCCATAAGTATGGGAAGCGATCATAAGCACTGGATGAAATTGTGTCAGACTAAGGTCTTACAGAGTTGAAATGAGCTTGTTCATCTTATTGGCACTCTTTCTGTAGTGGAAGAAGGCAGTATGAAAAATAATGGATAAAAATAAAATGGAAGGAAATATGCACTTGAACAATTTTAAAATATCAAATGTGTCCACAGATGGAAACAAAGATTCAGATATGTTCTCATGCAGTGCAGCTATCACTTTAGCATGAGAAATAGACATCTCTCAGACATTTACTTGCAGTTATATCATTTGGGCTACTTAATACCATTTGTGCGTGTGGTTTTGAGTCTTTGCTCCAGTACCAGCAAAATGTTACTAAAAAGATATACAAGTGTCTCTACAAATTCTAGAGACTTATTCTCTTTCATTTATCTTAATGCATAATGTGCAAGAATAGCTTTATTTAAACAGCGCTTCACCCACAGGCATCTCATGATTTTTTTTTTAAATGTTCTGGATACAGCAGTAATGTAAAAAAAAATTATGAAAATTCTTAAAATGCTCTTGGATGCAAGACTAGAGATCCAGACAAATATGCAACCTCTAATTCTGTGTGCTATTGGGAAAGAAGTCCTCTTGGAACATGTTTTCTTGGATTTTGATCACAATGGTTTAACTGGGGGATTAAATTTAGGGGCATGATCTTGAAAGATGCTAAATGCCTCAGTGGAGACAATGGGAGATGAGGGTGTAGGAGTCTCTCAGCACGCCACACGGTCGGGCCCTGAAACCGAAGGACTATGTCTCTTTCAATATACAGGCATTACTCCGGATAACATTAATGGAAGCTTTGTGGAGACTTTGGAGCATGAATTGAGCTATTGCTAAAATAACATCATTTCAATATAGATCAGGTATATACTTCACAGTATTGATGTGAAATGTTGTTGGTTTAGACAGAATACCTTCTGGGGATTAAAACCTTACTTTTCTTAGGATGCTCTCCGAGAGCTATACTTCTAATTACTTAACAACTTAGTGTTTGTTGTTCTTTTTGTTATCTCAGTTTCAGATGCAAATTCAAAATTGCTGAGTCCGTTACCAGATTTGAGTCCCAAATTGCAGAGTCCACTATCTGTGGTTATATCTGTATTGCCTGGCCCTTCAGCGGAAACGCACCAAAAAATAAAAATGGTTCCTTCCCCCAAAATTATTGGTGATAAAAATGACACTTATTCTTCAGTGAAAGATGATCTGGAAATAACACTGGTATCAGAGAAAAGTCTTAACAGAGTGGGGGATTTAAGCTGTGAAACAAGAAAAAGAGGATGTTCGGTAGCTAGTGAATCAAGAAGCAGGAGCAGTTCAGTAAATTCAGTGGACAGTGGCTCTAGTCTCCTGACAAGTGGAGACCAACTATTGTCTGAAGTGCATAGAGAGAGTCAACCTTCTTCACAACGGTTCAGCATAATCAGCTGTGAAGACTTTGACCAGGAACTCATTGTAAAGCCCATCAAAGTGAAAAAGAAGAAAAAGAAGAGACAAGGTAAAAAAACACACTCTAACTCTGCCACTTCTTAGAATTATTGTCAACTTTGGTATCTGTTTCACTAAAAACAAGTTTTTTTTGTTTGTTTTTTTAAAGACCAGCATTATGTTTGATATGTCTTTCAGTAATCCATTACTTGTCACCTAAAGGTAATTGATCTGTAGTCTTGCCCTTTCACTTGCCCATTAATAAAGTAATAAACTTGTATCTTTACAAGAGGGTGTCATTTTTCTCACTGCAGACCTACTTGCTTTTTATCATTTCTATTCTAATTTTAAATTTGTTTCTACATTTATTTGTAACATTATGCAAAGCGGAAAAACAATCTTGAGTATAAAAAAGGGTTGATGCTAATAGCTTCAATTCTGTTTTATTATTTAATCTCTTCTTTGTTACACTTAAAATATTTGACTGTATTTATATTCTTACTGTTAGCACCCATAAGCAACACTGCTTTGCCAGATAAAAAGCATTTCTTTATGTACCATGGATTAGATTTATAATGTCAATTCTTATTCTTAGTAATGAACTGGTATTACAATTTTGAATTCTTGCCTATTAAGATTACATTGACCATTCAAATAAAACCTTAATCAAGCTGTTTATATGTGAGTACAATACTCCTGCGTTCTCACTGTGTCAGTTTGTGCCACCCAACAGAGAAGTGGTATAATTCTTAGTGTGTCAAAATTTGGACTAACTCCAGCTTCTAAAAATATAAGTTTCCTGTTTGCTCATTAACAGTAGAAATATTTGCATTCTTTTATTTTCATTGAACTTGGATAAATTTTGTTAATAAGAATATTTATCTTTTTTTTTTTTTCTTTTTTCTCTGAGATCAGAAAATGTGACCAGGAAAAACCACAGCTCTTTGGAAAGTACACCAAATTATGAGCGTCAGTTTTCTGGTGATAGTGTACGTTCTCTAAATGCAGATTCATTGTCCATGACTTCTAGCCTAATGAGCTATAATATAGATCACTTGAGCACAGGTTCTCCAGATCAGGAAAGTGAGTTTAGTGTGGAGTTGCATGCTGTCTTGCAGGAGGATAATGGCTCGGAATCATTCAGTGTGCTTCAGTCTCCATGCATTAGTACAGCAACAGATTCAGAAGAAAATGGAGGTACAATTGAATTACTAAAACTTCCTAACAGTGACAGTGGAATGAATACACCAGATGTTACAGCTACTCTGATATCCAACCCTCTCTTAATCCTCACTGAAGGCGTAGGGGGTAGCGATGATACAGAATGTAATCCAAGCCTGCTTTCTGAAAATACTGAATGCCATTATAAATTGTTACCCCAAGAGGAACAACAGAATTTTCCTGTGCTATGTAAAGTAGATGAAACTTTAGCTAGAATAAGTCTGAAGGATACTGAAAATGCTTTTGAAGAAACTAAGATCACAGACAAAGTGTCTTTAGGTTTTAATACATGTGGTGCTGAAAAATCACTGACACAGGAGAGAATTGATGATGATCACAGGGGAGAGCAGCATCCACATTGTTTAATAAATACTACCTCAGAAAACCCTACAGATCCCAAGCCTGACATCTCTAGGCAAGATGTGTGTTCACAAGAGACTGCAGTTTCAGGGTGGGACTTGGAGGATGCAATCAAAGCTAAGTGTAGTGCTGCTGCTGCTGAATGGGTAACCAACACACACGATACCAGGACTGAGAAATCTGCATCCAGTGATGAAGAGGATATTTATGGGCATGGACTACCATATTCGTATTCAGAGACTAGTGTGACAGAAATTGGGGGAAGTTTTACTTCCCAGGATATGACCAGAACAAGCCTAGATGAAATAATGCTCTTAAAATCAGATCAGGTATGTGCTTTATTTATAGTTAAAATAGTTAAGGTGTTGGTATTCTAGAAGAAGCAACCATAAACGTTTTTCTTCAGTTCTTTATGGAAGTGTTTTCTTCTCATTGATCCAGCAAGTAAAATTCAAATAAGGAGACTAAGCATATCCAATACACAATGCAAATTATTATTGCAGACTTCAAAACAATATACGGAGGGGCTATGTTTTCAGTGTGTTAACAGGCATTCCTTGCTTAGCACCTGTTCAAAAGGAGTTGTTTGTCCTAAGTCAGTAAAAATGCTGCTGTTAACCCAACGGAATGCAGTACAATACCAAAAAGTGCTCTAAGGTAGCATGATCATTTGAATTTCTCAGGGCCGAATCCCGCAAGATGTTTGATACTTTCATCTCTCATTGATTTCAGTGGGAATGGAAGATGCTGAGCATCTCACAGGTTTGGGGTCTTAGTGCATTTCTATTTAATCTTTGCCTATTTAAATTGTAAGCTGACAGGGCAGGGACTAGTGTGTCCTTTTTCATGTTTTGTACAGCAGTGAGCACATTGATGTTGAAAGAGACCTTGTCAGTTACACCTTACAACTGGGTTTTCATATTATTTAAAATGTTGAGTTTTTTCCTTCCTTTGTTCCCCCCCCCCCTTTCACTGTTGCTGTGTGGAAGAGAGCCACAGAAATAACAAATTTAACTAATGGACTGTACAGTGGAAAGAGTGAACTTACTACAAAGGCCCTGATCCTGAACTGCGAATGGGAGTTTTAACCCTGACTTGATTTGTAGCAGGGTGAGGCTCAAAGTGCTATTAAATATACAATGTAAGCAAACTGAAAAAAATTATAAGTCTTGTCTCCTTCAGCTACAGTAACCTTTTGGTGTAACTTGTATCAACAACAGGTAAAATACTTTCAGATGAAGGATAATTTTTGACTTGATGTCCCAAATAATACTCTGCAAGCTAAATAAAAATGTAGCTGTTTTCATTTTCCTTAAGTGACACACACTATAAATAGTGAAAGAAGGCTGTGAATTTCAGAATCTGGAGGGGTAAACCACATCTTCTGCAATGTTTTGAAATGAACCTCAGTATTTTAATTAATGTACAAGTTGTGGAGCTAGTTATTATACAGGTCTCAAGCTTGGTAATATAGGCTGTAAAATCCATAATAATCCATTAACAAGCTTTGAATTTTATTTATTTATTTTGTATAGCAGAGGGACCCAAGGGTGTCAAAGCAGGCAATTTATCCTCTCTCCTCACTCACAAGTGTGTATTCCAAAAGGGCCATTTTTCCCTGTATTAAATGATCATTAAAACATTAGTGAGGATTGGAAAGCTTTTGCATATTCCATTTTGGAATTTACATAAGTAATTTATTTGCTTCTATCAATTAACAAGGTGATATTGATAGATTTTGGACTGCCCTAGGGAAGAAGATGATAGTGTGGGGTTTTGTTTAATTTATTTTTTGGTGAGACTCATGATCCCAGCTGTCATGAGTTATTCCTAAATACAGGTGGCAACATGTAGCACTATGTACTTGATCAACTGGCTGGGGATAAGATTATTTTATCAAAGGCATTTATTCTTTTGATGTAATTTAATGTTTACATTCTGATTCTTAAAAAATACTTAAGCTGTTTTATGTTTGTATGCTGTATGTATGACTGTTTCTTGTATAATTGAAGATACCTGACATTGTTCTGACTCTCCGGTTTTTAGTTTGCAGAAAGCTGGATGGGATATTCTGGCCCTGGCTATGGGATACTCAGCCTGGTTGTCTCAGAAAAGTATATTTGGTGCCTGGACTACAAAGGTAGTCTCTTCTGTAGTTCTTTACCTAGTGCAGGTCTGTGGTGGCAAAAGTTTGAAGATGCTGTCCAGCAGGTGGCAGTCTCTCCTTCAGGTTGGTTAAACTACATTTCACTTTTTTGTTAACCTTTAAAATTAAAATGTATAAATTTGTGCAAATTAAGCTCTTTTTTGTATAACTACATGTGGCGTGTATTCCCTCTCATCTCAGTATTTTGTGTATCCGTGTTTATAGTAGTCAGTGAGGATTGCTCTGCTGTCTGTAATATGACTTGTTCTATAAAACACACCTGGACCAAGTTCCCTAATTCACTTAGACAAACAGCCTTTTAACAGCTTTTAAAAGACTATCTTGGTTCATGTGACAGCATTCCTGGAATATTAAAGTACTGTTTTCTAGCATAAATGGCTGTTCTCAAAATAGCAGAATATGAATTTGTTTGTTGAGCAGTTTTAAATATATTGTTGATGCATTATTGAATCTTTTTATTTAAGATTATTTCACAATTTAACTATATAACATGAGGTTATTTTCTGAAGAAAACATCATGTTTTATTAGAAAAATACCTACTCCTAAAGAAGACTTTCTAATTAAAATGTAGCTTTGATACAAAGTGAACTTCTCTCTCCATCCCGTCTCCAACCCTCCCCCGGCATACACATTGTTACATTTTGACTGACTTTTAAAAAATTTATTTTTGGTTGGCTGGCAATGAAAGACGGGGGCGGGGTAAACAGGTTTTGGATGTGGACTTGTACCCTGTTCACCTTTCCAGATTGCTCCAGTGTTTGGTATGATTGTAAGCAGGTTTCTCAACCATTTTCTCATTCTAGTCTATTGTAGCATGATTTCTCTTCCTGTCTCTTGCCACTTAAAGCGGCTGATAACCTTACTTCCCTGTCTAAAGGATAGGAAGAGGTGGTACACAGTTTCTTGTTAAATTGTCACATTGGTCAGTGACTGAACCCTGTTGGGTATATGATAGCATTTATAAGAATATGTAAACAGACCAAAGAGTAGAAAACAGAATCAAATAATGCAATTTTGGGAATTGTACTTTTCTGTTCTGTGCAAAGGCTATTAATGTATCCGTATGTTGCACTGATTGCCGTTTGAACTCATGAGCATGACATACTTAGATTTTGAATTCAATTACACTACTCTGTTACCTTTTTATGATAGGACTGTTTACAAAGCAAAATTTACAAAGCAGATTTTGAAAACTAGCCCCTGAAATTGCATCTGTAAATTCTGTCTGCTTGTAGCACTGACATCTGCGCTGTGGAATGTCACACCTGTTCAAGTATTTGACTGTCACTCACCAGTGGCTGACCTACAGAGATTATAAACTTTAACCTTACTACTGCTAATGAGCTAATGGAGAATATATATGTTACAGAAATTTGCCTTGTGCTGCATATATGATTTTTTTTTTTAACCTGACAACTGTGATTAGTCACAGGATTAGTTATTGTGTGTGTGTGTACATCTGTAGAAGTAGCAGGTGTGTTTTAGAAGCTAGCATTGGGCCATCTGTAAATTTGGCCTTTTAATATTTGTTTCATTTGGCACTAGATAATGTGTGTTTGATATTTTGAAAATAACCATGACTAGAGAATGAATGAGTTAAAAACATTTTTCAGTAAGATCTAGTCTGTGGCAATATATATATGGTTCAGCAACTCTCTGTAAAGCTGGTAACTGTCTCCCTTTAAAACATTTTAAAAATGTAATGTTATGTAAGATTAATAAAGATATGCTAAATCTTGCATTTTTCTGTTAACCTGGCTGGCATTAATCTTTTCTGTTAATCATTTTGTACAGTAGACCAGCTGTCTATAAAGTTACAATCAATATTTGGTATCACCCACCATTCATTTGTATACAGGAGCTCTTCTCTGGAAGATAGAACAGAAAACTAACAAAGCGTTTGCCTGTGGAAAAGTGACCATAAAAGGAAAGCGCCATTGGTATGAGGCTTTACCTCAGACAGTATTTGTAGCTTTAAGTGATGACACTGCCTGGATTATCAGAACTAATGGAGATCTGTATCTGCAAACAGGTATTTAAACTGTTGCCTTACAGTTTTTGTAAATGAAAATCAGAAGTGTGTAAATCTGTCAAATCATCATGATTTGGTTTAAATCATGCTCCGAATCCAGAATAAAACTGTTACTTATTCATGGCAGAAAAATCATTTATCTTGGGACTCAATTATGAGATGTTATAATACAAGCCAGGGAAAGATTGTTTGTATTACCATAGCAACTAGCCCAAATCGTGGGCCAGCACTCCATTGTGCTAGGTGCTGTACAAATACAGAACAAAGAAACCAGTCCCTGCCCTCAGTATTTTATAATCTGAATATAAGGTAAGATAATAGATGGATACAAACAGAAAGGACCACAAAGCAACAATGTGACACCGTGTTGGTCAGCATGATAGGCTGGGGTCTAGCACCCTAACCATTGCCAGGCTTTTAGTAGGCATCAAAGTAAAGGCGGGTTTTAAGCACGGTTGTGAATGTAAGTAGTGAGGTGGTTTTACAGACGTTTTGCAGGGAGCTTCTCCCAATCGTGTGAGAGAGCAAAGAAGAAAGTATGCAGATGTTTGAAAATTTAATAAGTGGGTGATGGCGTTTGGCATGATGGGCTGATCGGAGGTGGGAGATGACCTCTCAGTAATAAATGAGAGATAATAGGGAGGATGTGGATAGGCTGTCCAGGTCTTTGAAATTAAAGACAAGGTGTTTGCATCCCTCTACCGGTTCCCCTTTCTCTATCAAATCAAACAAAGAGAAGGGTGAAATGGTCAAAATGATGGCCTAGGAAAATGATCTTTGCAGCAGCATTCTGAATGGATATGAGTGGGGTAAGACTGCATTGTCAAGCCCGGAGATTAGGATATTGCAGTAATCAAGATGTGATGATGAGACCCTGGACAAGAGTTCTAGTTGTGTGGATGGAAAGGAAGGGCCCTATACAGAAAGAACAGCAAGATTTAGACACTGCATGAATTTGAGGACTTAGAGGGAGGTTCAAGATGAAGGTGACGTGCAGGTTATGGGCTTGAGTGACTAGAAGGATGGTGGTGTTGTCCACAGAGATTGAGAGGGGGCGTTTTGCAATAGGGAGGCGACTAAGAGCTCTATTTTAGCCATGTTGAGCTTGAGCTGATGGCTAGAAATCCACAGGAGAGGTCAGAAAGGCCTGTATTTTCATTTGTACATAAGAAGACAGGCTTGGAATAGAGGTGGTGGCTGAATTTGTATTTACACATGAGATTACAACCCATCTCTGCATAGACAGGGGAGAAGAGGGAGAACAAGGACAGAGTCCTGTGGAACAAGCACAGAAAGTTGGAGCGGGGACGAGGGCCCTGAAAAGACACTCTGAAGAAGTTGTTTGAGAGTTAGGAGGGGAACCAGAAGAGGGCAGAGTCATGGAAGCCTGGAGTAGCGGGCGGAATGACAAGATTTCCAAATGGCTATCACAATTCTGCCTTGTCTTGCACTTAAAATTGGTCATATTCTTTGTTCAATTTTCTCACATATATCTAATCTGTATGTGTAATAAAAAATTAAATATATATAAATTCTTTGTAATTGCTCTATTTGTGGAAACTTAAATATCCAACATATTTTCAAGGATATCCTCCTTTTAAATTAAATTGTTAATGGGGTTAACTAGTTGGCAAAATCAAGCAACTTGCCCAGGACCATGCATTACTATTCAGCAGTGATAGTGATGGTAGCGAATGAGTTTGGTTCCATACACTGAGAGCTATGTGGAATTTTTAATGAGTATTTTCCTCTCCTGCTGGATGGTGCTTTAACGACAACAGCTTGCATTCTACCATTTATGGATTTCATAGATAGACTTAGATGCCAAAGTAAATCCTTCATTATGTCTCTTTTAACACAATGCAACCAGGAAGAAAGACAGTAATGGTAGGGTGAGAAAGATCCTATCTAACAGTTGCACCAGGAACTTGTGCCCCAAAGTTAGAAGCTGACTACTATAACTTCCTTTTTGGTATCTCCTAGACTGATAGTCAATCAGCTACCTCTTGTTTCAGAAGCATGAGAACTTGAGAAAAAGCTAGTTCTCTCTTGAGCTTTTCCCTCACGGACATGAAAATCAAATTTGTGTATAGTTCTGGACAGGAAGGTATGCAATCTGGAAGAATGGATGTCTAAATGTGTACAATAATTGTCTAATGTCTTTTGATATTACAAGATCTTTCACCTGTTGAATCATTTCAAGTCACTTCTAGTCTGTTTATTGATGACCATCTTATAAATGGAGATTCCTGATACTGCCACTTGGAGGAGGGAAGGAGAGGAAATTGCAGAATGAGAATGGAGGGCTCTCCACAAAGTTACTAAACTGAAAATGTTTGAGTTAAATATTCTAGCTTGATATACAACATTTTGTTTGTTAACAAAGTATAAACTGCACATTTCTACACTACATCTTAATGGTCAATGGAGAGTACAATAAAGTGAATATACAAGAAAATGTTAACATGCTTGTTGAATTTTTCCCTTTGTACTCTAACTTATCTGATTTTGACAACGCAACTTAATTACTCCTTCTCTTCTTTGTTTTCTTTCCAGGCCTGAGTGTGGATCGTCCATGTGCCAGAGCAGTAAAGGTTGATTGCATGTATCCACTATCTCAGGTTACATCCAGAAACAATGTCGTGTGGGCACTGACTGAGCAGCGGGTGCTTCTCTATCGAGAGGGAGTGAGCAGCTTCTGTCCTGAAGGAGAACAATGGAAGTGTGATAGTGTCAGGTAATTGGGAAGTGTTTAATCAGAATGACAGAAAAGGTTGCTTTCATTCCTGGGTATTTCATCTTATGGTAATTGAACCACTCATCTCTTGCTTTATAAAGCATTTTGCATCCAAATTGTAATCCTTATGTTACTCTTATCAGTACATCTTGTTACGTCACACTTTAATCAGTTAGTGGGCAAAAAAGGACACTACTTGGAAGACATTTATTGGTGGTGAATGGGGGATGTTAACAGAAGCATGTATGGGAGGGAAAACGGAATTAATGAAATAGGCCTTTTTTTATACTAAATACTGTTTAGTTCGTTCATTTGTGCAATAATGGTACTCCCATTATTTAAATTGGCTCTACAAATATTTAATAGTTTATTTTTAAAGAATACATGTATATGTTTACAGTTGACGTTGTCAGTCAGTCACTTACAAGACTAGAAGTTGCACTGGATATCTCGCCCGCAAATTCACCTCAGATACACTGGGTAGTAGTATATTTTACTTCTGTATCTATTTTCACCAGAATTCCTGCTTTTTAGCTTTATCAGCAACAGACCTGTTTGTTATGCCTTTCTGATCCAGAGAGTAGTTGCATCCTGTATTGTATTGTAAAATGTAGGGAAATGTGTCCATTCTTGCATAAATCAATGCCATTTCTTTCCCAAAAAGTAATTACTTTAACATTAGCCTTTTAAGATGACTTTTGTAATTGATTTTTCTTAAAGATTTGCGGGGGCGGGGGGAACTAATGTTCAAATCTACAATTTGCATCCAATTATTATATAGAAGACATTCAACTTTCTTCGATGTAAATATACAAGACTGACTTATAAACCAGGTATCCTGCTGTTCTCAGACTTGACTTTTAGGACCTTCAAATCAATGCAAATTGAGATTTCTGAGCTATTTTCGAAGGCAGATTGGAAGCGACTATCAGAATAGGATTGCCAACTTTTACTTTTGAATTTTAAAAATACTGTTTATAGTGATCAGTTTTCTCTGAGCTTAGACGTGTGATTGTTTCATATAGGAAGCTTTTGTAATCAAGGTCAGCTTCTGTTCTTTATTGTATAGTCATAACCAGTTCAAGATTATGCTGTCTGTGCTCTTAATGTTCTAGTCACAATAGAGAGAAACAAAATATAATAAAATTTAAGTTACTGGATAACTTGGAGATGTGTCCAAAGACATGTGTTTTAATTTACACGTTGGTAGTATCATATGAAGAACTTCTTTTCCACTCTAGTTTCATATTCATTTTGAAGGTTTTAAGGAAGATTTTAATGTGTTATGTATTTTAAAATGTCTTTTGCATTTGCAGTGAAATGCAAGCTTTGGAACCAGTGTGTATAACTCTTGGAGACCAACAGACTTTATGGGCTTTGGACATACATGGAAATCTATGGTTCAGAACTGGTGTGGTTTCAAAGAAACCGCAAGGAGATGATGACCATTGGTGGCAAGTATGTACTCCTTATTCATCTTTCAGTAGAGTCCACCATTCCATCGTTGTGATGTTTTCTTGCAGGGATCCCAACTTAAAAATATCAAGAAATAATTGCTTGGAGGCTTACAAGCATTATTAATACACATGTAATGGAACCACCAGGCTGTGGGTGCTGAGGCCCCTTTTAAATCTGGTCCCTGAAAGGAATTAAAAACATTCCAGTATCAGCCAGAGGAAAATTAAAACAGTGATGGGACAGTTTCCTTTAGCCAAATTAAAAAAAAAAAAATGCAGGGAGGCTGCTTTTCACCTAATCCAATTATTTCCAAAGCACACAGGGCTGCTTTCTTCAGCCACAGAGCCTGTGAGGGAAAATGATGACAAAAACAATTCTTACTGGGCTTATTCTCAGGAATCAGTATAGAATCCCTGATGTTGTTTATATCCTTACTTATGTTCTTGGGTCTTTGTTCCCCTGATCATCTCTGGAGGAGGCGGATTGTCCACTCCTCCACCTGTCTTTCCTGAGTGATTTTAGTCAAAAATATCTTACCCTGTGTGTATATGGAATCTTATATTGGAGCAGCATGGACAACATGGTTTTGAGATGACATCTAATTTAATCAGTAAGTTTCCTTACCTTCATGCACATTCCCATAAAAGCAGGAATTGCCTCCTTTTTTGGAATGCTCCAAAGCATGGTTATACTTAGTTGCTTATAATAGAGCTTGGGCAATTAACCGTTTAGGGTGAGGGGCCACTAGGGAGCAGTTGCTGAAAGCCATTAACATGAATTCAAACAGCTCATGTGAGTCACATGGGTAGTCTTCCTCTGGGGAAGCTAAATGAAGCTATATGAAGATCCAGGACAATTTCAGAGGAGAGATTCTTTTTTCCTCTCTAACCATTCCCCAAATGAGGGGACTTCAGGTGCAGCAGAGTTCTGCAATACTTGAAATAGATAAAAAATACTAAGAAATTTTGGGCAGGTGTTTTGTTTTTGGTTAGTTGGTTTTTTGTTTTATTTATATAGGAAGCTGTTATCTGTTATGTGATTCTGGTTTGTAATCAAGGCTCCTAAAACTTAAATCCATCAAAACTCAAGAGGAATCAGACTTGTTTTTTCCTCCACTCACTCAGGAGAGAGGTTCCTGAGGTTGACTCGGGAACGTTTTCTCATACTCCTGAACCCTATTCAGAAGGCAGATGAGGCATCTTTTATCATAAGCACAGTTTGACTTCTATATTTGGGGCGGCAAGGTGTGGGGGAGTGAGGCTTGGTGGGGGATCCAGGTGTGTGTGGAGGTTGGCCTCCATGGGGGATCCAGGTGTGGAAGGTGAGGCTAGATGGGGTAGGGATTAAAGTGTGTGGGAGGGGCTTGACAGGGGAGTCTGGGCATGGAGGGCTCATGGAGGACGTTCTGGGTGTGTGTGCATGGAGGGGTCTGAATGCAAAGGGGTTGGGCAGATTTGGGGAGCTGCTCCCCAGACAGTGATCCCTTCCCTGCCCCCAGGCCTGAGGAGTGATAGGGACAGGAACTGGGGGAGGGTGCGGAGCTTCCTGCAGCCGAGGAGGTTTCTTGGGGTGAATCTGACCTGATGCCAGCTGCTCCAGGGGAAGAGGAAGTCCTGTTTCTCTTCTCTCCCCTCTTTCCTCCCTGCCCCTGGCGGCTGAGCCAGGTGCAGAATTCCAATTCCTCCAAGAGTAATTCACTCTGTCACTCAACTGGGCTGTACGCAGCACAAATGGTTGGGAAGCAGTTTAGCTGCCTGGCTCTCCTGGGTCACTGCTTTCTTGCCCTCCCCTTACACTGATCATGAGGGGAAGCTTACCTGCTAGCAGAGAACACCTGGCTTCTCCCCCTCCCCAAAACATTCCTCTTTACTCCCCTAGAGTGTTGAGGGGGAAGTGGGTGAGCACCAACACCAGGCGCTCTATGCCTGCTGGTCTGTTTCCCCACGTGGATTGTGTGGTGAGTCAATGGGAGCTGCCCCCTGCCCTCCCTTTACGCAGCCTATGTGGGCAAACTCATTGACCATCATAGAGTGCCTTAAGTAACTGCTCTTGCCCCCCCTCCCGCCCCCCCAGCACGTTCCTCTGCAGGGGAGAAAGCAGGGGTAAGGGGAAAATATGGGCACTTCCCCCCCCATGCATCACCTCTGCAACATATCTAGTTTGCCATGCTTTTTATGGAAGGTCCTGTAACTTATTCCTAGTTTAACTGATTATCCAGAACATTTTTTTTTCCAGGTAAGCATTACAGATTACGTCGTGTTTGACCAATGCAGCCTCTTCCAGACGATAATCCATGCCACCCACACAGTGGCAACAGCGGCCCAGGCTCCAGTAGAGAAGGTGGCAGAGAAACTTCGAATGGCATTTTGGTCACAGCAGCTTCAATGTCAGCCAAGCCTTCTTGGAGTCAACAGTAGTGGGGTCTGGATCTCTTCAGGCAAAAATGAGTTCCATGTAGCAAAGGGAAGTCTAATAGGTTGGTGCATTTTTACACCTGTTGGGTTTTTAAAAAACCCAAGAAACTAACTAGCGCATCCACTCTGCACCCCCTACCATTCCCCTAGCCTACCCATGGTAAAATTCAGCCACAGCAAATTAAAGAGCAAGTTGCAAAAGCTTCCTTTCCTTAAACTAGAGTGGGGATGCAGACAGTAATGAGGGATGCTGTCTTAAAATTTGGTGTGAGTAATTGCCCTTTTAAAAGTAGTACTGTGAAGAAGGCAAGTTTGGGAGCCTGTTGCTCAAGCTTGTTATGCTTTCCACAAACATACTTCTTCTTTCAGTGCATGCACCCATATCTTGAATTAAAAAAAGTTACATATTGATGTCATGCAACTATGCAGTATAGCACCTAGCACAATGGAGTTTTGGCCCATAACTAGGGCTACTAGGTACTATGTTACCTATGTATGGTGCTGTATACAAGTAATAATAATAATATAGTGATCACTTTGGGAAATGTGTCTAGGAAAATGAGCAATAGATTACTACTTATGATTTGATGAGAGAACATGCTGAAACAAGACAACTAAGACAAGACACTTAATGACTTTAGCCTGGCTGATGAATGTTGTAGCTCACGACTGATTTGACTGACTGCCAGAAGCCTCTACCTTGGTGCTCTCATTTCATGCAATCCTGGCTTTATCTGCAGATCTAGGTATATTTTCAGCTGTGTCTTCAAGCCATTCTGATTTGTTCTGTCAATGTACTGTTCTAAGTAGACTTTCCCTCTTTGAAGGAACCAGGTGAAGAGTCCTGCTCAAACAGTAAAGTAATTTTCAAGAAGATTTCCCTAGACTTGTT
Organism: Dermochelys coriacea; assembly: GCF_009764565.3. Taxonomy (NCBI): domain Eukaryota; kingdom Metazoa; phylum Chordata; order Testudines; family Dermochelyidae; genus Dermochelys; species Dermochelys coriacea. Next base: position 107,662,823 of record NC_050073.1, read on the forward strand.
GGAGGCTGCTTAGAGCTGTATTCTTTCTCTGTCATTTTGAGAGAGATGTTCCTAAAGCTATATGACTAAACTGGAGTATAGAAACTGTCATCTTATTGTACCAAAAAAGTTTATCTGATGGCTTCTTGATAGCAGCATATTAGCATAATAGCCAAGTAATGCCAGATTAGCCACTCCTTTAGGATTGTCTCTCATTAGATGATGTGAAGGATTATGTAGTACTGTACCCAGTATTTACACAGAGAATCTATCAAAAAATACTCCTGTTCCTTCCCTGTGTGTGTGTGTGTGTGTGTAATTAGATTAAGATTTAAGAGTAGATTTCATGATTACTAAAACACTAAACTAGATAGAAGTGCTTGACATGTATTTAAACAAGCATAAGAAAAGATTTGCAGAAAACTGATGCTGGAAAGCTTATTGGTTTACATCTAAGCCATCTGAAGAGATCACTGCAGGTTGTGCAGATGTTTTTCTTTTAGATTTGTTTTACTTGTTGGGTTACTAATATTTTATACCGACTTTAAAAAGGGAAATATCTGCATGGAATTGTATTTATCTATTAAAAAAAGAATGTTGTCTTCCCAATGAGAAGTGTGTGACTTGTTTGCTCTGCAGATCTTTCAGTTTGTGGATGGTACCCAATCAGTCCAGTTTAGGTGAGATTTGGCCATAAGCGCAAGAAGTTAACGTTGTTTTTGTCATTTAAGTGGGAATGGGCAACATACTGGCTTTTGCATTTCACAAGACTAATAAATGACTGGCATTGCTGATCACTAAGGCTGTGATTCTGGCACAGAGGTCATGGAATTCACACATTTCCACAACCTTTGTGACTTCCGCAACATCCAGTGCAGCTGACCCCAGGGCCACCTGAGTAGCTGGCCCCAGGTCCAGCCACGTCAGCCGCTGTTGGAGCGGCCCTGGGGTGAGCCGCACTGGCTGCTGCTCGGACAGCCCTGGATGGTTGGCCCCGGGGAGCACCTGAGCAGTGGGCCGCTGGGGGCAGTCAGCCCCTGCCGCCGGAGCAAGGGTCCCCTAGAGCAGTGGAGCCGTAGGAGCAGAGATTTAGTCATGGGTGTTTATAGTAAAAGACATGGGCAGATAACGGGCCGTGAATTTTTGTGTTTTGCCCGTGACCTGTCCGTGACTTTTCCTAAAAAATACCCATGACTAAATCTTAGCCTTACTGATCATGTAAAGTTAATTATAGTTGTGTATCCCTGGAAGGGCAGAAGGTTGCAAGTAACAAACTTGGCATTTGATGGGAAAGAACATCCTCCTAACTTTTGTCTATGTGACTTTTGTAAATCTAAACAAAGTATTTTGCTGAAGAGTCAGCACAATGTTCAGCTGTAAGTATTGGGTCAAAACTACTGCTAGTGCTTAGAACAAAAGGACCTCTAACGGATCATTTCATGTAAGCTTGCAACAAAGGGAACCACCGAACAAGGCTGAGGAGCAGCAGATATAATCTTTGTACTAGATTTTAGTTCTCTTTTGGATTTTAGATTTTATTACTACGTGGTGTAATTCACAAAGGTAAACAGTTGCCAAATGTTTCAACACTGAACCTGAAAGAATCCCTGTTGTGATGACTTCATCTATGTGCTTATTTGGTGTTCATCCATAATGATGTAACAAACTGTCTAGTGACATAAATGCACTTAATGAAAAATTATGTGTGTTCGGGATTTTTTAAACAAGAAAACAGTCTCTCAAACCTATGAGCATGAACTGGTGGGAAATCAATCTTAATAAATAGTCATTTGGTTTTATAATGTGTTTTGGCCACCGCAATATCAGATATTGATTAGAACAAATACATTTAAATAGTTGATTATAACAGAAATCCTCAGATCTTTTAAAAAGAATATTTCTAACAAAAGACTTTGTCATAACATTTAAGTTGCAAAGTGTGTGATTCATGGTGGTGATTGTTTTTTCTCTCTTTCAGGAACATATTGGAATAATATTGTGCCTCGAGGTACTGCTTCTGCCACAAAATGGGCTTTTGTGTTAGCTTCCACAGCTCCAACTAAAGAAGGTTAGTGAATCTTCAATACAAGTTTATACCATAATTAAACTGACTTCATGCATTAGAGTTGATAGCTAAAATGATACTAACAGGTTCCATAATGCAGAACTAATCCAGAGTTTTTGTCTATTAGGTGTGCAGAAATCCCATATTTTTGAAACAAGCTAGAATTTCCTGCGGTCTAAGTTATTGGAGATAAATCATGGTGAGACTGCAGCGGAATGGCCTTGAGTAAGGTGTGCTGCTTTTTGAGCATCCTTACTGGCTCATGCAAGGAATAAAGTGTTTAGTGTCTTTTTGAAGTTATATATCCCTCATTTGGAGGAGTGCTGAGCCACTAAATATGGAGGGGAAAACAAATATAGCTTTAATGGATGTGGTGTGCATAGAGTTGGTTGGATCAGTAGGTCTACCACCAAAGATCGGCAGGGAGGTAGGGGGAGTGGAGGCTTTGGTAGCAAAACTCAATTTGAGGACTCGAGATTTTGTACTAACCTATTTATTTATTATGTCCTGTGGTGCCACAATATGCTAGACACTTTCCATACATTGCTGTAGTACAAGATGAATCCACAAATCCCACTGAGGTGCTTTAATGGATGAAGATGGGAGAAATTTAGTAATTCACATTTTCTCATCAACCATTTGCATTTTACCATATTTGTTCTTATGCTAATTCTGGCCCTCAATACTGTATTCTATATGGGTTTCTAATCTGTACACTTGCTGCTAATGATGACTCTTTGGTGCTAGGGAAATGGATTCATTTAAAGCAGCACCACCCAGTTAGAGGGAAAGAGGCTAGGTAGCCTAACCTATTAGGTTATTGGAGTGAGTAAAGCTCTCCAGCGAGTGAACTGACACCCCCTTCAGTTTTTGCCATAATCATCACTGGAAGACTGCAGCACGGCATAAAAATAAAATAGGGTGGTTTCTTAAAAGTATTTTATTTATATACTTTTCACCACAGCATCACCGATATAAACTGAGCCTCACCACCACGCCTGTGAGAGAGAAATATCCCCATTTTAGAGAAGGAGAGAGAGAGAGAGAGAATAACTTGCCCCAAATCAATCAAGTTCCTGTGTTTAGAACTGGGAATTTCCTGATTCTAGGTCCAGTGCCTTAACCACATGTTTCCTCTTTGTCTCTGGGACTGAAAAAAACTATTATTCTATTTTATTTTTAAAGCATATATAACTTCTCTAAAAAAACATATAAACCTTCCCTTAGTTGCATACATTTTCAAAGTTGTCTGTCCAATATATTGTTAGGCAGGTGGGTGGATTCATGTTAAGGAAACACTTCTGAAATATTTAAGGTGCTTAAGGCCTTATCTGTATTTGCCCCAGTTTCTGCCATTCATGACCAGCCACCAGTAGACCAAGTAAGCTGTAATTTGCAGTTTACTGCGTATCAAGCAGAAAACTGCCATGGTGCAAATTGTGGTTTGTTTGTTTTTTTTTCAAGTGATGCCCAGAGGTACTCCACTTCAGGTGTTGGTGCATTTCTGTGCCTTTGACTGGAGAATTTCAGCATGCATGATCCCCGTCTCACAGCACCATTGGCACCTCATCTAGCGTGCACACAACCTGACCCCCTCAGTTCCTTTTCAACCATCCTGAGATGGCGTTCCTAGAAGTGTCATGAAGTTAGCTCACTTAGCATTAAAATTGTTTACTAGCATAGTGTTAGCTTACCATTTTGGTTACTTAATCTTATACTCAAAGAAACAAATTTGAGGGCTTGGTCAAGGATCTGAATGAACTTCCCCACTCTACGGTGCTGATGACACCATCCATCTTCCATTTCAGGGATTGTCTGACTGCCTTTTACTCAACATGGTCTTCCATCGTCACTGACAAGTGGGCCCTAGAAATCATACACACGGGCTACTTGATTCCCTTTACTTCCCTCCCTCCCCGTCCCTCTTCAGGGACCCTTTTCATGAGCACCTTCTATAACGAGAAGTAAACTGTCTTCTACACTTAGGTGCTGTGGAACAAGTTCCTCCACAACATGGGGAAGGGTTTTTACTCCCATTACTTCTTAACCCAAAAGAAAAATGGAGGATGGAGGCCCATCTTAGAACCTGTCTGCAATACCACAGATTTCCATTGGCTTCTACCAGCCTTGGTTAACAACTGGCATAGTGACTCCCCAGCCGCAACTTTTCCCAGAAACATATGTTCTGAAATGTCCAGCCCTGTCCTGGAACAGTCAGTGGGATATTAAGGTCCATTGTCCCTTTAAGGAGTCAATATTCAAGAGTTTTCTGCTTTAACTTGGAGTTACCAAACACTTCAGTTTAAATAAAGCACTGGATTGGTTTAGATTTAAAATAAAGCAAGTTTATTAATGGAAGAAGGTAGGATTTTAAGTGTATTCATGTATGAGATAGTTAGAATCGTTACCAGCAAATAAAAATGAAAACATGCGTCTAAAATTTAATCTAGCATGTTTTGGTTCAAGGCTTTGTTTAAGATGGCTTCCTTCACCCACAGTCTTCCAGCAAGATGGTGACTGATCCACTCCTTGATCAGGATCACTCCCAGAGGCCCAAAAGTGCATCTTTTGCCTAAAGAGGCCTAAATCTAGGAATTTAGCTTAGAAAATCTTGACCCAAGAATACATTTCAGAAGACTGATAGTTTACCATTAAGTGCCGAGTGCATTTAAAAATAGAGTGAAGCAACAATGTAAGTTTTAGAGGGTGGATTAGGAGTGATTTTAACAGTAACACACATGTCCTCTCCATAGGAAGCTTTCTGTGGCTATGCCAAAGCAACAAGGATCTCTTTTGTGTCAGTGATCAGAATCCTCAGTTCCATCCTTCTTCAGTTCAGCTACCGCCTGATGCTGAAATGGTGTGTTATTCAGCCTGCCAGGATGCCATATGGGGTTTGGATAAACAAGGACAGATCTTTATCAGAACACTTTCACCAAGTTGCCCAGCTGGGATGCACTGGACAAAATTGGACCTTTCTCAGCTAGGTATGGCTTTTTGTGGTAAGCGAAAAGACTCAACTTATTTTTAAGCAAACAGGTTTTTTTAAAGGTTTCAGAGTAGCAGCCGTGTTAGTCTGTATCCGCAAAAAGAAAAGAAGTACTTGTGGCACCTTAGAGACTAACAAATTTATTTGAGCATAAGCTTTCGCGGTGCCACGAGTACTCCTTTTCTTTTTAGGTTTTTAAAAAAAATTCTGCTGCATTTTTCATTGGCTTTGCAAATACCAATTTAAATTTTAAGATTTATTGGATTTAATAACACCTGAAAATAATTGCTGTATTAGTAAGATGTAGAATTTTCCAACTTTATCAAATGTCAGAAAAAATCCCATGGTTTTCCAATAGCAGGCATGCTTTTAGATAGCCTTTTGCTATAAAGGTAGTATTAAGTGTTCACTTGATTGTATTTTGTGAAGAGTATTTTTTGTTTTGTTTTTTTATGTCCGTCTGATCTTATCGGGCAAAGCAGTCAGTACTTGGGTGGGAGTACTTCAAGGAAAACTGTTTCAGAAAGCAGCGCTACTGATTCAGTTTGTGGTGCTCTGCTGTTCAAGCTGATACTGAACTTATGCCTCAGCATGACATTGGGGAATGTAGTGCTGCTGAAGTTGCTGTCTTTGGTTGGATGAGACATAAAATCCTAGTCCTTGACTGCTTGTGGTCATTAAAACATTCTCCCAATATGACATTCTCCATAAGCAATGGGGTATCCTGGCTGCTTAGCAGTTTAGCCAATTTATTCTACGTGTATATTTCTTTGATAGTCTCTCTCAGTTGGCTGTGTCTTTACTTCCTGTCCTAAAGTCTTTAATGTTGTGCATTGTTCATTAGCTGCCACACTATATTGTATGCAAGTCTCCTGGAGACAAGTGAATTGATTCATTCAAAGATGACATAATTAAGAATGAAGTCCTTTCTAACATCACTTCCAAATTGGCTCTTAACTTCACATTTCCTTTGGGATGAAATTTTCTGCATTTGGCATAAGATCAAAGGTGAATTTTTTTTAAAGTTGGATCAAAATTGGTTCAGCTGGTTTTAAGCTAGGCAAGCATAAGCAGCAGACTTCATTTTATATAACATAATTATAAACAATTAACATTTTTAATCTTCATATTAAAAAAAATCAATCATAAGTTATGCACAGAAAAAACATTGTCCATGTTTAAAGCTTTCAGTTTTCAGCCTGGAATATGACTTTTTTTTTTTTTTTTAATTGGACTGGCTCCCAGCTGCCAAGATGTCTTAAATTTGAATGTCTCTCAAGCTGTTGCACATTCACTGGTTCATGAGTGAGGTCACTAACAGGCTCCTTCACTTGCCTAGCAGGGCTTTGGACCACTTTTGTAGTCATGATTATTATTTTTCTAGCACTTTAGGTGATGATATTTCAATTTCATGGTTAATACCTAGCTGTTATAGCTTTTCCATCAGTAAATGTTAAGCAGTTTACAAAGGAGGAGTAAGTATCACTATCCTCCCTTTACAGAAAGGGAAACTGAAACACAGTGGTGAAGTAACTTGCCCCAGATCACCTAGCAGACTTGGAGCAGAGCTTGGAATAGAACTTAGGTCTCCTCAGTTCCACTCTGTTTCTACATACAGTAGCCCACACTGCACTCGATCTGTTTTGGTACATTTCTCACTTCTCAGATATCTAGGACTTAAGTGACATATTAGATGTAAATCATGTAGTGGTGGTGGTGGATCAGGGAGGTTTGTAGTAGAAGACTCCAGACTGAACAAGCAAATAATTCTCTAGCATGAGCAACCTGTTTTTGGGAGCCAGTGAGCAGGGAGAGGGCTAGAGAATGGACACTAAAATGTAAATTGGCTTATGAGCTGGGAGTCATTTCAGTCATTGCTACAATATGTAAACTCCTGAAAAGACTACAGGAACTCTCATGATGGGTCAGGAGTAGTTAAACTGGTATTTTTCTTTCTTGGCATACATTGGTGGCTGCATAGAAAGTTTGATTAGTCATATATTTACACTACAATATCATCTATAATTCACTGTATCTTACAATAGTTGTAATGCATTATATGTGGGTTAACTGACTCAAATCACCATAAATACCTTCTAGTATTGATTTCTATAAACAGAATTTCCAAATAGCTGACATATGGTTTAAGGATTAAGACAGTGGTCTCCAGCCTTTTTACGCCCAAGATCACTTTTTGAATTTAAGGGCAACCCAAGATCTACCCCACCCCTTCTCCAAAGCCCCTCCCCACTCATTCCATCCCCTCCTCTCCGTTGCTTGTTCTCCCATACCCGCACTCACTTTCACCGGGCTCGGGTAGGGGGTTGAGGTTTGGGGGGGGGTGCGAGCTTTGGCCTGGGGCCGAGGGGTTTGCAGTGTGGGAGGAGGCTCTGGGCTGAGCCTGGGGCAGGGTTTGGGGTGAAGGGGAGAGTGTGGGATGAAAGCTCTGGGAGGGAGTTTGAGTGTAGGAGGGAGCTCCAGGCTGGGGCTGAGTGTTGGGGTGCAGGAGGGGGTACAGGGTGCTGGCTCTGGGAGGGGGTCAGGGCTGGGGCAGGGGGTTGGGGTGCAGGAGGGGGTACGGGGTGCTGGCTCTGGGCTGGGGCAAGGGTTCGGGGTGCTGGCTCCGGGAGAGCCTGGGGTGTGGCCTCCCGCCGGGCAGCACTTACCTCCGGCAGCTACCAGTTGGCAATGCAGCATAGCTCAGCTAAGGCAGGCACCCTGCCTACCCTGGCCCCACGCCGCTCCCGGAAGGGGCCAACATTCCCCTGCGACCCCTGTGGGAGAGGGATGGGGGGCATGTGGCTCCGGGTGTTGCCCCTCTCTGCAAGCACCGTCCCCATAGCCACAGCCCCCTGTTCCTGGCCAATGGGAGCTGCAGGGGCGATGCTTGCAGAAAGGGGCAGCACGTGGAGGGAGACCCCTGTCCTCCTGCCCGTAGGGCCACACTGGCCACTTCTAGGAGTGGTATGGGGCGGGACTGGCAGGCAGAGAGCCTGCCTTAGCGGCAGCCCCATTACACTGCCCGAGATCGTGATCAGCTAGTCGATCGTGATCGACTGGTTGGTGACCACTGGATTAAGAAATGATTCTGTTACAGACCATTTATCCATTGGGAGGGGGAAAAGGCGAAAAAATCATTGACCGTAGCTGATTGGTGCAATAAAACATCTTACATCATCTTGTTACCATTTTGGGACACAGTCCTTCAATTTAATGTATTCCGGTCCATCTCTGCAGTCAGTGGGGTTCTGTGCAGGCACAGCAATGCATCCACATGCAGTAATTTATTGAATCAGGTCTTTAACTTGTTACATTGTGGCCCAAGAAATTTAATAACTATAATAAAATAATTGTCAAATCTTGATGCCAAATTTTATTCCTGGAAAAGTTTTAAAAGTGGTAAACTGTCTTGAAACATTCATATAACTGTTGTAAAAAGAGATGCAGACTTTGGAATTGGATGAGCATGTTCCCAGAATAAATGCTGAAATATTTTGTATTATGTCAGTTGTACCTTTCTCCAGTCCCTATACTATATACTGTAAAATAGTATCTAGTAAATTGTTTTGATTAAGGTTTACACTATCAGTGTCAAGGTTTCTAAATACAGTAGAATGACCTTTACAATTCAACAATAAACAGTGAATCTGAATCACACATAGAGATACCTCTGTCCTCTTTTGTGGATGAATGGTGGTTATCATGACCTTTCCCTAAGGTAAAAGCAATAAGAGGGGAGGAAGAAAAAAAAAAAGCTGAAAATGTTTACATAATGTTTGTATTCTGGAATGTCATATTCTACTTTAGAGGTTAGTAATACCAGCAATGCCATGTAAATGACATAATGACTCCATGTTTGAGTGAGCTGATGCTTATTTGGATCAAAACATTTAAACAGCTGAGATATCAAGTGACAAAACTATTACTGTTTGTAGTGTTGTAGCCATGTTGGTCCCAGAACGAGAGAGACAAGGTGGGAGAGGTAATATCTTTTATTTATTCTTCAGCTCTCTAGAATTTGAAAGTTTTGTCTATTTCACCAACAGAAGTTGGTCCAATAAATATATTACCTTACCCACCTTCTCTCTCATAAAATTATTGCTGTCAGATGTACTTTGTGCTGCAAGGAGTAATGAGGCTTTATTTAAATGACTTTGTAGCTGTATGTCAGAACTCTAACTGCTGTAGAAATCTATGCTCCTTGCTATAAAATTTTGAACTCTGATTATTTTTAAAATAAAGGAGTTTAGAAATAAGCCGTAAAATCTTTCCTTTGAGCCAATAAGCAAAAACAGTTAAATACCAAATAGTCTTGATATAGGAATGAAGCCATTCACCATTATAAGAAACTAAAAGTTAAAGCTGTATAGAGCTAGTGTCTTTTTACTACAAGCTTTTAGCAATACATTGTAGAATCAGTAATCAGATAAATGCTATAGGCATACAATTTAAGGGATACTTTTCACTTTGATTAGATGATGCAACTTTATTATGTGATGTGCTTTATGAAGAGTTGGTTGCCAGATTTCACTTCCCCCAAGTGAACGTTATGTCCAATAACAGGTATCCCAAACAGTGAACATTTAATAAACCAGTGAGATTTATTCTCAGATTCTTTAATTTGGCATCTGACCAAAGCATTCAGTATACAGCCTAACAGCATTGTTAGTTCATCTCTTCCACTACTTAACATTGGTGCATGCCTTCCTAACACTAGAAAAAAATCTAAATGTTAACTGTAATGGATAGCATGGATGTTTTTAAAAGTAAATGAATAAAAGAGTAAGAATTCTCAAGATCACAGCATTTCAGTCTACAGTATCATATAGGCTTTCTTTCCCATCCTTGTAAATCACAGACATTTCACAGCTTAATTTGATGGATATTTGTAATCCGGTTGTGAAAGACAGAATAAAATTAAGAACTCTGGAACCCACTTGTTTCAGAGCTGTATGCCTTCATGTTGCTCGTTTTTACGTAGGATTAAAGCATTGATAGGAGTTTTCTTGTGACCACGATAAAATAAGGAAGTTGTGTGACACAAATAGGGAGACACTTTTCAGATAGGTTTTATACTCAACACAAGTAATGAAGGCATGTTAACCTTGAAATATTAACCCACCCTTAGCATTTTCTGGTAACATTTGCCATGTTCATTGCTGACATGTATTTATAGACCTAGATCATTAAGATTCTATAAGCATGACTAGCTACAGAAGAGAGTTCACTTTAGGTCGCATGAAAGTTGTGTCTCTCTAAGCATAGAAAAAAACTATATTTCATATGGTTTCTGCCTCTTACTCCCTGCTGCCGATAATCATTTGAATTTGCATTGTTTCTAGCAGCAGCGATAGAACATTATGCACTGTTCATCAATGGCAGGATACTGCATGAAATAGGCCATTTTAGACAGATGACAAAAAATCACTAGAATAAACGCATGAAATGTAAATGAGATCTTAATTTTCCACCCATTTGCTTTATAGATAGACTGGAGTTGTATGCAAATGTTCTCGATTATACTGATAACTTCTCTGAATGTTAGATTTTTAGAAATATTTCTGTAAAATTAAACTTCAGATTCTACAGAGGAGATTATTAGCTGAATTAAAAAAAGATAATGCCAAATTAACAACAGTCTCTTCATCATTAGGAGCTATAAAATTGACCAGTTTGGCATGTGGAAATCAGCACATCTGGGCCTGTGATACTAGTGGCGGCGTTTACTTCCGTGTAGGAACTCAGCCTCTTAACCCAAGTTTGATGCTTCCTGCGTGGATAATGATTGAGCCACCTGCACAGGTAAAACAGTCAATCATAACTTTTTAAATGTGATAATTTAGCAATCTGCCTTGAAAATCAAGGAACTTCAACACCTTTCTTTCTGAAAAGATGATAGATGGAGGACCCAAAAAAGTCTGAATTTAAGAACATAAAAATTGCCATATGGGGTCAGACTAATGGTCCATCTAGCCCAGTATTCTGTCTCTGACAGTGGCCAGTACTAGAGCTTCAGGGGAAGTGTACAGAACAAGGCAGTTGGGGTGATCCAACCCTATTTTCCCCTCCCAGCTTCTGGCAGTCAGAGGTTTAGGATCACCCCAAGCATGAAGTTGCTTCCCTGACCATCTTAGCTAATAGCCATCAATGGACCTATCCTCCATGAATTTACTTAGTTCTCTTTTTTGTTTTTTGGGGGATTTTTTGGAGTTTTTTCACCCAGTTATACTTTTGGCCGTCACACATCCCATGACGAGTTCCAAAAGTTAAATTTTGAGTTGTGTGAAAAAGTACTTCCTCTTGTTTGTGTTAAACCTGCTGCCTGTTAATTTCATTGGGTGATGCCTGGTTTTTGTATTGTGGGAAAGGGAAAATAACACTCCCCCTCCGCCATTCATAATTTTATAGATCACTATCATATCCCCTCTTAGTAGTCTCTCTTTTCTAAACTTGTTTCATTCTTTCCTGTCTTATCCAACACCTTAGAATTGTGATCAGCAAGAAGACTAGATTAAGTGCTGTAAAATCTTGAACAGCGGTTTTCTAGACTTCTGCTTGTTCTATTTTGTAGTTTCTACACTTCTAAAAGTTACAAAACATGTTTAAAGCTGTCAATGATACCTTTTGCCTTAAGGGAGCTGCTATATAAGGCCGTTGACTAGACTGGTGAGAAATCTCTCTTCTTGGTATGATTTGACTATAGCAAATACAGAGAGCCTTTCATTGTATTGTTTATATGCAGTACAAAGATAACACTACACTATATCATGTGTCCAGATATACAGAATGTTTATGAAATATAAATGCAAATTTAGTGCTTCCAAGACACCTGGTCTAAAGAAATAATAAAGTAGACACAATTACAAAATAAACAGAGAAAAACAATTCACCTACTAATCTCTACTCTGCTTTATAACAAAGACGTTGTGGAGAGAAGAAGGTGGAATGAAGTTACCATGTTTAAACCAAGTTTTTCATTTAATCTCTGACTATCATTGAAGGGAAAGGATTTACCTAATTAGATGGCTACTATTTGACCATTTTGTGTAACTGCCATCTGCTTTCTTTAATTAGCAGATGAGTACTGCTGAAGTTCATGTAACTGGCTGTAAATGATCTCTTGTAGTCCTGAGTTAGTGAATCCTGAAGGTTTTTCTACATTTCCTCTAAGCAATCTACTTTTAACAGTCATAAGCTCCTTGGGGCAAGCACATGCTTTTTGTTTTGTTTGTACTATACCTAGCACAATGGGGTCCTGGTCCATGATTAGGGCTCCTAAGCACACAGGGGAACAAACAACAAATCTACATACTTTTGTCTGGTCTTTCAACTTGACTTTATCACCAGCAGAAAACTTACCCATTTTAGCACAATTAGAATTCTAAGATAATTTTCTGCACAAATGTTAAAAATCTATGACCCATTCACATTTCATTGTGTATCGTAACCAATCCTTAAAACTGCAGTAGAAGAAACATTACTGTAAACAGTGAGAGGTAAAAGTTTGCAGACGATACAAAATTGCTCAGGATAGTTGAGTCAAAAGCTGACTGCAAAGATCTACAAAAGGGTCTCTCAAACTGTGTGATTGGGCAAGAAAATGGCAGATTACATTCAGTGTTGATCAATGCACAGTAATGCACATGGGAAAACACAATCCGATCTATGCATACAAAATGATTGGGTCTAAATTAGCTGTTACCACTCATGAAAGGGATCTTGGAGTCATAGCAGATAGTTATCTCAAAACATCTGTTTTATGTGCAGCAGCAGTCAAAAAAGCTAACAATGTTAGGAACAACGAGGAAATAGATAATAAGACAGAACATATAATGCCATTATATAGATGCATAGTATGCCCACACCTTGAATACTGTGAAATTTTGGTCATCCCATCTCAAAAAAGACTTGTTAGAATTGGAAAAAGTACAGAGAAGGGCAACAAAAATGACTGGGGTATGGAACAGCTTTCATATGAGGAGAGGTTAGAAATACTGGGACTCCTCATCTTAGAAAAGAGACGACTAAAGTGGAATATGATAGAAGTCTCTAAAATTATAAATGGTGTGGAAAAAGTGACTGTTTACTCCTTCATGTAACCCAAGATCCAGGGGTCACCCAATGAAATTAATAGGCAGTAGGCTTAAAATAAACATAAGGATGCACTTCTTCATACAATGCACAGTCAACCAGTGGAACTCATTGCTAGGGGATGCTGTGAAGGCCAAAAGTATAACTGAGTTCAAAAAAGAATTAGATAAGTTCAAGAAGGATAGGTCCATCAATGGCAATTATCAAGATGGTCAGGGACACAATGTCATGCTCTGGGTGTCCCTAAGCATCTGACTGCCAGAAACTTGAACTGAACAATAGGGGATGGGTCACTCAATAATTACTCTGATCTGTTCATTCCCTCTGAAGTATCTGGCACTGGCCACTGTTGGAAGACCGGATACTGGGCTAGATGAACCATTGGTCTGACCTGGTAAGGCTGTTCAACGTTTTTGCAAAGTTTCTGAAGAACAAAATAACATTGGCTGATTCCATTTCTTTCAAGTACCTTTCTGGTTCTTTAATACTGGTTCTTGCGTAGTCTCTTTGCAGATGAAGTAGAAACATGATTGACTCACTGGTACTAATCCTCAGGTATTTTGACCTTTTTATCAAAAACACAAAAGAAACAAAAAGAAACACTCTAAGGTTAAACATGTAGCATGTAAATCTGTTGGTCTGTGCCCAATTATCCCTTCTTCCCTTTCAGTTCCATGAAATAAACTGAGTGATCTCTGAGTGACCGAATGCCATTAACTTCAGTGATCTTGAGAATGCTCAGCACATGGCAGGAAGTGCTGAGAACTCCACAATATCACACTCTAATTTTGGGTCATGCCTTTACTGGGTACTCTGAACTTTAATTGGAATTTTGGGAAGAGGTCTTCTGAAGTGAATCTTACAGTATTATTGTCATTTTTAACAATTTCTGTATTGGGGGTGATTTTTAATTTTGACTTAGTCTTTAAAGTATTTACAGTGGAGCACAGAAGCATTCATCTCAAGTCTAAGATTTTTTCATTTGCAATCTGAATAGATTATTTTGCCTGACTATCCCAGAGATGCTTTCCAGTGCTACTGTGAATGCTGCGAGGGATGTAGTACACTTTAGTAACTCGTGTTTGACTAAGATGCAGACTAGTCCAGATAGCCTCTGGAGGAACTGGTGCCAGCCCTCCTTAGCCACGTGGGACCTATTCAAGGCAGTAATGTTGGAAAAGATTTTCTTAGGGGACTGTCTTTTTCAATCGGGAGTGGGGGAAATGCAAACCATGACTTGGCAATGCTCCACGTGAGTGTTTTAGTCAATGCATGTTACACATAAATGAATCTGGATAAATACAGCATATCAAGGCTCCCACTAAAGTGGCTTATTCGGATGATGTAGAATTCCATAGTGTCTCATTTGAAGTATTTGCTTTTCCTTAATATCAGGATTTTATTTTGTTGAAACCTTCTTTGTCGTTGAAATATTTTAATTAGCAGGCAATCATTCATGTACTTGTGCACGTACATAAACACTCACATTCTCTTAACACTTTTAATAAAAACTATTTAAAGTCTTTGTTTCAAACTGATTCCATTGTCCAGTGAGAGACAGAATTTTCCTCTTCCTATCGGTCAAGAAAGCCAATATTAACATATTCTAAGCTGCTTTTGCTAAGAATTCTAGCCTTCCAATATTGTTTTGTTTCAAGCTATTGCTATTGTCACGGTGCAGGAATTGTATGTGCAGCCTGTCATGTGTTTGATAGCTACTCTTATTGGTATCAAAAATGTTTTCACCATACCCTGAAGACTCTGGGACTAGATTACTGCAGTGCATGATGTTGTTCTGTTTCTTTTAAAAACCATTCATCTTAAACTGGTATTTTCACTTTCTTCTCTTTAAGCTATTTGCCCAAAAAGCAAGTGTTTACCTTGAAATTAACAGACTTGTTCACTGTAGTAATTTTTAATGCATATCTTCAAAACATGAAGTTTGGGAGTCATTCCTCCTTCAAATATCCATTTGCTTGTTACTTCAAATCAAATCAGGGCTCTTGAAATGTATCCACCTGTGCATCCATCTTTTGACATATTTTCACCAATATATTCTGTGAATTTTTTTCCCCGTTAGATAAATCTATGCCTTGCTATTTTTTAAAAAAATATTCCTTAACCATTCTCTTTACAGGGTTAAGTAACTGAAAAGATAATCTTCAACTTCTAACTTGTCTCTGGCGCAGCTTTCTATAAAATTATTGGAACAAGGTACTTAAATACATGCCTTGACTTGAGTGGAACTACTCACATGCTTGAAGTTAGGGGTGTGATGGAATATTTGCTGAATAGAGGCTTTTCATGTAAGATTTAGAGATACAGATATAAAATGATTCATCCTGGCATAAATTCACACAAAATTGTAATTATAGCACCAGTTTCTGGATGCTTGAGAGTGTCACTGCAGCTCATTTCACAGTAGGCTTAAACTCATCTGGTTTTAAAGGCCAAGAAGGACGGGATCTAGTCATACTGAAGGGAGAGACCTTCAAAGAGACAAAGTCTGTAGAACAAGAGTATCTTTTGAGCAACATTTTGCTTGTAGTTTTCAGATTGGACTAGTAATAACAGACACAGATTCCTGGTTCATTGTGATTAATCTTCCTAACAAAAACAGTCTATTTTTTACTCACCAACTTTCTGTATTCTGCAATAGCCAGATCAGGCATTGTGACTGTTCTAGGTGGAATACGTTGTTAATGCTTACTATACCTGTTCAACTGTCTTTATATGCATTTAACTGTGGTTGAGAGAGATGCCAGGGTTACTATAAGATCCTGTTTTTAAAGGTTTATAACTTTTAGTTCAAAGGGTAATTGCAAAAATTTTACTGTTCATGTAAGGGGAAATGGGTTGGGGAGTTTTGTTTTTTGGAAAGTTTGAAGAAAACCTGTCCAGCAGTATTTATATTTCTTTAAAGGTCCACCACTCAAGCTATATTTTTGACATAGGAATTTTTTTCATAACATTAATCTTTAAAATCTCAGCCTTTAGTCACATTAACATAGTCTTTTGCTTGTTGTTGCACCAAAGACAGGAAGTTCAGCACACAAACCTTATCCTTGCCCTGCTATGTCTGTGCATTACAGTAGAATTTCTTGTGTGCGGTGGTGGTGTAGCCGCGTTGATCTCAATTGACAGGCTAAGAGACTGGCTTCTGTGAGGTTTTTTGCAGTGTAGACATACTTTAAGGCCCCAATACTATAAACAGACTTATAACTGTCACTTTGAGCTTGTGAGCAGTCCTACGGAAACCAGTGGGGCTGTTCATGTGCTTAAAGTTCAACACGAGTGTGCACCTGAGGGGTGCCTCAGCTTCTCCACTTGGACTTGTGTTCAAACATGTAAGCTGTTTCAAGTAACTGAGATGAAAAAAATAATTAAAACAAAAAACCCCTCTCCAAGTCTTCTTCTGGTTGTCCCCTCAGATTTGAATCAGGTTAAAGTATGGAAATGATGCTGATCTTGTATTCAGAGATATATTCAGTCCTGGAACAATGGCTATTTAAAGACGATGCTTGAAAGTTTAAAATTTTTTTGAAAAAAGCATATGTGGTATAAATAACATTCAGATTATTAAAACTATTAAAATTTTAATTTGACACTATCTACATTTTGTATTTCTCTGATAAACCATGAGCATAAACGAATTGGTTCCACTTTTTGTTTGTGGTCTGTTTCTAGTCAACTTCACTTTTTGACTTCAATATACTACCTTAGCTCAATGCTTGTGTTGCAAACACTCCAGAGAAATGCTTACGGATTATTTTTTTTCCCCCCACTGAAAATTAAATAGTCATGGAAACATTTCTGTTGACCTTATATTCAGTAAAAAAAAAAAAAAAAAACAAAAAAACAAAAAAAAAAACCTCCCTTTTCAAAGCTTGTATTTTGGCCCAAATGTGATCTGACACTGTTCTTTCTGTGTATTAATCATCCAGTTAGAAACATTAGCTATATGCAGAGTGGCATTCCAGGCACTTCAGCAATGTAAAGCATTTGTTCCTAATTTGGCAGACCAAGCTACAGAAATTTTTTTTGAATAATCTGTGATTTTTAATAGACTGTCTAGTTTTGCTCTGTCTGTATAAATGGCTTTGCAAGGTCACTTGTATTTACTTTGGTGAGTTTGGAAAGTGAGAAACTACTGTGTTGGCTTGTAAAATTAGCAGGGTTCTCTTCACCGGCTCCATTATTGCATTTGCAGCACAAACTTCTTAAGAATGTTTAAATAACATGGATTGACACTTTTTTTAAAACTGCTTTGATAATGACCATTACCACAGACAGCATAGAACAGAGCTGAAACTAAAATCTAGAGTGCTTGCTTCTCTGAAAAGTCCCCTCCTTCTTTCAATGAGGCATCCTTTACTTTACAAAACTATGGAGGTGATCTTGTTGAGGTTCAGAAGCTTAAATGCTAAGGACTGAGGTTCACATATGAACTAGTTTGTGCATTGCAATCCCTTTATTTTCAAGTGCAATTACTGTAATTGTAGGTGAAAATCTGGTATTTGGGCATGCAAATAGATTTTTAGGTATTTAGTGCCCAAATTTTGCATGAAGTTTTAGTCATTGTATGTGCCACTGTAGGTCTGCATGCAAAAATATGCGTGTGTGTTTGCATGCCAAAGTACTCTACCTTTTGGAAAATTGATCCTTGATAGTCAAGTACTAAAACTAAATAAAACAACTTCATATCCAAATAGTATTTCTGTTGCAACCATATACCTGCATTTAACACTCTTATTTTGCTAGAGCATTAAGGTGACCTAAAAGTGGAAGGAGTCAAATATAATACCAGGAAAATATTTTAAAATTCTCTCTGAAATATTCATAGTGGCTTTTCTGTAAAATATTAACATACACAAAATACATGATGAGATATGGTGGTATAAGGACTCTATTGGCAATCCTTTAGGATGACTTGTATAATGCTCACCTTTGTGGCGCCTGAGTAATGAAACTTCGCCCCTAAAAGCATAATATTACCCCATGCTGTATTTTGTTTGGTGTGTGCGGGTGTCTGTGCCAGTACATATACACAGTATAAACAGTTTGAAAATTTTTTGTCACTCCTTTTAATTTGCTTGGCTTTAACGTGTTTTATCTAGCTTTGCCCCACTTGTAATCTTAAGCATATAGAAAATAAGGAAGCCAATAGCATGGATGTGTGGTATGGACAGTTTTTAAAGCATGTTAAGTGGTCCTGATGAGATTTTGTAAGGAAAGAGTTTGAGAAATCTATTCTACTGAATATTCGTTAGAACTTTTGGATTAGTTGAGCAGGAAGACTACAATTTCAGCACAGTTTTTTGTGTTTTTCTTCTTAAGGAAACTTCACAGCAGAAGTGCAGGCAAAAAAATGAAAAGGCGCCGAGGAGTGCGTGGACAGGCAGAGATTGGAGAGCAAGCACTAGCCTTCCTGGCAGGAGCCATGCAACTTTGCTCTTTTTGAAGATTAGCCATGTGCTTCTTTGGGGATTTCCTCTAGGAAAATACATTTCTCAATAGCTTGGTTCTCAGTGGCGCAAATAAAGCCTGTGAAATCTTGGAAATGGCTGGAGGGGGCCGTGGGGGGTGTTGGAGAGCCCATCCCGCATTCACCCTACAGTGGTGGCTCCTGTCTGGGTGCCACTCAGATTTGGCCTGTCTGCCCTTCTGTCTCAATCTACAGAAGGGCAGATGTGGAAAGCTGGGATCAGCCTCTCAGGACGGGAGCTGCCACTGCAGCATGAGTATGGGATGGGTTTGCTCACCAAGTCTCCCCCACCTCCAGTCTTTTCCAAGATTTCACTGACCTCATTTAAATTCACAATTAGTAACATCCATGCCAAAATCGTAGACTTAGGCATGACCAACTTGACTACTAATTGGGTTTGGGCTGACTACACCTTGTTGTGGGTTTTTTTGGTCTCATATGCTGTACTTTAAAATATTTGAGAGAGAGATGTTTTGGAATTTGAAGTTTGAAATGGGTATAGGAGAGGTCAAGAGTATTGGCCCATCTTCCTTCCAAGATGTATGTTTAATGTAATGTGGAGTTTGTAAAGCTTAGGTGCCAAAAAATTCTAGAAATCTGGTACATTTATGAGTTAGGAAGGAAGATTCATAATGTTGTCAGATTGATTACACATATTACTACACTTGTGATTCATTATGAAAAATGTTTGACCAAATAACCAAACTTAGCCAGATGTATTGTGTAAAGGTAAAACAGTACATTATGAAAAGGAGATATACATACTGTCCTTCCAGGAAGCAATTCTTATCTCTCAGTGTGTTCACCTTACACAGAAGGTGTTCTTCAAAGATACGTCCCCAAAGCCACTTGTTTCTATGGGATCATTGTTTACAAGTTAGAAAGCATTGTACTGTATATATCACCTGAGATCCAACCCACTGGATTGTACCAGTTTCTTAACTTGTTCTGTACATTTCTAATCTTTGTTGTGGATACTAATATTCTAGATACTGGTCATGAAGGTATCTCCTCTGCTTGTACGGGGGCAGAATGTTAATATGTATTTTGCCCTTGACTTTTTCCTATCCACTTATGTCAAATTATGAGTTGTCCTGTGCCAAGGTATTGTAAGAGGTACCAGGGAACAAGAATGAACAGCATTGTGGGAAAAATAATACAGTTCAGTTGGCATAATTGCCCAACATTTATACACACAATATGAATATTGTGTGTGTAATACATATTGATGTGGTGTAAGTAATACATACATATGTACATTAGCTAACACTCTGATTTCAAGCCATACTGAGAAAATAAGTGATTGCTCTAGTTCTTCTGTAAATAGAGTTAATGTTGCTTTCACTGTTCTCTGGCATTACTGATAATCTAACAGGAAAAACAGGTGGGTTCCAAGAACAAACCTTCATAGTCTTTCCTGTCATTGTGTATCTGGCTTGATCCTCTTCTGTCAAATAACAAATAAGCGTTAAATTCAACAAACTTCTTGTCCGCTCTGCTGCTAAAAAACCTGAATGCAAAAAGTTTAACAGACCTCTTACATTGTGTATTTTACACTTTCTTACTTTTTTCAATACCAGAAGTGCTTAGCCACTGCAGAATTTTATTTGAAAGGATTAGATACACCTGATTAGCTCTGCCATGTATGTCTCTCCTTAATTTACCTCCTTTATTTTGGACACTTATTACAGACATTACTCAGTAGGAGACTTCTGGGTAATAGAACCCGGAACAATATTCAGACTTCTGGGTAACAGAAATGGCCCAAAAAAGACCAATCTACTGGTAATGTGGGACACTTTTGTCTAATTTGAGAATGATTCCATCCTAGGCTACACATGCTGAAGAGACTCCTAGATTACTCCTCAGAAGTCGTGGAGAGCCTTCCGCCACTGAGTAGCAACCAATTTGTCTTAAAGATGATTGGCTTTGACAGGAGAGTCATGTTCAGTCCTCCTGAATCTGAATGAGTAGAGCTGTAATGCAGAACCTCAAGGGTAGCAGGGTCTAACAAATGGAATCTTCAGAATTCTACACACACATGTGGAGAACTTTTTTCTGCCTTCACTTCCTGTGATAGGAGAGAGGAGGCAAAAAAAAAAAAAAAGACTTAAACTGATTGATACAGGCTTTGAATTTTCAGGCTTGTTTGATTAATTCTGCAGTTTTTTTACTGAGATAACTGGTCTGCTGTTGATCAGGAAGGTTGGGAGACTTGTATGATACTCTTTTAAAAATACCAAACCACTGTACAAATTACAAATATGGCATCTTTTACAATCCGTAAGTGTGTATAAATCCCATTAATGCTAATGGAAATTGAGCAAACATTAGGGAGAATTGTCTGACTGACTGTCTTAGTGTAAAATTGCAAGGTTTTTGCTCTTTGAAACATAAGCCGATTTATATACCTCCACTGATATTTTTCTTAGTAGTAATGGGAAAAGAACACCATCTAATCTTGCACAACTATCTAGTTACCATTATCAGGGATCCCAGAAATCCATTTGCCAAGCAAAAATGCAGAATTTGCATTTTTAAAGAGAATCTTTAGTTTTTATGTTTTGTGGAAAAATAAACATGTACAGTAAAACCCCAATTATCTGATCTAATTGGGACTGGAGCCAGATTGGATAATAAAAAAAATTGCGTAATCAGGAGAAATGGGCAGGGCTCAGGCTGTTGGCCCCAGATGGTAGGGCTTGGGCTGTTGTCTTAAAAATGGTAAGTATATCAATAAAATATTGGAGAGGAAGGGAATGGAGGCAGAAAAAGATTGATACTAGCCATGGGAAGAGGAAGACAATATTGGAAAAGGAGAATAGTTGAAAGAGAAAGGAAAGATGGAAGAGGAGGGGAGGGAAAGAAATGGGGAAAGCTATTCCAGAGCTTAACTCCCTTTATAGTCAGTTTCTTCCTAATATCTGGCCTTTCTAAATCAACTTTGCTTCAGATAAATACTGAATGCTACTTGTCCTACCTTCAGTAGACATTGAGAGCAATTGATCTTTATAACAACAATCTTCAAATATGTTAAGGGATATAAGGTGTGTTCCCCCTCCCCTCCCGAGTCATATTTTCTAAAAACTAAATATGCCCAGTTTTTTTAATCTTTACTTATAGGTCAAGTTTCCTAAACCTTTTATCATTTTTGTTGCTCTCCTCTGGACTCTCTCTCCAGTTTGGTAACATCTTTCTTAAACTGTGGTGCCTAGAACTGGACACAATATTCCAGTTGAGGCCTTGCCAGTGCTAAGTAGAGTTGGAATATTATCTCCTGTGTCTTGCATATAATACTCCTGTTCATGTACTCCAGAATACTAGCCTTTTTTGCAACTGCATCATGTTTACTCATACTCAATTTATAACCCACTACAACCCCCAGATTATTTTCAGTAGTACTACTGCCTAGCCTGTTGTTCCCCATTTTGGTGGTTGTGCGTTTGATTTTTTTTCATCCTTCCTACATGTAGTACTTTATGCATGTCCTTACTGAATTTCATCATGTTGATTTCAGATCAATTCTCTTACTTGTTAAGGTTATTTTGAATTCTAATTCTGTTCTCCAAAGTGCTTACAACTCCTCTCAGCCTGGTATCATTCACAGATTTTATAAGCACACTCTCCATTCCATTATCCAAGTCATTAATGAAAATATTGACTAGTACTGGACCCAGGACACACCCCTGCAGTGATGCATCCTCCCAGTTTGGCAGGAAACCATTGATATATATATAATATGTGTGTGTATATATATATATATATAATATATATATA
This sequence comes from Dermochelys coriacea, assembly GCF_009764565.3. Taxonomy (NCBI): domain Eukaryota; kingdom Metazoa; phylum Chordata; order Testudines; family Dermochelyidae; genus Dermochelys; species Dermochelys coriacea. The sequence continues at coordinate 107,685,209 of NC_050073.1, forward strand.
CTCTGAGTATGATGGTCTTTCAACCAGTTGTGCATCCACTTCATAGTAATATAATGTAGACCACATTTGCCTCGTTTTCTGATGGGAATGTCACATGGGACTGGGTCAAAAGGCTTACTAAAATCAAGTTATATTGCATCTACATCCTTTTCCCCATCTGCTAGGCCAGTAATCCTGTCAAAGAAGGAAATAAGGTTGGTCTCGCATTATTTGTTCTTGACAATTCCTTGTTGGCTATTGCTTATTACCCTATTAGACTCTAGGTGCTTACAAATGATTGTAAATACATGATAGTAAATACCTCCTTTTCTTTTAAGATGTTGACCTTTTTAAAGCTGTATCTGTCATGTTCAGTGGAGCCATCCTAAAGCTCATATAGAGGGAAGCATTGTTTTTGCTCTAATATGCAATTTTTTCAGATTATATTTGCATTTGTTAAGCTTTCTGATTCTTACCATACTACAAAACAACCCCTTACATGATACGCAACAAACATTCTAGTCAAACATTTGGTTTTGAAGGGCAGATAAGTTTCCCCCTTGCTCATTCAAAGCTCCCCAGAGTTCAGTGGGAGTCTTCACTGAGTAAGGACTGATGCCTGGGAATAGAGTGAGGGAAATGTTTCATTTGGGCTCCCAGGAAACTAGGATTTCAGATATTCTAGTGAAAATGTGGGTGATCCAGACCTAAGATGATGTATCTGCAGCTATGTCTACACTACAAGGTAGGGGTGTGGTTCGTCTCCTTGTGTATGCATACTTGTGCTATCTTAAGTATAAATAGCCGTGTAGGTATGGTAGCACGGTAGCCAAGTACATACCTGCCTGAAACTGGTGAGTTTGTACTTGGCATGACTCATCCTGCACCTATACTGCTATTTATACTTGTGCTAGCTCAATGAAAGCTAGCGTGAGTATGTGTCGAATTGACCCCAGCTCACAGTGTAAACATAACCTGCAAAGCCAGACCCCCTCAGTAATAGTGAGGGTGGGAGCGGTGGAGGCAAGTCACCAAATGGTCCCAAATCTGAGACAGTTGGACTCTTTAAAAATGTCCAGTGTGGTTTTGTCAGTACAGGTCAAGATGTAAATGTGCTGGGAGAATTTGAGAAGGCAGTAAGAAAATAATGAATTGGTGCATCTGTTGCTCTGCATAGGAAGGTTCCTACTGAATTTACAAATAATTTTTAATCTCACCCTATCCGAATTGCATTGCTGACTGATTTGCTTATATGAACATTGGAACAATAAAGTTTAGGTTTGCAATTACTGAACTTGGATGTTGCAAATTAAAATATGTATTTTAATTAATAAAACAATTAGATTTTGAAAACAAAGTAGCATCAATTTATGTAGGCCCAAATTATTTCCTTTTTTGCAACCTTAGCACATTAACGTAGAGGAAACATTACATTTTACATGGTAACTATGCAGTGTGGTCCATATTTGGAAAACTGTCAAGGTTTAGGTTTTTGGTTGTTTTGTCTGTAGTATGACATATTTTATTACTTCCATAGCAGATATCTGTAAGAGAGTGAATTGTCCTGTTTTAAATGTTGTACTGGCTGAGACTTTAAGTACTGTTTTTGTTTCTAGCCAGTGGGAATAAACTTGGTCAGTGTTCATTCAAGTCCAAATGATCAGATGCTATGGGCAATTGATAGCAAATGGAATGTCCATGTACGAATAGGAATTACAGAAGAAATGCCAGTAGGCACTGACTGGGAACATGTACCAGGTAAAAATAACAATAATATTCCTATGTGCTTCCTCCCACACATTCAATCCCTGAAACACTTGAATTCTGTTTTTATTAGTGAGCTGTTCCAATGCCAAGCGTGTTAGATTGTTGTGATTAACAAGACTGATTTGGTTATCAGATAATCCTTATCTTGACTTGAGTATGTGTCTCTTAAATACGGTCTCACTTTCACTAAACGTTGTAAGTGCCCCTTGATGCGAAATTTCAGATTCTGGAAGTGCTTCCATTGTAGAACAGGCTGCACTGCACTGTTTCCAAGTTGTTGCAGTCAGAGGTGTGAGTGGTGCACTCTCCCCTCTGAGTTGGTACTAAAGCAATGTTCAGCAAGGTGTCTGGGCCTGCTGTGCACCTGGAAGTTCTGTCTTTGAATGTGATTAAAAACCAGAGTCCTGGTCCCATGTGATTATTATTAAAAACTTCTCTCATTTTTCACATCTACATGTATTGCTCCCCTTGTCCTGGACAAATTCCATCTGCCTGCCAAAAAGTTTGGTTGAAGTTGGATACAGTATTCTTCCTGACCTTCTGTCCTAAATGGCTGAGTAGTGTTGCTGTGTGCTTTTAAAAAGTTCCCACATTCCACTCCAGAAATGACTGCATTTCTGTCAGGAGGAGGGTGGGCTGGGGGGGAATCCGCTCTTGTGCAGGGAAGGGGGAAATTATATACATCCACATAGTTACTCTGCACAATCCTTTGAGCTCAGTTTGGCTAAAGGGAGTTTAAATAAACATAAGATTATTCCCACTTTCATAATATTGAGGAAGTTATCATGTCCATCTTAACTCTTTAAGACCAAAATCTGCCCTCGCACTTGAGCAACTGCCTTAAAGTCAAGGGGATGGTCAAGAAGAAGATGTGGAAAACTTGACAGCCTTGTTACCTTTAATGCTAGAGATGTCTCCCATGGGACATTTACAGGTTTATATAAAAATACATCAATCTCACCTGCTTTACTTATTAAACAGTATATAACATAGTTTCATATAAGAAAGCATTTAGTTATTTCCTTCATGTGTTTCCATTTAGGGTTGCAGGCATGTCAGCTGGCTATAAGTACAAGAACTGTTTGGGCATGCTGTCCAAATGGAGATGTAGCACGTCGGTATGGCATTACTGACAAAAACCCAGCAGGAGATTACTGGAAGAAGATTCCAGGGACTGTGTCTTGTTTAACAGGCAAGTCAGTTCTTCATGATGATCTGAAACCTTCACAGACTGGTCTTATGATAGCTATTGTGTTCTGCCTGATGGTGCTCAAATGAATTAGTAAAGATAAATACTATTTTTAAGTGCTGCTGTTTTGTTATTTGACCATGACTCTTTCATCAATTTAGCGTTTATAATTCCACTCTTTCTTCTCTTCTTCTCCCTCCCTCCCCCCCCCCCAAAAATCTTCCCTGGGTCCAGTTAGAAAAATTTAGTGAAATATAAGCTGCTTTTTGAGTGTTTGCAACTGGAACATACTGCTTTAATTAAAATCTGGATAACTTTTGCTTGGCAGTGACACCTCTAGATGAACTGTGGGCGATTGGTTCTTCAGGATACCTTCTTCAGCGCCTCACGAAAACATTCAGTCACTCTCATAGCTTGCAAAAAAGTAGTGACACTTCTGTTTTGCTTCACCCTGATGATTTTGAAGATGAATGGGAAGTGATATGAAGGCACTCAAGCATGTGAAGCAGTGGAATAAGAAGAGAGCAATGCTTGTATTTCCAGTAACATGCATAGAGAATGTTGGGGTTTAAAGCCACTTGTATCTAACATGCAATATTAGCACTTTTTTTTTTTACTTAAAAACTGACCTGTCAAATAGCCCCAAACTGTGCATTCATATATTTGTTCCAGTATTTCTTGGGAGACAGTAAGTGTGGCATACTGAAATTGTTAAATTGTATTACCCTAGCAGCTCATTTGGAAATATAATTGTAAGTTAACCTTATTAGCAATGAAAGTGAATATTTTACAACAGCATGCACACTAATATATATGTACTTCTTTTGAGAAGGCTTTCAGTTACATTAAATATTTATCAATAGCAGAAACATTAAATATTTCTCATTTTCTTCTTGTACTTGAAACTCCAGTTAGAGAAATGCCGTCTGTCTGTTGTGTCGTACAAATTTAAGATGATCCCAATAGGGACTGAAAATGTATTCTACAGCACAGGTGTCAACATGAACATTGTTTGGACCATTTTTATTTCAAAATCTCCAATGCTTCACTAGCCTTCCATCTCTGGACATTTGGGTTCAATATCTGGTTTCATTCACAGATGAGACGTTAGAAATTGCCCTAATCTCAGGTGGACATGACTGACTCTGCTCCATGAGGTCCAGGGCTGGAATAGCAGCAAAGTTGTGGGTCAGGTTTCTGGTACATTGGCAGGATTGTGTGAGGCAGCTTTCTTGGTACCTGATGCACTGTATTTGTGCCTGTAGCCAGTGCTTTATGGCATGGACTTTAAAAAAAAAAAAAAAAGTACCAAATTCAGACAGTTTTAAATAAAATATGGCAATTGATAGAATTATATACAATTCTAATCTCCCAAAAAAGTTTGTGATATTGTGGGGAGGTGCTTAACAATTTTGTGATTTTTAGCTACATTAGCTAAATTTTGAAGTGTCTTAAACGTTGTAGCAGAGGTGTTTAATGAACAGGGCAATGTGCTGAATAAATTAATCAGTGCTGTTTATTTTTCTTTATATTCTAAATGTTCTCTAAAGGATACCTCATTATTAAAGACTAGAATTGTAGATGAAAAGAACTTGAATTCACTGATGTAAGCAGAAGAATTTTTTTTTGTGTTCATTCTAAACTCGTACATCATCAGAATGTTTAAACAGCTGCTAACCAGTGCTGTAAATGAGCCAGCTTCACGAGATGTGGAGAGAAAATTCAGTATTGAGAACCTGGGAGTCAATGCATAGAAAAAGACATGTTTCCTTTTAACCTCTGCTCTCTTTCAAAATAGCTCTTGCTCGTTCTGCGCTTGATTTGGAATAGACACAGTGAAAGGTTTAAATGTAAATCTGACTGTAAAGAGAGAACTAACTTGGTTCACTTTTTTTAAATATAGCATGTGTATTATTGACTTGGTTTGTCTGATTTTTAAATCTGGGATGACTGGGGAGAGGTCAGATTTTTCCCTTCGACAGCTGATCTGTTTTGATTTCTTTCTCATCTGTATATGGAGACTGCCACAGAGTTTCTTTTTTTAGTCTGCCGGGCACTGCACTGTAGTGGATTCAGCTTCTGAAGATACCCAGTTTGTTTTATACAAGCATTGTTTGGAGAACCCCTTGGCAAGTGGAAATTCAATTTAAAAGTATCTCGTGGCAGCTCCCAAGTCAGGCAGTTCAGAGGAGGGACAAGACATCTTCCCCACTCCCTGTCAAGGACCAGATGCTCAGATATAATGGTCTTATTTAATACTGACACTTTTTTTATTACACTTTTAAAAAGTCGTCTTGGTAATGGCTTGAGCTTGCTAGCTGTTTGTACACCACATAATACTGTACTTTGCTTTGTTCATTAATATTAATTGGTGTTGAAAGCCCTTCTAAATTGATGGGACTTTTTTATGTAATTTGATTAAACCTGAACCCAGGTGGTCATTTGAAACACTTTTAAACTCCTTACTTTCCTTTATTTTGTTTTTGTTTTATTTTTGTTGTGCTTTGAGAGAGTGCAATAAACTAGACTTTTTTAAAACTACTGTATTCAGAGCCTCAATTATTATGACTGACAAATAAAAAAGGGAGTCTGTTCATCCTGGGAGCTCCTCTTGATGTTGGAGAAACATACATATGAAATACCACCCAGCAATGGCCAGAAGGGCCAGACACTATGATGGGGGCTGGGTACATTAAAGAACACAATTTCTATTTTCAAAGCATCAGACACATGCATCAAAGCGCTTTGAGCACTGTACAACATAAGACATTCCCAGTGTAAGAAATATTACCTTATTGCAAACGGGTCACCCCCAACTTCAACCTAGGGTACTGTAGGTTTTAGTGTAGAGTCATAGTCCTGGAGTGTAAGGCTAGAAGGGACCACTAGATCGTCTAGTCTGACCTCCTGTATATCACAGGACACCACCTAGCACCCGCACACTAAACCCAAAAAAACAAAATGTGGCCGAAGTATTACAGCCTACAGGAGACTAGACTATTATGTGCTACAGGGAGAGAATAGGAGGGACTGAGGTGCACCTTCTGGGTTTTCCCTGTGGTTACAAGTTTATCTGCCTTAAATTCAGAACCAAAACAAAGGCTGGGCAGATCACCCATTTCTTTATACGGCTCAGGTCTTTGATCTTGGCCTTCTGTAACAGGTAATTGACTTGTATAAATATTTGTAGACAGTCACCCAACAAAATTAATTGGCAACAGGTTTAAAACATAAAGAAGTACTTCACACAATACAAAGTCAACCTGTGGAACCTGTTGTGACAGCCAAAAGTGTAACTCTTTTCAAAAAGGAATGAGAACTTCATGGAGGATAGGTCCATCAATGGCTAACTAACCAAGATAGTCGGGGAGGCAATCCCATGCTCTGGGTGTCCGTAAGCTTCTGACTGCCAGATGCTGGGACTAGACGATGGGATGGATCACTCAACAATTGTCCCCTTCTGTTCATGCCCTCTGAAGCATCTGGCACTGGTCACTGGTGGAAGACAGGATACTGAGCTAGATGGACCATTGGTCTGACCCATATGGCCATTCATACGTTTTTACCATTTGCTCCTGTGATATCATGGTACTACTTTCTTTGCTAATGTACAGAAGTTTCATTTGCACATTGAATGAGAAGGTCTTGCATAGGAAGGACACGAGGATTCAAACAATATCTGTGCCCTCAATATTATAATTAGCATTTATAAATATCCCAGTATCTCAAAGCACTTGTATATTGAGTCCGCCTACTTCCCAGGGATATTGGACATTATGGTATTCATTATGGCTCAGAAAGGTTGATTCACACAGGAAGGCACAGCAAGGGTTAATTAGCATCAGAGCCAGGGCTTCTGACTCCCAGGTTCTAACTACAAGTCCACCCAGGCTCTCCTGCTTAGATTCAGATGTTGGTGTCTTCATAAGGATCAGTATAGCTTTTGTCCTGAAAACCCAGCTTCTGTGGAATCTTGCAGTGAAATTGTATCTTTTGCTTCTAACCTCAAACCATTGCTATGACACAGGAGTAATTGTCAAGTCACGGTTTACAGGTCAGGTGCCCAGGGATGGGTGCAGTATAGATTACCCCTCTTGGCAGATGAAAATAGTTTAGTTTTCATATTGATTTCACTGCAGGAGAAAATCAGTTGTATTAAGGAGAAATGTTTGTTGGAAGTAGATTAACTGTCAAAAGCATTGAGAATTGTATAATAGATAGATAATGTATGTATGTTGTTTCCTAATAAAAGTTCTCCTGATGCTAAGGAAATAAGTAAAACTTAATTGCAGGTTTGTTTTCAGTTTCTACAAATATTTATACAAATATAAAAAGCAGCACCTCCCTATTCCCCTTTGCACCCTTGACACACATTGCAAGAACAAGAAAACTCCCACAATTGCCAACCAACCTCAACCCCTACGGAACTCTCCACCCTTACACATGCCCAACCCCATCATGCTCCTCTCTCCGAAGGCTGGTGGACTGACTATTTCAGATCAGAGGGGAATGCTGTCCCCTCACTTTTAAATCTAGGGGGATTCCACTCAAGTGCCTCTCCTGATCACAGCCATGACCACAAAACATTTTTAAACATGACTTGCTTCTGTCTACTCTAGATGCTAAGTCATGTTTCATATTTGCGCTAACGTTGTTCTCTAACCAATGCATTTTCCCAGTGTAGACGTTGCCAAATAGGAAGATCCCAGGTTCTTTAGACTAAAACTAGCCCCTTAAATCATCCTGAAACCAATAGGCAGCCCATGCAGATCCTGAAGCTCAAGAATCTTTTTCTTCCGGTGTGAAGCACTGCTTAACAGCCCACTACAGATTGCACCTGCTTGAGTTTCTGGATTGATTTAAGGAGCACCCCATAAAAAAAAATGCTTTGTAACAAATCCAGTTCTGAGTTAAAGGCCTTCAATGTTTTTTAAATAAACCTCTTCTCTATTCTATTTTCTCCACTAATATCTCAGAGGATGTTAAACAGCAACTACTAAAGTTGCACACATTTAAATCAGCAGGTCTGGATAACTTGCACCAGAGTTTTAAAAGAGCTGGCTTAAGAGCTCTCTGAACCATGAACACTGATTTCCAGAAAGTCTTGGAACTCTAGCTTTCTTCCAGTCTTCTGGAATTTCCCTAATGTTCTGCCAATATTTAAAAAGGGTATATGGGATGATTCAGGAAATTATAGGCCAGTCAGTCTGACATAGATGCCAGGTAAGATAATGGAGCTGCTGATATGGGACTTCATTAATCAAGAGTTAAAAGAGGGTAATGTAACTAATGCTAATCAACATGGGTTTATGGCAAATGGCAAACTAATTTGATATCCTGCTTTGAGATTACAAGTTTGGTTAATATAGAGTGTCATGTAATAGACTTCTATAAGACTTTGTTATGGTGCTGCATGATGTTTTGATTAAAAACTACAAAGATATGAAATGGATTAAAAGCTAGCTACTCGATTGATTTCAAAAGGTAACTGTAAATGTGAAATCGTCATCAAACAGGTGTGTTTCTAGTGGGGTCCAGTATCGATCAGTCCTTGGCACTATGCTATTTAATGCTTTTATTAATGACAGGATGAAGAAAACGTAAAATAATTATTGATCAGGTTTGTAAGTGACAAATTGGGAGTGAAGCATAATGAAGAGGACAGGTCACTGAGACAGAGCGATCTGGATTGCTTGGTAAGCTTGCACAAGCAAACAGTATGCATTTTAATATGGCTAAATGTATGTATATAGGAACAAAGAACATAGGCCATACTTACTGGAAGGGGGTACTCTATCCTGGGAAGCCGTGATTCTGAAAAAATTTGTATGGTGATGTGGATGCTCAACTGCAAATGAGCATCTGGTGTGATACTGATCAAAGGGCCTGACATTTCCTTAGGAGTAGAGAGGTTATTTTACCTCTGTATTTGGCACTGTGTGACCACTGCTGGAATACTGCGTCCAGTTCTGGTATACACAGTTCAAGAAGGAATGTTGAGAAATTGGAGAGGGTTCAGAGAAGAGTAATAATGATTACAGGATTTGAAAATCTGCCATATAGGCAGAGTGGTGGTATTCTCAGGCTTACCATTGGAACAGTTTACCAAGGACTGTAATGAATTCCCCATCATTTAAATCAAGATAGGATGTCTGTCTAAAAGACATGATCTAGTTCATATGCAAGTCATCCGGCTCAATGCAAGAATTGTGGCATGAAATTCTATGGCCTGTTTTACCTAGGCGGTCAGATCATAATGGCTTTAAGGGCTATTAGATCTGCCACAAAACGTGTATGAGCCATACAATTTTATTCTATTGCAAGAGTGGCCAACCTGTGGCTCCGGAGCCACATGCGGCTCCGCAGAAGTTATATGTGGCTCCTTGTATAGGCACCGACCCTGGGGCTGGAGTGACCAGCGCCAATGTGTCGGGGGGTGCTCACTGCTCTGCCACAGGCCTGCCCCACTCCACCTTTTCCCTCCCCTGAGCCTGCCGTGCCCTCGCTCCTCCCATTCCCCCTCCGAGCCTCCTGCATGCTAAGAAACAGCTGATCGGGAGGGAGGGGAAGGTACTGATCAGCGGGGCTGCCTATGGGTGCGAGGCGTGGGGTCGGGGAGCAGATGGGGGGCTGCTGACTTATTACTGTGGCTCTTTGGTAAATTCTGGCTCCTTCTCAGGCTCAGGTTGGCCACTCCTGTTCTATTGTATACTAGTAACAAGTGGGGCCTGCAGGAGAAAAAATATCCCATTTTTTTCATACACACTCTCAATTCTACCTTCTTGTAATATGAGGACTTTTTCTTTAAATTTTACATATGGCTTTCAAACACCATTCCCTGTTCTTAGTCTGTCTCCTCACAACAAGCTAGTGATTGTGGTAGCATAGTTTTCTCAGTAGATGCAGTGAAATTATGTTTAAGAAACCTTATGAAGGATTTCCATTTTATAGATACAGAGAAAGGAAAGCTGCTTCCTAGTGAAATATATCAGATGGTGTTTTGTGGATTTCTAAATTTCCACTGTCTACTTCCGCATCTCTTTTTTTTTGAATAAAAAAGAGATTGCAACTTGTGTGTTGAAATCTCCCCTTCAGAGAAAGTACCCCTAAGGTTGTGTATCAACTGTGTCAATTTCATACCCACATTTAATAGCTTGAACTTTTATAAGAGACTACTGTGTGACCTATACATAGAAATAAGCCAGCAAAGACCTGTCCATCAATATTGCACTTATTATAGTTTGCCTGTGGTGAAAGTCTAATTCTCTCAAGTTCGTGGAGCGCATGATAAATTGTCAGGGTAACACTTTAAAATAACAAGTTAATCACTGTTAATTAATTTTGTAATTATAATACTAAAATGCTAACCTCATCAGATATTAATAGGGATGCCATAAGTACAGGTGTAGGAGAGCTATTGCACTTCAACACTAATTAGCTGGAAGATTGCTTCAAATGTTATCAGCATGCAGTATATATCTTAAATAAATAAATGGTAAAGACTTGTATCTGGCTAACCTAACTTGCTCAGAGAAATCAGAGAGCCAAATCCCATTGCCTTTTAGAGAAAGCTCACTTCCTTTTCATGCTAGTCTGTGTTTAGTTGAAAGATACCCACGCACCCCCCCCCTTGTCCTGCGCCAAATAGCTTGATTACATGGCAGGGATGTAAAGCGCTCTCTGGAGGAGGGGGAATGCTCTGAATGTAACTGTACTCCAGCTGCCTGACATCCAACCGAATGATCATCGGAGAACAGCTGCTGCCTGCGTTATTGTGTGCCAGGCTCCTTCCTTTCATGATTGTCTCCCTCTCTCCTCCTTCCCACCTTATTGCTCCTAACTGACCGACAGCAAGGGATACCGGAAGGCAATTGAGCTGTTTCCTTTCACTAAAGTGCTGTCAGATCGTTAACTCTTTAGTAAAGCCAGGGTGGAACTGGTGTGTTAGCTCTGACACTATGGCTCTTGCTCTGCTAATTCATGCTTTATGGCACTTTTGAGCAACCCATGTGCTGCCAACAAGGAGACTCCTTGGGACCTGTTTTAATTAAAACCTTTTATTTAACTGGAAATGTAGCAGATAGTTTGTGCATGGGCAAGACAGCCTTCTTGCCATGTGAACTGAGAGAGCTGCATTGAACAATGGACTCAGCTTTCGTTTAAAAGGCCATGCTTCATTCAATGCCTGAGTTTCGCAATTGCTGATTTCTCAAAGCCAGTTTTAGAGCTGGGCAGGGCTCTAGACCAGGGCAGGGCTCAGAAACCGAAAGAGGAACATTCTCTGAAGAGCATCCTTAAGAGTCATGCCATGGGTTTCAACGTCTGCCATAAGGAAATTCGTTCTGGGTGAAATTCATCCCTGTGTGGAGGGCCTCCCGGTCAGCATGTTGTGTCCCTTGGCTGCTTCGTCTGATCCACAAAGGAAATGAGTCTACTAAGCTCTCAGTTCGAGAGCCCGGCTCTTTAACTCAAGCTGCACAGGCTCGTGCTTTTATCACTAGACATCCCTCGTTCAATGCCTGGTGTCAGCCAAGATAGCTGCCAGCTCTGAACGATTTAAATCCCCCTTAATCTCTCAGAATAGCGCTGTAGTGGTGCATAGACCCAGGGAGGGCCCTCTGCATGCAGGTGAATTTCACCCGTAAAGTGCAATTGCTCAATTAAAAGGTCAAATGTGCTGAGGAGCAGTGCAAGGCCTATTCTGTCTGGGCAGCAAGGCAGGGATTTGCAAAGGATCTTAAAGGAGTGAAGCTCCCAGATCCCATTGACTTTCAGTGAAAGCTGGGCGAGGACCCTAGCCTTATAGTGTTTTCATCCCTGTAGTATCTGGGTGGCTTTATCATGATATCTGAGCTTGCACACACACTCTTCTGCTCATTGTGAATCTTGCTTCCTATTGCCTCAAAGGGCTCTTTTCTCTCTTTGTATTGGTTTCCATTAAAGGCACCTACTCATCAGAATAAATAATTCTAGAGAATACCACTACATAGCAGTACATACATATACATTGTGTTCCTGGCCTTTAAAGTAGATACCCACCTGGCACCTTCTATGAACATGAGCTTATTTTTATTTATTAGCATTGGTATAACTGACCATTCAGATACTATGTTTAGTTCTTTTTCAAGTAATGAATTCTCTAGGCAAAGCTTTTTTTGGTCTTGGATTACATCTTCATGTTAATGATCACTGACATTTCCTTAGGTTATATTCTTAGCATAGTGATCACAACAAACAAATGGAAAGGTAAAAAAGCTCAGAAGCAAAGTTTGATGTGGGCTTTTAAATTGTTTATTACACAATTGGACAAGTAGAGCACTGGAAATTATGGGATTATCTCACCTTTAAGGGTCAAATCCTGCTCTCATGTTCTTCCATGGTAAAACTCCGATTCCTGTAGGTCCTGGGTTTGTCTTTAACACATTTGTAAGTCTAAGACTTTGCCTCATGCCATCTGGGTTCTGAGATGTGATGTTACCACTGTCCGGCTTGTACTCCAATGTCTCTCTCATGGTCCAGGTAAGCAAGGGATGTGCCCTGCAATCCATTTTAGAGGCAGCTTGATCAGTAGTTGGTGGCAGGATGAGTGTATCTGGAATGACTCAATAGGTGACGATCAAGAGCTACTTATGAGGGCTGACAGGTTCAGTTTAGCAAAGCAGGACCTCAGGTGTGGGGTTGGTAAAGCAGCAAGGTCCCATTTGCACTAATAAAGTGACCCAGTGCTGAGAGTGGTTGTTAGCAATGCATGCCCCATGGCCCTTTCTCAAGTGATGTTGAAAACAGTTGAGCTGCAGTGCCGGTGGGACAAAACCATTTCAGCCCCTTAAAGAAAGCATGAGGGGGACACCATGTTCCTCCAGGTCTTGGTCACACTTTCTATAACCACGCTGGAAATGGATTCCTGGCCATTCTGGCAGCAAAACTATTTTTATCACCCCTTCAGGGAGCAGCACTGAACCCTGATGGACCAACATTTCTACAATGCTCCTGGAAGGGTGCAGAGGACTGTCCTGTCCTGTCCACAGCAACAGCTAGCCTGAGTTCAACACCAGTTTAAAGTGAAGTCTTGGGAAATGTTAATGACAACCATTGTCAGCATCTAGTAATTCCCTTGGCGTCTGTGAGGCCTGCTCTGAGTGTTTACATGTGCAAGGGTTAGTGAGGACTCAGCACAATAGGATATAGAAGCCAGCAAGCAGCTGTAAAGATAACTTCTATTTGGAAAGATAAGGGTTTAGTGTGGGCTTCTAACAAATGTCTAATATTGGCTTAACTAGAGTCCCATTGAAGTCAATGGGAAATTTACCATTCAGTAAAACTTCTGTTGGAGCAAAAAGAAAAGGAGTACTTGTGGCACCTTAGAGACTAACAAATTTATTAGAGCATAAGCTTTCGTGAGCTACAGCTCACTTCATCGGATGCATTTGGTGGAAAAAACAGAGGGAAGATTGATATACACACACACAGAACATGAAACAATGGGTTTATCATACACACTGTAAGGCATCCGATGAAGTGAGCTGTAGCTCACGAAAGCTTATGCTCTACTAAATTTGTTAGTCTCTAAGGTGCCACAAGTACTCCTTTTCTTTTTGTGAATACAGACTAACACGGCTGCTACTCTGAAAACTGTAAGGAGAGTGATCACTTAAGATAAGCCATCACCAGCGGGGGGGGGGGGGGGGGACCTTTCATGTGACAAGCAAGGTAGGCTAATTCCAGCAGTTAACAAGAATATCTGAGGAACAGTGGGGGGTGGGGTGGGGGGGGAGAAATAACATGGGGAAATAGTTTTACTTTGTGTAATGACTCATCCATTCCCAGTCTCTATACAAGCCTAAGTTAATTGTATCCAGTTTGCAAATTAATTCCAATTCAGCAGTCTCTCGTTGGAGTCTGTTTTTGAAGCTTTTTTGTTGAAGGATAGCCACTCTTAGGTCTGTAATCGAGTGACCAGAGAGATTGAAGTGTTCTCCAACTGGTTTTTGAATGTTATAATTCTTGATGTCCCAGCTATCTTCGAGACACCACTGACTTCCTGAGGAAACTACAGTCCATTGGTGATCTTCCTAAAAACACCATCCTAGCCACTATGGATGTAGAAGCCCTCTACACCAACATTCCACACAAAGATGGACTACAAGCCGTCAGGAACAGTATCCCCGATACTGTCACGGCTAACCTGGTGCTGAACTTTGTGACTTTGTCCTCACCCATAACTATTTCACATTTGGGGACAATGTATACCTTCAAATCAGCGGCACTGCGATGGGTACCCGCATGGCCCCACAGTATGCCAACATTTTTATGGCTGACTTAGAACAATGCTTCCAAAGCTCTCGTCCCCTAATGCCCCTACTCTACTTGCGCTACATTGATGACATCTTCATCATCTGGACCCATGGAAAAGAAGCCCTTGAGGAATTCCACCATGATTTCAACAATTTCCATCCCACCATCAACCTCAGCCTGGACCAGTCCACACAAGAGATCCACTTCCTGGACACTACGGTGCTAATAAGCGATGGTCACATAAACACCACCCTATATCGGAAACCTACTGACCGCTATTCCTACCTACATGCTCTAGCTTTCATCCAGATCATACCACTCGATCCATTGTCTACAGCCAAGCTCTACGATATAACCGCATTTGCTCCAACCCCTCAGACAGAGACAAACACCTACAAGATCTCTATCTTGCATTCCTACAACTACAATACCCACCTGCTGAAGTGAAGAAACAGATTGACAGAGCCAGAAGAGTACCCAGAAGTCACCTACTACAGGACAGGCCCAACAAAGAAAATAACAGAACGCCACTAGCCATCACCTTCAGCCCCCAACTAAAACCTCTCCAACGCATCATCAAGGATCTACAACCTATCCTGAAGGACGATCCATCACTCACACAGATCTTGGGAGACAGGTGGGTCCTTGCTTACAGACAGCCCCCCAATCTGAAGCAAATACTCATCAGCAACCACACACCACACCACAGAACCACTAACCCAGGAACCTATCCTTGCAACAAAGCCCGTTGCCAACTGTGTCCACATATCTATTCAGGGGATACCATCATAGGGCCTAATCACATCAGCCACACTATCAGAGGCTCGTTCACCTGCGCATCTACCAATGTGATATATGCCATCATGTGCCGGCAATGCCCCTCTGCCATGTACATTGGCCAAACTGGACAGTCTCTACGTAAAAGAATGAATGGACACAAATCAGACGTCAAGAATTATAACATTCAAAAACCAGTTGGAGAACACTTCAATCTCTCTGGTCACTCGATTACAGACCTAAGAGTGGCTATCCTTCAACAAAAAAGCTTCAAAAACAGACTCCAACAAGAGACTGCTGAATTGGAATTAATTTGCAAACTGGATACAATTAACTTAGGCTTGAATAGAGACTGGGAATGGGTGAGTCATTACACAAAGTAAAACTATTTCCCCATGTTATTTCTCCCCCCCCACCCCACCCCCCACTGTTCCTCAGATATTCTTGTTAACTGCTGGAATTAGCCTACCTTGCTTGTCACCATGAAAGGTTTTCCTCCTTTCCCCCCCCCCGCTGCTGGTGATGGTTTATCTTAAGTGATCACTCTCCTTACAGTGTGTATGATAAACCCATTGTTTCATGTTCTCTGTGTGTGTATATAAATCTCTCCTCTGTTTTTTCCACCAAATGCATCCGATGAAGTGAGCTGTAGCTCACGAAAGCTTATGCTCTACTAAATTTGTTAGTCTCTAAGGTGCCACAAGTACTCCTTTTCTTTTTGCGAATACAGACTAACACGGCTGCTACTCTGAAACCTGTCATTATGTTGGAGCAAAGTAAATGATCCCATTCTTACTGTTCATATATCATCTTGTCTTATATAGCCTTTTAGCTTCTCTATGTGACATGGTGGAGACTTCACCTAAGACACTCAATATAGCTTGGAGCACTTCAATCCCTAAAAGAAATTTGAGCAGACTGTCCTAAATGATTAAGGGGTTGCAGAGAATGACTCATGAACAAATGTTTAAAGAACCTAATACAGATGGCTTGATAGCTGATGGGGTGAGTGTAGGGGAATACATTTGTTTGTACATCCCTAAAGGGGATTAACTAGGAGAAATGGGATGAAACGGAGTAAAGAAAAGGCCAGACTCGCTAGCAAGAAATATTTCCTCACAATAAGCTTTATTAGACTCTGCAATTGTCTTTCATGGGAAATGGTGGAAGTTCCATTGCTTGAGGCATTTATGACTGCTCAGAGCACTGGAAAATATACCGCAAGGTGCAATCCTGTACTGACACGAAGGGACAAGATGATCTAAAAGGGCCTTACAGTGTTTCCTTTATATGATTTGCTGCTTTAATTATACAAGTTGATTCCTTTCCCCATCCAAATTGTCTTTTCTTGTTGCCTGTAAAATTAAGACAGAATCATAGAAATGTGGGGCTGGAAAGGACCTCAAGTGTCATCTAGTCCTTCTTCCAGTGCTGAGGCAAGACCAAATATACCTAGCCCATACCTGACAGGTGTTTGGCTAATCTGTTCCAAAAACCTTAAATGATGGGGATTCCAAAACTTCCCTTGGCAACCTATTCTAGCGCTTAACTATCCTTAGAGTTAGAAAGTTTTTCCTAATGTAACGCCAACATCCCTGGAACCTTTTGATATTAATGCATGAGTCTCTACTATCTGAGCTAAAAGATATGCTTCTCTAGGTGGCATAGCCACCACTGGAGGAGGACAAAGTGCCACACCTGAGCAGGCATGGCTTACATACTTCCCCTGGGAGGGGCAGTGTGTCCTGAACTTCAGAGACTTTCCAGTTGAATTCCTCATATGGGCCACCACTTGTCACACCGATGCACCTAACATCCCCTCTTAGTCAGCATGGCTAGAGGACAGGATCTAGAGTTGTGTGAAGGGGATGAAGTTGATCCACAATAGGCTGTGGTGGTGGGAGGCTTTAGCAAGAGTATCTCCAGAGCACAGATTGTACAGGCCTTGGGAAAAGTCACCTTCCTTGGCAAAACCTATCAAGAGGAAGAACAGAGATGGGATGCCTTTTGTTCTGGGTCCATGAGGTTTGATACTACCAGATGAGACATCTGATTTTCAAAGAGAAATTCAACATTTGCTCCAGAGAACTGGAAAGAAGGAAGACAATTTGAGGGCAGTGTATGGTCCTCCTGCCCCATCTTCTCACCCTCTGACAGAAGATTCATTCCTGAAGGCCTTTACCCGGCCGTGGAACAAGTGGCAGGCCTGGAAACTGGAACTGGCAGCCATCAGAGACTAAGAAGTTTTGCAGGGCTAGAACCTACCCCTTTTACAGGAGGAAGAATTTGAAGCCTGGTTGTTCAGATGGAACAGGAATGGACCTGCTTCAAAAGGGACAAACAAAAGAGCCTAGTAGAAAGTCCACAAGGACCTGCTGCTGAATCTATCCGGTCACTCTGGGTCCGTAACCCAGAGGCAACTATGACTGAATACCTCTCAGCTTTGGAGGGCATGGTTAGAAGCACTGAAAGTGGAGAGGATGGTATATTAAAATTGCTGCCCACCCATCAGGAGCCAGGAGAGAACAATCTCTGTATCTGGCATGGATGGAGTGACTCCAACAGAGAACCCACTATGACAAGAGAGTTGCAGGGAGTGATTTGGATCACCTCCGACTGGAGCAAGTGTTAAAGGGTGTTAGAAAATGCTGGATTCATGCTACTCCAGTTACATAGAGAGGACAGAGAGGGGAATCCCTGTCTTTCGCTTCACTGATGAGAGAGATCAGGAAGAGGGAAATTCAGGACTCTGGAGATAAGCTTTTCTGAGGGACTGAAATGAGTGTGTACTTTGGAAGGCACTCAGCGTAACACCTCTCCTGAAAGTAACCATATGATGAAACAGATAGCTGAGTTGCAAGAGAAAGTAGCAGTACTGACAATGAAACAGCACTCAGGAGTGTCTCCCCCAACAAATGACAAGAGGTGGAGTATCTTGACTTCCAGACAAATGCGAGATGGACAGCTATACTAGAGAGGCAGGGGTCAAGAAAATGATAGGGCTTGGTGGAATCCCTGCCTCTTGTTTCTGTTATTAGAGTGGAGAAGATAGGCACTGCCTAGGTGGATGTTCTAATCCTGTAAATTCTGGGAGAACTGAGGAACAATTTATGGCCCTCTATGCCAATAAGATAGTGGGAAACATTAGAGGGGCCAGATAAGGGAGCACCCTGGGTCCTGTAACCACCTTTGCTCCCTTCCACTCAAAGATGTGAAAGCTGCATCTTTGCCTCCAACTGTGTCTGGCTTGCCTGTAGAAGTGGCTGGACCAAAGTCTCAGATTGGAATGACTATTGAGGGAAGAGAGTGTACAGTTGTTCTAGATAGTGGCGCTCTGGTCACTATAATTTTTGAATCCTTTTCATGGTGACTGTGACGTTATTGACATGAACTGTGACCGTATAGATCATTGTTGCAACCAAGGACATATAGTGGCACCAAATCTTGTACAAAGAAGGTCAAGTAAAGTGTCTATGAAAAGGTTATGATTTGCTGGTTATGACAATGCTATCTGTAAACATGTAACATTTTTGTATTTAAAGTTATAAGTATCGGCTCTGTAATGTCTGTATTTCAAACTTGTGCTATGCTTTTGGGTGACACCCCAGACAATTTGGCATCAGCACTGCCAAGCCTGCTTGATGGCCTATTAAGAACCATCAGCTATACAATTGACCCATTGAGAGAAGGCAGATACAGCTTGTGACTCAGGAAGACATGCAGGGACATGCCTTTGGATAGAACTCTAAGGTTTTTCCATGCCATGTGCTGGGTAGCTTGTGTTTGGACTCAAATGAAGCACAAGCCACATGGCAAAAGGACTATAAAAGGCAACTGCATCACCCCCATCTTGTCTTCAGTCTTGCGTCTTACCTCTGGAGGAACTTTGCTACACTGAAGCTCTGAACAAAAGACTGAATGACCCATCCACACTGGGGATGTTCTCCAGAGACTTAATTTGAACCTGCAGCTTATTCCATCACTGCTACAAGCCTGAACCAAGAACTTTGCCATTATTGTATGTAATTGATTCCATTTAACCAATTTTAGCTCTCATCTATATTTCTTCTTTTTATGAATAAAGCTTTAGATTTTAGATTCTAAAGGATTGACAACAGCGTGATTAGTGGGTAAGATCTGACTTGTATATTGACCTCTGGGGCTTGGTACTTTGGGATCGGGAGCACCTTTTTTTTTTTTTTTTTTTTGTTACTGGGGTACTGGTTTTCATAACCATTCTTCCCCATGGGAGTGGTGGTGATACAAGGGAACTGGAGTATCTGAGGGAATTGCTTGTATGACTTAAGGTTAGCCAGTGGGGTAAAACCGAAGTCCTCTCTGTTTTGGCTGGTTTGGCGTGCCTTAATAGTAAAGGAACTAAAGCTTTGGGCTGTAACTGCCCTGCTCTAAGCAATTTGTCCTGAATTGATACTCACAGTAATGCCCTGCCAGAGGCCACATTGTTATAGCAACATCTGCCCCTGCAACCTCTAACTGGGTTGGCTGTTTGGGTGTTAGGAGATGACCATTAGTCATTTTATTTAATTTGTGATCTCCTATAACCCCAGATCCTTTTGAGCAGTACTACCACCTAGCTAGTTATTACCCAAATTGTAGTTGTGCATTTGTTTTTTTCCTTCCTGGGTGTAGTACTTTGCACTTGTCTTTATTGACTTTCATCTTGTTGATTTCAGATCAATTCTCTAACTTGGCAAGGTCATTTTGAATTCTAATCGTGCCTTCCAAAGAGTGTGCAACCTCTCCCAGCTTGGTGTCAGCTGCAAATTTTATAGGCATACTCTCCACTCCATTAGTCAAGTCATTAATGAAAATATTGACTAGTACCATACCCAGGACTGACTCCTGCAGGATTCCACTAGATGTGTTCTCCCAGTTTAACACCAAGCCATTTGAGTGTGTTTTTTCAATGAGTTAAAATTATAGTTATTTTCGTAATTTAATCTACACCCCACTGACAGTCTCAAAAGAAAATCACATAAATATGATGTGTCAAAAGCCTTACAAACATCCAGATATACCATGTCTACTGCTTCTCCCCTATCCAGTAGGCCAGTTGTCCTGTCAAAGAAGGAAATTAGAGTGATTTGTGACATCCATGTTGGCTTATTACTTATCACCCTATTATTCTCTGGGGGTGCTTACCAGTTTATTGTTTAACAGTTGGTTCCAGTAGCTTTCCACATATTGGAGTTGGGCTGACTGGTCTATAATTCCCCAAGTGTTCTTTGATTCCCTTTTTAAAGATAGGTACTAGCATGGACCTTCCCCCGTACTTCCTCCGGGGTAAGGTCTAAATGATGATAACTAACGGCCTGGGTTTTTGCAGAGCTCAGCACATGCAGCTCCCATTGACTTCACCTGGAGTTGTGAGTGCTCAGCACTTCTGATCATCCCCCAGACTCCTGCTGGAGACTTCAGGTAAAGTTTAAATGTAGGCGTGGCAGTAATTCATTCATGGTTTTCAGCTGCACAATGAAAGTTGTGACCCTCTAGCAGAGGAGACGTGAAAGCAGGAGGAAAGTTACACACTAAAAAAAGTTAACACACAAATTTAATGAAAAATCAAGCTGTGTTAATAGGTTTTAAGAATCTAAGATGAAGGAGGATTAATTTAGGTCTCTGTTAATTCTAGAGTATGACAATGTGGCAGAATTATAATCAGAAAATGCTCAGGTTTACATCTTGTAGAAATTTTGGTCAACATCTAGACACTTGTCTAGTGCAGGTTTCAGAGTAGCAGCCGTGTTAGTCTGTATTTGCAAAAAGAAAAGGAGTACTTGTGGCACCTTAGAGACTAACAAATTTATTAGAGCATAAGCTTTCGTGAGCTACAGCTCACTTCATCGGATCCGATGAAGTGAGCTGTAGCTCACGAAAGCTTATGCTCTTATAAATTTGTTAGTCTCTAAGGTGCCACAAGTACTCCTTTTCTTTTTGTCTAGTGCATGCTTTCCTAACACTAAAAGGCCACACACACACACAATTATTTTACCCAATTGAAGCAATGGGCAGTGAGGTAAGTAAATGCCATTACAAGTATTGGAATGTGACTAGCATACTTGTAATAATGTAACGATACCAGCACAGGGGACTTGAAGTCAGAAGTTTTGGCCTCCCAGCACAGATTTCTGCCAGCTGAGCTGAGGACCGTTAGGTGGTAGTGGGCTGTTATCCTCCAGCAGACTGGCTAGTAGAGAGGGATGTGGCACATGCTTTGTTAATGTGTTACATCAATGCCCCTTTTCTAATGAAAAGTGCTGTGCTATCTTTAATGACCATGAGTGGTCAGGGCTCCTCAAGGCCAATGTCTCATTATACAAATGGCACTTTCAGCAGCATGCTGCCCCATCAGAAAGGCTGCCTTCTACTGGGTCATCAGTATTGGTATCTGGGATTTTCCTTGGAAGTCTGGTATCCAAAATCAACTCAGCCCCAGCCTGCTTAGCTAACGGCTGCAGCAATCTGAATGAGGTATTGTTACAGGCATGGAGGCTACACAAGATTTTGTTGGTATCTGGGCAACTGCTTCGAAAGCATTAAACCCAAAGTGGAAGGCAGGCAAGGGTTCTTTTGACTCTAGAACAAAGGACTTCTGAGTACACTCGCAGCTCAGAATTCAAGATTTCTTATGACTTCTGTGCTGTTCCTGTCCTTCCATGCACACTGCAAATGTTAAAAAGATGAGCAAATGCGGTATCCAGAGTAACATCCAGGACATGTCACATCACAAAGCCAACACACAGTTCCACTCAGCAGCCTCCGTTGAAGAAAGGTGCAACACTCGAATAACTGGAGTGTTGCTGCTCGGGGGTTTAAGATCGGCAGAGCTGCATGGCAGCTTGTGCATCCTCTTCCCTGCTTGGTGCCAGCTAGCAGTGTTACTCTCTCACTTTCAAGGACAATAAATCAATTCATGCTTCCATGTTAACCAGGAAAATTAAAAAAAGCTTTCCCCTTAATTTCTTATGTTATTTTTCACCAGGGCAGGTGGAAAGATAATGAGACCTATGCAAAGTCATTATGCCTGAGCACAGGATTAGGTAAATACCCTTTTAATGCAGAAGTGTAACTCTGACTTCATTTTCAAGCTGTGTTTGGACCATGTTTTTAAAAGTAGTGCAGTCGGTGAACTGTGCAAAATATACCTACTAGGTACCACATATGAATAAGCAAACAAGTTGTTCGCACACACACAGTGGGGTGTTGCAAGACCACGTGACTGTGTGCTCAGCCAGCTGGCCTGCACATGCAAATCAAGTGATTGCCTGTGCAATTGTGACAACTGCCCTCTTGGCCAAGCACAGTGGGATATTGAGCCAGAGACCTTTAGCTCATGCGTTTAGCTCTTAAGAGCCAAGCTCTGTAGCTGATGGCTGTAACAACTCCTATCCTCTGTGGATTGGGCACAGAGAGGGGGACACGCTATAAGTTTCATATATTCAGGTGCAGGGTTTTGTGACTGCAACAAGGCCTGCACTTTGCATAGCTCACTTGTTGCACAGAGTGCTCACATGTGGCTAAAGTATTCAAAGAGCGTTTTACCTAACATATACAGAAAGGGGGTGGAAATATGTTATGGAGTTGGATTATTTTTACAAATCTGTTTTAAATGTTAAAATGATTGAACCAATGAATGAATAAGCCAATGAATCACCCCCACCAGCTCTCACAAACCCTGTAACGACATCAGGCTCTGTCTCAGAAAATGATTTTCTGCCAGATAATTCTGTTGCTAAATAAAGTTCTAGAGCAGCCACGCTGTGATCTTTAGTGACAGGGAAGATGAGGGGGTGTCAAAGCTGCGCTGGGATGTTGGAATCTGATGGAGGAGATGATCATGAAGTTATCTGATCCTTCTATCTCCTGAGTATACAAAGAGTACAGTTGATACCAGTATAAATCCTCCTAACTTTACCCAGTAGAGTATTTTTGGTGGTTCTTTATTTGATTACTCCATTTACAGAATGGCCTAGACCATGTGAAGACCGGTCAATGTTCTGCAGAACAGAAACCATTTAGAACCATTGTATTGGGTACAATAATGGATTTCACAGACCATTGATGGTAAAGTGCCCATCCATTCCTCTGGGTGTTTTCACAAGAGTGAACAACGCAAACCATCTGAATTAAATCAACATGACTCTGTGATGAGTTTTCCCTAGTGCTTCACATACTATTACAAGGAAGGTAATCATCCTAACCTGAAACCCACCACATCATATCCCTTGGCCAGCTCCCTCCTGAAACACCTAAGGAAAAGAATGGGATTTGTGGTCTGTGCTGAACACTAATGAATCCAGGTTCTGGCAGACCAGAAGGAAGCTTGGTCTGGAGCTGAGAAGAATGCCCTTTTGAGCCCCCAACCTAGCTTAACCTGGGTGAGGGAAGGAGGTTCAGCTCATGTGCCTCCGCTAATTGCAGCGGCAGTGGGTATTGCACAGGGAGAGAGGGAACTGGATGCCAGACTATGTATGGCTTTTTAGGTTACAAATAGCTCCTTAAACTCCATGCAGAAGCAAACAGGCAGTCAGGGCAGATTGTGGAGCACGGGTGTTACATGGTCTTGGGATGATGCTCTTCTTAACAAGCAGGAGGCCACGTTCCACACTAAGTTCTTCAGTAAGGTTTAAATGATAAACCAAGTAAATGTTCTGTTCTGGCACTGGAAATGGAAGGAGTTATTTTAAAAACCTCTATGCATAGCTTGCATTGTTTATCTACCGTATTGTTTGTTTCTTTAGTAGGAAGCATTTGGGCTCTATTCCTCCAGGGATCTCTTCTAATCTGTGCACTATAATGGAGCAAATCCTGGTCTGACTGAAATCAGTGGGAGCCTTGCCATTGACTTTAGTGGGTCCAGGGGTTAGCCCTTGACAATACTTCAGGGATTATATAGAAAAGGATAAGCTTTTATTTTATTTGTGTGTGAAAAATGAAAAATTTGGGGCAAACCATTTGGCCTCTGTCCCTCCTTGCATGGGTTATTGATAATCTTAGAAATACTTAACATTTATAAATGCTTTTCTGATGGAGGGGAGGATGATTTTTAAGCATGAGACTCAAGGCCTGAGGTCCTCAATTCAGCTTTTACTCCAGCAAACTCCCATTTGACTTCAGCAGTTTTCCTAAATGAGAGTATCACTATTTGATCCTGTATATTGCCAGGAACTCTTCTTGATATACCAGTTCTATCAGGTATGTACCAGGTACAGTCTTACAGGACAAGGTGAGGCCTTCTTTACAGCCTGTCAGTGCTGCTCTCCACATGGACCCTGAAGATTGTGGATGAATGAACCAATGCATTCCTTCCCTTGTGGTGTGATCTGCTTTAATGGCGTTCCCAGTCCCAGCTGGTACAGGGACAGAATGGTCTGAGGGTCAAACCCAGATCTCCTCCATGGCAGAGCAGGCATAACCACACCTAGGGGCCTACCCTTCTCTCTACAAGACACCGGCACATCTTCTTGCCAGATCCAGCCACACAGCTCCAATATAGGAGAATGCAATTCGGAAGCCTACATCATCATGTGAGTTTTGGTTTAAAGATACAATAATATTATTTTGTCCAGCCCTCATCCCCATTTCCCTTTAGCACATTTATGTCCATTGTTCACAAAGGACAGAAATCAAAGGGTTTGGATTTTGTATTGCTCAGTCCTGCCAGGCTGAGGTTTCTCTTTGGGCTACAACTGTGGCATGTTTCTGTCCCACTCATGGAGAGCGATACCACATGGTTTTTCAGATATGGAGGAAAAGGCATCCAAAGACTCTGATCCTCAAGTGACTTCACAGCTGCTACTCTGAAACCCTTCACTTTCTTTGTAACCGTGAGTTTTAGGCTTCACTCGAATATGCTGCCATGGACATTATTTCATTGAGATTACACTGAGTTATAAAGATTAATATTGCATACTGTAATTAACATGTTCAAAGTAGCCTTGTCACACCATAAAAACATAATTATAACCCCTCCTCCCAAAAAACATTAAGAATAGGATACAATTCATCCATTTTGACTCCATAGTAGTTAGTAGAGTTATAACAGGCATGAATTTGTCCCCTTGAATTTTTCTACATTAACAATGCAAAATGAGAAGAGATATTACTGAAGGAAAGGAATTGACCTACAATGTATTTCTGAGGCACGCTGACGTTGTCTTGGATTAACCTAGTTCAAAATGGGCCCAAGTCACAAAGGCTAGATCCATATTTGAACTCATCCAAGGTCCTGGGGTATGTTGATATGAGTTTTTGGCTCAGGCCTATCTCTGGTTCTAGATGCGATCATCCCCAAGGGCCTGATCACATTCTTGAAATGGAATGACTAGCACTGATTTCATTGTGAATTGGGATCAGGTCCCAGTTTAGGACAAGAGGTCATGAATATGTTTCCTGGCCATATGCTATTACACAGGGATCATTCACTGGTTTGTGCTGATTCTACCAATTCTACTAATTTTCACTTAAAAATACATTAAATTAAAATGTGAACATTTGCTTTTGTGTGCCAATAAGCAGAGGAAGGAGGAGAAGCTTGGTTTTGTTTTCAAGGGACAGGGATTCAGGAGATCTGGGTTCAATACTGAGGTTTGCAACAGTCTTCTTATCAAGGATTGTGGCTCTTTATCCCTTGAAGTCTTTAAATCAAGTATGGATTTCTTTTTTAAAAGAGATACTCTAACTCAACCAGAAATTATCAGCTTCATGCAGGAATTACAGGAAGATATTCTATTCCCTGTGTTATACAGGTCAGACTAGATGATCACAATAGCTTTAAAAATAAATGTCTATGAAAGTTACACTCCTCTAATTTTTTAGATTTGTCCACTTTCAAAGATGCACTTAATTGGGGTATATGGTCTCTCCAACTAATAATGATATTCCAGATAATTTTAATTTGGCAAAGAAATACTGGATCCATAAATGGGAACCAAACAGTTTGCCCTTTTACTTCAGTAGTACCTGGATTGGTCCCTTTTATTAGGATTCATGAACTTCTGGTACTGTTTTCATAAACCATTGTACTTTTTTCTTCTGCTAATGTTTTTGGGTTACATCCTCGGGTTCTGTCTGATGTGCATTCGTGTGATGTTTATATGCATGCATGCTTAATGCAAAGGAAAAGGTAACACACAAACTTCTTCAAGCAGGAACCATGCGACACTATAGAGTTAAGCCACTGGTGAAACACCGTGTATGGCAAGAAGGGGTTGCTCAGTAAATTCTGAGAAAGGAATAGGTAGTGTTTCTGTGGCTGGGGTTACTTAAATGCAGGGCCGTCCCTACCCATACACAAAGTATGCAGCTGCATAAGGCACCAGGAAATTTGGGGCACCCACGGCCCCCACCTCTGTTCCACCCCAGCTCTGCCTCTTCCCACCCCTGCTCGGTCCCAGCCCTGCCCCCACTCCACCCCTGCTGGATGAAACTCCAGTACCAAGAAAGGAGAGTGCTCCCTAGTTGGGCTGCGCTTTAGTGCTATTCCTTTCAACTCCAGCAGGATTATGAGTAATAAACATTTTAGACAGGAAGTTTAGTAATGCAAAACAAATTTAACAGGGCCGTTTGTGCCTCAGTTTCTCAGGATGTTCAATGGAGATAATAATACAGAGATGCTGTGATAGTTTGTACAGCTCTTTAGAAATCTAAAGCATTGTTTAAATGCTGAGTACATGGCCTGTGTGCCACCTTTGTCAAAATTACCTGTTGGAGGCACTGGCTACAACTGGAATGCTGGGTATGTGTGCTACCCTTGATACTTTTGAAAGCATTTCACAAAGATGCAGTAACTCATCCTTTTGCTGTTCCTCTCTGAAAGGAGTTGCTTAAATATGTACCCAGGCTACTCCTACTCAATCCCCTGTTGACCCTGGTCTTGCAATTGACTAGGTGCATCTGCTTTCCCTGTCCTCTGCAAAATACTTGTAAAATCTCACATTGCTCCTCTGGTCCTATGGGGACTTGATAGAACTGTCATCATTTGCTTTAGACAACTGGCACTAATTGACATTTTTGTTGGAAGTCTCTACAGAAAGGCCAAGGGCTGAATAGGCTGGGGAGACTGAACACCACCTATATATTCTGATCGCTGAAAAAGGCTTCTCCAATGTGGGGCTGAGGCAAGTCATTGGGAGGAAACCTCATGCTGCTATTGTAATTATTCTGTAAATAAAGAGAGGACTTCTGTTCCCAGGGCTGGCAATCCAGCATCTTTTACAAACACTAGACTCAGTTAAAAGAACAAAATCCAATTCTATTGGAGTATGTTATCAGACTATATAACAACAGTACAGTTTGCCCAAAGTCTCCATTTATCAGATTAGGTATTACAGACACATCAACAGGCTGCAACAACCTCTCAGTGACCTTAGAGTAAAAACAGCAGGTCCACAGGAATGGGCCTGACTTCAGTCCCATAATAACACATTGATGGGAGCCTTTATGTTTACCCAAATTAATCACCCAGCAGCCTGGGAGAGGGCCATATACAAGGACTCTGAGAGGCAACTTTGACCTTTAACCTTTTGCAGGCTTATTTCGACATGTTGTATAGGACATCTCACACATTAGGAACTTTCTAGTAGACTGTGGTGGGGTAGATTTCTGATGCATGTGGTGGAATTGTGTGAAAATTAAATTTCTTGTGGGAGCAAATCAAACTAAAGTTGGGACTGACACAGCTGTAGTTGTAATTGTAACACCCAAAGTGTGCTCGGTGCTCAACACAAATACTGGTTTCAGAGTAGCAGCCGTGTTAGTCTGTATTCGCAAAAAGAAAAGGAGTACTTGTGGCACCTTAGAGACTAACAAATTTATTAGAGCATAAGCTTTCGTGAGCTACAGCTCACTTCATCGGATGAGCTGTAGCTCACGAAAGCTTATGCTCTAATAAATTTGTTAGTCTCTAAGGTGCCACAAGTACTCCTTTTCTTTTTGCGAACACAAATACTGGAAGACACAGTCCCTGCCCCTAAGTACTCACAGTCTAATAAGTCCTAAATATTTTCCTTTTTTCTGGCCTATATGTTGTAATATCTCATACACTTGTATTTGGCTCAACCTAGGACCCAGTCCAATTCCCACTGAAATCAATGGGAGTCTATTGATGCTAATGGGAATGATGGTGGATTACTGAGTCCATTCTTTCACTAAGAGGCTTTTTAATTACCCTCTTTTCTTTTCAGAGTAGCAGCCGTGTTAGTCTGTATTCGCAAAAAGAAAAGGAGTACTTGTGGCACCTTAGAGACTAACAAATTTATTAGAGCATAAGCTTTCGTGAGCTACAGCTCACTTCATCGGATGCATTTGGTGGAAAAAACAGAGGAGAGATTTATATACACACACACACAGAGAACATGAAACAATGGGTTTATCATACACACAGTAAGGAGAGTGATCACTTAAGATAAGCCATCACCAGCAGCAGGGGGGGGAAGGAGGAAAACCTTTCATGGTGACAAGCAAGGTAGGCTAATTCCAGCAGTTAACAAGAATATCAGAGGAACAGTGGGGGGTGGGGTGGGAGGGAGAAATACCATGGGAAAATAGAAAAGGAGTACTTGTGGCACCTTAGAGACTAACAAATTTATTAGAGCATAAGCTTTCGTGAGCTACAGCTCACTTTATGCTCTAATAAATTTGTTAGTCTCTAAGGTGCCACAAGTACTCCTTTTCTTTTCGCGAATACAGACTAACACGGCTGCTACTCTGAAACATGGGGAAATAGTTTTACTTTGTGTAATGACTCATCCATTCCCAGTCTCTATTCAAGCGAATAGTGTGTAAGCAAGGACTGGTCTGTCTCCCAAGATCTGTGAGAGTGATGGGTCGTCCTTCAGTCGTCACCTACTACAGGACAGGCCCAACAAAGAAAACAACAGAACGCCATTAGCCATCACCTTCAGCCCCCAACTAAAACCTCTCCAACGCATCATCAAGGATCTACAACCTATCCTGAAGGACGACCCATCACTCTCACAGATCTTGGGAGACAGGCCAGTCCTTGCTTACAGACAGCCCCCCAATCTGAAGCAAATACTCACCAGCAACCACACACCACACAACAGAACCACTAACCCAGGAACCTATCCTTGCAACAAAGCCCGTTGCCAACTCTGTCCACATATCTATTCAGGGGATACCATCATAGGGCCTAATCACATCAGCCACACTATCAGAGGCTCCTTCACCTGCGCATCTACCAATGTGATATATGCCATCATGTGCCAGCAATGCCCCTCTGCCATGTACATTGGCCAAACTGGACAGTCTCTACGTAAAAGAATGAATGGACACAAATCAGACGTCAAGAATTTTACATTCAAAAACCAGTTGGAGAACACTTCAATCTCTCTGGTCACTCGATCACAGACCTAAGAGTGGCTATACTTCAACAAAAAAGCTTCAAAAACAGACTCCAACGAGAGACTGCTGAATTGGAATTAATTTGCAAACTGGATACAATTAACTTAGGCTTGAATAGAGACTGGGAATGGATGAGTCATTACACAAAGTAAAACTATTTCCCCATGGTATTTCTCCCTCCCACCCCACCCCCCACTGTTCCTCTGATATTCTTGTTAACTGCTGGAATTAGCTTACCTGCTTGTCACCATGAAAGGTTTTCCTCCTTCCCCCCCCTGCTGTTGGTGATGGCTTATCTTAAGTGATCACTCTCCTTACAGTGTGTATGATAAACCCATTGTTTCATGTTCTCTGTGTGTGTGTATATAAATCTCTCCTCTGTTTTTTCCACCAAATGCATCCGATGAAGTGAGCTGTAGCTCACGAAAGCTTATGCTCTAATAAATTTGTTAGTCTCTAAGGTGCCACAAGTACTCCTTTTCTTTTTGCGAATACAGACTAACACGGCTGCTACTCTGAAACCTGGAATTAGATAAAGCATAGAGAGAACTCATTGATCAGGAAAATGTTTCTCTAGAGCAGATTAAAGTTGAATTAAAGTCAGGTTAAAGCCCTAATTGAGGACGAAAAGCGTAGTTTTTTGTGGGTGATGGATTGTTGGCAAGAGAAGCTTGCGAAAGTAAGCCTGAACATGGTAGAAGTGATTTGCTTAAAGTTGCTCATTATAATGTGGAAAATGGCAGTTTATCTGTTGGGAGTGGCAACTTGCCTGGTAAGGAAGCTGTCCCACTTTCCAAGTATATGTCTGAAATCAGCCATGGGTGCTGGGACAAAGGAAAGGATATCTCCAGTTTTTGTCTGTTAAGAATAGCAGTGTCTGCTGCAAAAGGGTGTGTCTCTAGTTGTTTGTCTGTGGAGCAGACAGAAAGTGCTTCTCCGCTTATGCTACTTGAGAATTTGTCAGTTGCCCGAGTTGGTTCTGGATTTAACTAAAGCCCAGGAAGGAAATATTCCTAAATTTGTGTCTGCTAGGGAGAATGAGATTGTAACTAGCTCACATCCAGTTAGTGTCATAACAAAATCCCAAGGACTAGGCAATTTTGGTGCTTCTATTTTGTCTATTGCTAGTGTGTTGCTGAGTAAAGATATGAAAACTCTGTTTATCCAGGTTGATATCATGGTCAGGGCACAAGGAGAGTATGAAGGTGATTTAACTGTGTTACCCACTGACAGCGTGAAAACTTGTAACAAGGGAATGGTCCCCAAGCATGTGTGTATTAAGCCTGGTAACCTGTATGTTGCCAGTAAGAAGGACTGCAAAGGGGAGGAGAATGCCTCTAAGATTTTAACTATGGAGTTTAGCAGCTTGCCTAAAAGGGGGTTGTGTAAGAATCCTCCTAATGGGCCAGTGATGATTCTGGGTGTAAGTGAAACTCAGAAGGAATTTTTTTCAGCCGTGTTAGTCTGTATTTGCAAAAAGAAAAGGAGTACTTGTGGCACCTTAGAGACTAACAAATTTATTTGAGCATAAGCTTTCGTGAGCATCACTTCATCGGATGCTGTAGCTCACGAAAGCTTATGCTCAAATAAATTTGTTAGTCTCTAAGGTGTCACAAGTACTCCTTTTCTTTTTTCAGAAGGAATTGGTTGTGGCTCAGTAGAGCAATACTTCTGTGAAGCAAGGTAAAGGTGAATGGTCACTTAAAGAAGCTCCAAAGGAGAGGAATCCTCTTGATAGTTTTTGCAAGCAGTTTGCTTTAACTGAAGAGTGTGAAGTGATTTGATTGAGGTAGTTTCAGTTATCTTTCAGATGCCAGAGTCTTTCAGATGTGTATGGATCCATTGACCCAGCTTTAGAAAGATCCAGTGTGGATAGCTTTGAGAAGGTTTTCATATGGAATGAAAATTGTCAGGGAATTTGAACTGCCCTATGATGATCAAGTGGCTGTGCTAGACCAGTGTTTTGTGGAGGCAATGTTGTTGGTACATGAATGTTCCTATGTTGATTCTTCAAGTAAACAGTCTGTGTCTCAGGTTCAGAGGGAAGACTGTGTAGCTGAATCTAAAGAGCAGGACAGTTGTTCAGTTGATCTCTTGAGAATACAGGGGATGGGAGGCAAACTCATCTCTAGACACTTTGGATATGTCTTCTTAGTAGACTTGACATCTGATTCACTGTGGAAGCAGAGGGTGGTAATGGAAGGACAAAAGAACCTTAAGTCTAACATGCTAGTGAAAATGGGTGGTATCTCTTTAAGACAGAATCCATCTTGGAATTGTTAATAGTTAAGTATCTGAAAACTAGTAAACAAGCTAATGTCTGTGTTAATGCAAATTACCTAACTGACAGGGGGGAGAAAGACTTGCCCATAGCTCTTAGCAGAAAGGACACACCTAACCAGCCAATGAATTCTGTTAAGCAAGAGAGCTCAGGACTTGACCCTCCAGGACAGGGAGGAAAGGAAAAACTTAATCCTGCAAATGGAAGCCACAGGTTAACCCTAAAGTGCCAAAACTCCAAGGGTATTGAGCCAAAGGCGTGACATGACAAAAATGCTTGTAAATGTATACTTGTAATAGATTTGATGTTAATATTAATGCTAATGTTAACTTTTGTGACTAATGTGTTTCTGATAACAAAAACTGTAAGAATGTAAAAAGAAAAGGAGTACTTGTGGCACCTTAGAGACTAACAAATTTATTAGAGCATAAGCTTTCGTGAGCTACAGCTCACTTCATCGGATGTAGCTCACGAAAGCTTATGCTCTAATAAATTTGTTAGTCTCTAAGGTGCCACAAGTACTCCTTTTCTTTTTGCGAATACAGACTAACACGGCTGCTACTCTGAAACCTGTAAGAATGTACAATGTGCATGATCTTTTGGAAAAACTCTTGAACATGTTGGGAGTGATACATAAGAACTCGCTATGTGCTAGAAGCCTTTATGGTTATACTAACAAATTTATTAGAGCATAAGCTTTCGTGAGCTACAGCTCACTTCATCGAAGTGAGCTGTAGCTCACGAAAGCTTATGCTCTAATAAATTTGTTAGTCTCTAAGGTGCCACAAGTACTCCTTTTCTTTTTGCGAATACAGACTAACACGGCTGCTACTCTGAAACCTATGGTTATACTGTTTCATTACATGACAACACACTTTATGTTAAAAGACCTTGTAATACTGATAGGTTTCAGAGTAGCAGCCATGTTAGTCTGTATTCGCAAAAAGAAAAGGAATACTTGTGGCACCTTAGAGACTTATCGGATGTAATACTGATGTTTCACAGTTAGTGCCTGTAACCAGTCTTGAAACTGTACACTGGAGAAAAAACATTACACACCTAACATGTTTCAGAGTATCAGCCGTGTTAGTCTGTATCTGCAAAAAGAAAAGTAGTACTTGTGGCACCTTAGAGACTAACAAATTTATTTGAGCATAAGCTTTCGTGAGGTACAGCTCACTTCATCGGATGCTTTCAGTATGAGAAGAGAAACCGAGGGACGCTACCATATTGCTTTCATGGCTAAATGCCAAGGTACCTACACTATGGAGAACATTAATATCTACATTGACTGGGTGTTAATTGGGTTCCAAACATTTGCCAGAGCTTCATGGCAAGATCACATAAGACATGCAGGAATTATGCTGCAAGAACAAATCCAATCCACTATTGGTCTGACTCCTTGTTAGCCAGAGTGGTGAAAGTTTACTTTTGTTGCTGGTTTGGTATATCTTATGGGAGAATAACCACCAGTTTTGGGGTGTGTTTGCCCTATTTCTCAGCACTTTGTCCTAAATTTGATATTCTCAGTTGTGACCCACTAAGGCACGGTTAGAGGAGTCTGGGAAATGATCATGATACAATATATTCATGTTAATCTTTTCTTTTCACTAGGGAAGGAGCAATAGGAATGCTTAATGTTCTGCATAATACACCCTCTCTTCTTGCTGAGGGAGGTGAGTAAAAGTTTCATGCTAGCATTGCAGTGAGTAATTGCTGTGGAAAGTGGCAACTGCACCATTCGAGGGGGCTGGGGGAGCAGGAAAAGCAGATGTGAGAGGATAGAGAATAAAATAGTCTCATTTTTTTAATACAATAACCCTGCAGAATGAGGCTGTTGCCTGCATGTACAGGCTCTGCTGACAGCACACACCACTCAAATTTTGCTGTCTCTCATCAGTAAACACCTTTGGGTGGAATAGAAAACGTGCTAAAATAATCAGTTCTTTACTTCCGAGCATCCTTTCAAAACCCTATATTTCCCCAGCCCATGGCATATTATCCCTATGATACATGGTTATGAAGGCTAGTTTTTTATGTGTGCATGGAGTGGGGAGCAAAGGATCGATGTCAGCACAGTTAAAACTGATTGCTTTATCTTCTAGTTTATTTATGCAGTAAACTTATACAGCAGTGCTCCTGGAATAATGGGTAAGATATAGTTGCATGAAGAATCCAGTAATATGGTTTTTATACTGCTGTGAGAGGCATTCTTGGCTTTGAGCAGTTCAGTGAATTCTACTACAGGGCTGCATTTTGTTATCCCTGAGGCAATGGGGGGGGGGGGGGAGAAGAAGGATCAAAGACCTGCATATTTTGATTATTTCAAGACACCCCTTCCAGCAAGGGATCTGCATTTCCTGTGTTAATTAGTTTGAGCAATCACCCTCTTGGGTTTTTTTCTGGAAGGCATTACCTCAGCATTAAACAAGCTATTTTTTCCTCTGTTGTATCTCAAATTTCTGAAGCATACCAACCCTCTAATATTTCCTATATTATCATATATCCAGTAGAACTGTATGTTTTTAAAAGAAGGGAGTTCCACACTGGCTAAACTCTCTAGAATCTATTCAGCTGAACTGTGAACAATTTACAGTTGCTTGCTCTGTGTATTTCATAGTTTTTCTCACCAAACTTGTTAATGATCAAAGGGATTTATGTTTCTAACTAGAGCTTTTCACTTCTGCTCCGTGCTCACCCTGTAGGGAGCTAGGAGGCCGAAATCTCTAATGCAATAACTGACTCATGGCAAGAATCTTAGTGCAAAAAAACCCTACAGTCAGCTAATGCCCTCCCACTGAAGGGCCAAAGGTAGGTGGAAAACTCTGTGGAAGCCATGAAGATTACAATGACTGGTGGGGGAAGGCAAGGTTTGCTCCTTGCAGAGCAGACAAGGGCATAGCCCTCCCAATGCAGAGATGTTTGGAGAATCTCTGGGAGTATTTCATGGATCTCTGGTATCCACTGAAGGTCAAGATATTCAGGTGGAGGTCCAGTGCATCCAAGCTACCCCCTAAATACTCACAGGAACTAAGGATGCCATAGGCTTTTCAACAACCTATGCCAACATGTTTGGGGTAGGGATGGGGAGTGACAAAGAAGAATCCACATGACAGAATACAGACATCAGTTTGCACAAAAAAGTCCCTGTGGGTTTGCAGGAGGACAATAGCAAGGAGAATGGCTCGGCCCAGCTCTGCTCCTTCTTTTCCTAGGCATTCCCCAAAGATGAAAGCGCTTCAAACATAGTGTTCACGTGAAGGGGCTTCTGCAGGACTGAGGGAAACCATGATGTATTACCTGCTTCCTCCCTCTAACTAAAACTTGGCCAAAGAGAGCATGTTTTCTGCTCCTTCCATTCCCTCCATAGTAAAAAGAGGAGATGACAACTAGGCTCCTCTGATTTCACTGAAGGGAACACAGAACATTAGGGGAAAATAATCCAGTTTTCATACACATGGCCACTTTTGTTCATATGTATATTCCTGCCATCCTAATTTAGTTAGATTATTTTTAAAATACCTTGGTTTTTGTACAAGATCAAGAATTTTTCACCTGTTCCTTAATGTATGTATGTATATATATGTATGCGCTTCCATGACAACTCCTACTATGATACTTGTAAAAATAAATTATTTTGTTCCAGAATTGTGCCATCGTTAAATGAAAGGTAGGACAGAACCAAAGGGCCTATCTCTACCACTCTCACATGGATATGTCACTTCAGAACTTTAAAGTGCTAGATTTCCATTTCAGTCATATCTGCCACTGGTTTATTTACACCTATTTACAAATATATACACCCATGAATCCTAAGTTACACATACCATATAATACTTTTATAAAAAGTGGTGTGAAAATTACTCACCACAATGATCTTTAAATAAAAAGATATGTAAAGTGCCAGATACAATCCTTTTAAAAACATGTTCTAATTAAAACAAGAGCATTGCCCCACTTCTACATTAACAGCTCTTTATACCAAAACCACACAAGCTGGAGGCTCTTGGGCACATCCCCTAGCTCTTCAATTTCAAGTCTAAAGGTTTCAGAAACTGTGGCAAAGGCAGATTTTCCAGTGCCTCTGGGAATTGTTCAGGTGAAATGCTCCTGATTAAGATGCGCATAGCTGTGATGAACAGAGATGTAGGAGCTAAACCTGCCAGCCACTGGAATCTGTTCTCTCCCAAAAGGTCCTGCCAGTGTTGATGATTGTCCAGCAGTTGCCGTTTCATTGAAAATTGGAGTTCCTGAGGCATGAAGAGGAGAAGGGAGTCTAGCAAGAGGAACTTGGTGCGCATGTTAACCGCAGGGGTCTGAGAAATCTGCTGGAGCAAGATGTCCAAGGGGGTATTCCCAGTGCAATCACGTAAGCAGGGCGATGCCCCATGACCCAGCAATAGAAGCAAACATTCAGGTCTCAACAGTTCACAGGCCACGTGCAAGACAGTTTTGCTGCCTTCTACGCGACTGCATCCCCTGCGGTCCAAGTAGCTGGCTCTCTCTTTCTCTGGAAAGCCTCTGATGGCTTTCAGTATTCTGAAGAGGATGTGGGTGCGGTTGTAGCGAACTGCCATGGCCAGGTGAGGAGCTGATGACTGGCAGCAGCTGAAGTTTTGGCTGGGTATGGCCAGGGCGCTCTGAGGAAATTTACTCAGTAGGTACTGAGCGTAAGGTTGGTGGTTGTGCACCAGGGCATAGAGAAGAGCCTCAGAGGGTGAATAGGTGCTCACCTTTCCTCCTTCTTCCCAGTGAAAGGCCTCCATTGTCCTTATGTCCTCCAGAAGCCACACAGGCAGCAGGTCCCTCACTGCCTGGTAAAAGGCGAAGGAGGATTTCTTACATTGCTTTTGGGACTGGGAATTGTGGCTGCTGTAGCTGTTCAGCCATTTGACGTTCCAGGGCATCACTGAGCTTGGGTTTCAGGAGGGGCTTTTCCCCACTTTGTTGTCAAAATGCCTCATTAGGTCCAAGACCTATGGAAACACTTCCTAAAAAAACAAACCAAAAACACGATTTAATGATTGCTAGTCAGTCAGTCAGTCACTCCCCCTTCCCCAGTGAACCTGGGAACAGCACAGTAACACACATACCTCTCCCCAGCAAAGCCCTGTTCTTTTTTCCCCACAACTCTGGTTGTGCTTTTAATCACAGTTAATTTCTAACTTATGTGGAGGGCAGGGCTGATTCAGATTTATCAGTTCAGCAAACTGAACTATCCATCTGGTCCAAACTGAAATGTTCTTTCCCAAGGCCACAGAGGTCTCCTCACAGTCACAGTCCTGTTTAAACTGCCTTGAGGCAATCTTCAAGCTGGTAGGGCATGTGTCAAATGATTCACTTTGGCATCCAAGAGACTAAGACGGTGCCTTTCCTTGTAAACAAGGCTTATGTTTTGCCACCCTGACAAAGGTACTCAGTGGAAAAGAACTGTTCTGGGATTCCCCTAGCTTTGTACATTTTTGGCTCAGGAGGACACACATTTTCAATAATATACAAAATGGTAGGGGCACTAACCCCACTCGCCTTTGTCTGAATTATGGGAAAACAAAGCAAGGCCAAGATAGGAAGTCCAGAGCTGGAAACACAAGCGAACTAATCTAATTTAACAAGAAATTACCAGCTACAGAGGATTCAAGCTTTTTTCAAATGCAATATGCTGATAAATCTGACTGAGAAATTACAGCCCATCAGAGGCTAATATAAATTATAATTTTATAAAGTCTCTGTCTTCCTAACTCATCCTCCTAACCCAGCTCCCTATTCCCCACCACCAAATTTCCCCCCCCACTCACGCCTGTAATCCAGCTCCTTGTTCTTCATCCCCAAATATCCCCCCCATTCACCTCAGTAATCCAGCTCCCTGTTCCCAAATGTCCCCCACCGTGACCCAGCTCCCTGTGCCCTGTCCCCAAATATCCCCCCACTCACCCCCCAACCCAGCTCCCTGTTCCCAAATCTCCCCCCGTCGTGACCCAGCTCCCTGTGCCCCGTCCCCAAATCTCCCCCCACTCACCCCCGTAACCCAGCTCTGTTCCCAAATCTCTACCCCCTCGTGACCCACCTCCCTGTGCCCTGTCTCCAAATCTCCCCCCACTCACCCCCATAACCCAGCTCCCTGTTCCCAGATCTCCCCCCCGTGACCCAGCCCCCTGTACCCCATCCCAAAATCTCCCCCACTTACCCCCCAATCCAACTTTGTTCCCAAATCTCCCCCATGACACAACTCCCGTGCCCCATCCCCAAATCTCCCCCCACTCACCCCCAACCCAGCCCCCTGTTCTCAAATCTTCCCCGTGACCCAGCTCCCTGTACCCCGTCCCCAGATCTCCCCCCACTCATCCCCCAACCCAGCTCCCTGTTCCCAATCTCCACCCCCGTGACCCAGCTCCCTGTATCCCGTCCCCAAATCTCCCCCCACTCCTCCCCGTAACCCACCTCCCTCTTCCCAAATCTCAACCCCGTGACCCAGGTCCCTTTGCCCCATTCCCAAATCTCCCCCCACTCACCACCCAATCCAGCTCCATGTTCCCATATGTCCCTTCCAGTGACCCAGCAACCTGTGCCCCATCCTGCAATCTCCCCCCACTCACCTCCCAATCCAGCTCCCTGTTCCCAAATCTCCCCCTGATCCTACTCCCTGTGCCGCATCCCCAAATCGTTGCCCGCTCACCCCCGTAACCCAGATCCCTGTGCCCTGTCTCCAGATCTCCCCCCACACCCCCCCCAAACCAGCTCCCTGTTCCCAAATCTCTCCCGTGATCCAGCTCCCTGTGCCCCATCCCCAGATCTCCCCCCACTCATCCCCGTACCCAGCTCCCTGTTCCCAAACCTTCGCCCCCTCGAGACCCGGCTCCCTGTGCCCCATCCCAAATCTCCCCCCCGTAACCCAGCTCCCTGTTCCCAAATCTCCCCACCCCCGTGACTCAGCCGCCTGTGCCCCATCCCGAAATCTCCCCCCCACTCACCCCCATAACCCAGCCCCCTGTTCCCAATTCTCCCCCTTCTGTGACCCAGCTCCCTGTTCCCCGTCCCCAAATCTCCACCCACTCGCCCCCCAACCCAGCTCCCTGTTCCCAATTCTCCCCCCATGTGACCCAACTGCCTGTTCCCCGTCCCCAAATCTCCACCCACTAACCTCCAACCCAGCACCTTCTTCCCAAATCTCCCCCCGTGACCCAGTTCCTTGTGCCCCGTCCCCAAATCTCCCCCCACTCACCCCCGTAACCCAGCTCTGTTCCCAAATCTCTACCCCCTCGTGACCCAGCTCCCTGTGCCCTGTCCCCAAATCTCCCCCCACTCACCCCCGTAACCCAGCTCCCTGTTCCCAAATCTCCACCCCCGTGATGCACCTCCCTGTGCCCTGTCCCCAAATCTCCCCCCCACTCACCCCCATAACCCAGCTCCCTGTTCCCAGATCTCCCCCCCATGACCCAGCCCCCTGTACCCCATCCCAAAATCTCCCCCCACTAACCCCCCAATCCAGCTCTCTGTTCCCAAATCTCCCCCCATGACACAGCTCCTGTGCCCCATCCCCAAATCACCCCCACTCCCCTCCGTGACCCAGCTCCCTGTACCCCATCCCGCAATCTCCCCCCACTCACCTCCCAATCCAGCTCCCTGTTCCCAAATCTCCCCCCGATCCTACTCCCTGTGCCGCATCCCCAACTCGTCCCCCGCTCACCCCCGTAACCCAGCTCCCTCTGCCCCGTCCCCAGATCTCCCCCACTCACCCCCCAACCCAGCTCCCTGTTTCCAAATCTCTCCCGTGACCCAGATCCCTGTGCCCCGCCCCAAATCTCCCCCCCGTAACCCAGCTCCCTGTTCCCAAATCTCCCCACCCCCGTGACCCAGCCGCCTGTGCCCCATCCCGAAATCTCCCCCCACTCGCCCCCAACCCAGCTCCCTGTCCCCAAATCTCCCCCCATGTGACCCAGCTCCCTGTGCC
Source organism: Dermochelys coriacea (assembly GCF_009764565.3). NCBI lineage: Eukaryota > Metazoa > Chordata > Testudines > Dermochelyidae > Dermochelys > Dermochelys coriacea. The sequence continues at coordinate 107,724,830 of NC_050073.1, forward strand.
CCATCCCCAGATCTCCCCCCACTCACCCCCGTACCCAGCTCGCGGTTCCCAAATCGCCCCCCACTCGCCCAGCTCCGATACTGTCCCACCCCCCAAGCTGCCTCTCCCTGTCCCCGCGTCTCCTCTCTCGGCTCCTGCGCCCAGCCCCTTCCCCTGCATCTTCTCCCTGCAGCCTCCCCGGACTCTCCCCCGCCCCGCCTCACGTCCCTCCTCCCGGGCGCCGCTGGGGAGACCGGCACGGGGCAGGGCGCGCAGGGGGCGGCGCGGCGGCCGGGCGAGCCCCGGGCAGCCGGCGCCGGAGGAGAGCCGCGGCTGGGCGCTCACCTCTGGCTGCTCCCAGGGCGGGGCGGCTTCTCTCCGCGCCCGCTCCGCCGCTTGGCCGGGCCGCTGCCGAGCCCCGGCTTCCAGGCGCTGCTGCGGCGTCGCGGGAGCCCTCGGCCACGGCGGCCGCTCCCCGGGGGCGGCTCGCGCTGCCTCCCGCTTGGCTCGGGCCGCGCCGGGTCCTCGCCCTGCCTGCCTGGCTCCAAGGCGGGAGGGGCAGCGGCTGCCGCAGCCAAACCTCCGCTACCGCCTCGGGGCTCTTTTAAACCCCCTCCCCCCCCCCACGCCAGCCGCCTGAAGGTCAGTCAGGACCGGGGAACTGTCCAGCTCCCTCTGATTGGTGGCAACCGGGCCTCCCGGCTGCCTATTGGCTGCCGCGGGAGGATGGGGGCCCTGCCCCATTGTTTGCGTCAGGGCAGGCAAAGTTCCAAGAAACTTGTCGGGTGGCTTTTGGTGCGGCGCGGCTGTGGGGGAGCGAGGGCTCGTGCCAGGGCCGGGCCGGGTGTCTCTCTAGTCCAGAGAGAGCGCCGCTGAGCTGGGCCAGCAGAATCCCTCCCCCGCCCTGTCCCCTCCTGAACGCTTTCTTGGGAGGTTTGGGACTGGCCAGCGCAGGGGGGCAGGGCAGGGCTGGGTCTCTTGGCAGGGGTGTCTCCCACTCTCGGCGCTCTGACGAAGTCCAGTTTGGCTCTTTCAAGGGGCTATTTACCCGCCCCCCCCCCCCGCAGGGGCACGAGAGGGTCCCGGAAAGGGGACGGAGGAAATAGCGGATGCTGGCCCTGATCCGATGAAGTGAGCTGTAGCTCACTTTGTTAGTCTCTAAGGTGCCACAAGTCCTCCTTTTCTGTATGTCCTTTAAGCTCTGGGCAGGCGCACGTGCTTGGAGTTAAAGATTTTAATCTTGTCATTACCTAGGGTGACCAGACTTCCCGATAGTATGGGGCCATCCTGATATTAGGCGCTTTGTCTTATATAGACAACCATGCCCCTTCCAGAAAAAAAAGTGTCCTGATTTTTCACACTTGCTAACTGGTCACCCTGTTCTTGCCCAGTCAATTGCCATTTGGTTGTGAGTTAGGGTAATTTGTTAGTTACAAATTGAAGAAGTGTGGTCTGATGAATACACCCTGGGACTGGGTATAAGGGCGTGTGGCACAGCTGTGTGACTCTAGACTACTTCCTTAGCCCAAGGGTATGTCCACACTGCAATAAAACATCAGTGGCTGGCACATATCAGCTGACTGGGGCTCGAAATCTTTGGGGTGCAAGGCTATAAAATCGCACTGTATCCATCTGTGGCTTTAGTGGGAGCCCAGGTGGAGGGTCAGAGTGTTGGGGTCTCCAGCCAGCTGTATAAAGGGGTGTGTGTGTGTGTGTGTGTGTGTGTGCGTGCGTGTGCGTGTGTGTGCGTGCGTGCGTGTGCGTGTGCGTGTGTGTTAGGGAGATAATAGTTACACACCTCTGTAGAACGCTTTGAGATGAAAAGTGCTAAGTAGTCAGTATTATAGGAATATAATGCTGACACACTGCCTGTCTCCCAGGACTGTAGTGAGGCTTAATTCATTGATGTTTGTAAACTGCTTTGAGATTCTGGGATGCCAGGCATTATATGAATGCAGATAATTATTAGGTTTCAGAGTAGCAGCCGTGTTAGTCTGTATTCACAAAAAGAAAAGGAGTTCTTGTGGCACCTTAGAGACTAACAAATTTATTTGAGCACAAGCTTTCGTGAGCTACAGCTAATTACAGATAATTATTAGGTTTACTATATTTGGTTACCAGCGTTATTGTTGCTCTTGTGGAATTCTTTCCCTTTCTTACCTTTGAAGGAGGATTGTGGGATGCTTCCTGCTCTTGCTGTGCTCGTTTGACCTCCAGTGTCTCTGTGTTGCAGTCCAGGAGAACTTGATAAGATTCCCCTGTCCCCTTGGAGCCTGTTAATGCCATTCCTTATTTGGCTAGTGAGGTTGCTGATGGCAGATGGGATTTCTCTGTCCTTCTCAGGGTGCCAGAGAGGTCATAGCCTGGGAAGCACTGGTTCTATTCATAACTTTAAAAATTGTTGGTGTTTCCAGCTTTCCCCACATTAAATACATGTATTGTACACTTGAGGGAGTATTGCCAAGTTTGTGATGTAACATCCCATTTCTTCATGGCTTTCAGTTAACTAAACCAGATTGAAATGCAGGTAGAAACAGGTTTCAGAGTAGCAGCCGTGTTAGTCTGTATTCTGTAAGGTGCCACAAGTACTCCTTTTCTTTAGGTAGAAACAGATAATTGCATTCTGTATTCCCTTCCACTAAACCATATGAACAACATAAGCTTGCCAAAAACAACTGCTCCTTTTATTGTCCATATTCTATGCAGCTAGGAGAGCAACATTTAAATCATAACTCATTTGATTTTGGTGGTGCCTCTCTGCCCATAGTATGTTAATCCCAAGATATATGTGAGGTGCACAGTATGCTAACAACACTGTAATAAACACTGTAATATATAATAAAATGGGAGCTAGAGAGGCATCTCAGGAGGCACAGAGTATCCTTCGTCATTTGTATTCAAATTTCGTATATATACACTTCCTGCTAATTACACTGCACTTACATTTCAATTCCATCCTATGAATTCAGTCACTGGTTAATTTGAACAAAAGCTCAGGATCAAAATGATAACTATTTTAAAATAGCTAAACCTACATCCTTTATTCTGAGCAATTTTGAAATTATATATATTTTGAGTTGGCTAATGTAAATGTGTATCACTTCTCTCTGCTAGATGGAATCAGAACTGATCAACTGGGTCTCATAGGCCCTATATTGCAATCAGGCAAACTGCCTCTGCTTTTGAAGCTGGACTGTCAGAGTTCTATCTTTGTTGTTGCCACAATGTTGTAAGTGGCTCTGGTGTGCAACATACCGACAACTAGGGCATGAGTGCTGGATGGGGGGCGGGCAAAGGGCCATTCCCCCCATTTTTTTAAACAAAGGGGACCATGCCCCCTCACTTTTGAGAACTTGAACTTGGCAGGGGTGCAAAAAGAGGTCAAGCCCTTCCTCTGGCCCTGATTGGAGCTGGGTGGCATAACAGTGTAGCCCTATCCCGCTGGCATGACAGAGGGGTGGCTAGGTCAAATTTGAGTGAATGTGAGTGAGTGCTGTTGCTACCCTATGTACGAGGGCATAATGCAACTCACTGAAATTTGGCCTAGTTGACCCTCTGTCATTATGGAAGTCATGGGGTCATAATGCCACCCAGATTTGGCTCATTTTGGTTGCTTCCTCCCCATCTCCGCTTTTGCAGTCCTTCCGGCTCCCATGAACTAGGGGTACCATGTTCCCATTCCATTTTACTCATTTTTTTACAAAAGTTTTGTTTGTGGAAAGCAAATTTGAGCCCATGGACAAGAGATATGTTTTGTGACTGAACAAAATTTGCTTTATAGCAAAAACAAATGTATTTTGAGCAGAAGCTAAGATGCTTTATAAAGGCCAAGCCATCCACTCAGGTGGGGAAAAGAAACAATACCATGTGACCTTGGTGTCCAATCACACAGCTGAAATATTGAATTGAGACTATTGAATACCGAGAACAGTTTGTAAGCAACCCATAAGCTATCTGTTTGTACAAAGTATTTGTCCAATTACTTTGAATAATGAACACATTATTATAAATTGCACTCTGTTGGTTGATCATGCGCAGACAGGAAAGTGAGCTAAGTTTGCCAAACAAATTATTTTTTGCAAATAGTTTGCCCAGCTGTAGTGACAAACCATGATATCATTAATTTGTTAAATATATATTTTACACACACATACACTGTCTTGTTATTTCAGTCTAGGTAAGGTGAGTTATTACCAGCAGGAGAAGCTTCTGTGGTTAAAACACTGGACTGGAACACAGGAGTTTTAAGTTCAGTTCCTGGTTCTGGGACAAGTCATTAATCTCTCTGGCTGCCAATTTCCCATCTGTATAATGATACTTCCCCTGGCTGTCTTGCCTATTTAGATTGTAAGCTCTTCAGGGCAAGGATGGTCTCTTGCTATATACAGGGGCAGCGCCTAGCACAATGAGCCCTGATCTTGGCTGAGTCTCTAAGTGCTACTGTAGTACAAATAATAACAATGGCTGTCATTTGGCAGTGTGCTGTCACTGGGTGGGGCTTTGAGATTTCCTGTTCCTTTGGTTAAACCGTGTATAGAAGCTGGGAGTGAATTTTATAACATGAATAGTATAGTGACAATCCTAGGCTGTGCTATTTGGCTGCTGTGAGTAATAGCTGCTGCTGACCTCTCCTGGAAAGCATAGATAAACATTTTCTTTATATAAATATATATAAATTTAAATATTTCTGCTTGTTTGTGTTCCTCTGTTGCTGCTACTGGTTCCCCACTGAAAATGCTCTGCCTCAGCCTTTGTTTGTATCATTGCCCCAGCAACTAGCTGTCAAACAGAGGCTTCTGATGGGAAAAGAAATAAGCAGCAAGGGAGTTTCCAGGCTTCAGGATGAATGCTCCTGGTGGAAACCAAGTAAGGGTTTCCTCTCTCTCCCCAGTGAGCAGATCTCCCTGCCCCCTCCCATGGCTGATCCTTCCCCTCTCTGTAGAGGACTCCTGACATCCTTATGCTGCTGGCTTGCCTTCTCTCTAGGCTACCTGCTCAACTTCCTGAATGGATCGGGTGACCAGATGTCCCATTTTTAAAGGGACAGTCCCGGATTTTGGGACTTTTTCTTATATAGGTGCCTATTACCTCCCACCCCCTGTCCCATTTTGCTCCATTATCTTTTTGGGTACAGAAGTTAAGCTGACTGGTCTGTAATTCCCCGGGTTGTCCTAATTTCCCTTTTTATAGACGGGCACTATATTTGCCCTTTTCCAGGCTTCTGGAATCTTTCCCATCTTCCATGACTTTTCAAAGATAATCGCTAATGGCTCAGATATCTCCTCAGTCAGCTCCTTGAGTATTCTAGGATACATTTCATCAGGCCCTGGTGACTTGAAGACATCTAATTTGTCTAAGTAATTTTTAACTTCTTCTTTCCCTGTTTTAGCCTCTTCTGATCCTACCTCATTTTTACTGACATTCACTATGTTAGACATCTAGTCACTGCCAACCTTCTTGGTGGAAACCAAAACAAAGAAGTCATTAAGCACCTCTGCCATTTTCACATTTTCTGTTATTTTTCCCTCCTCATTGAGTAATGGGCCTACCCTATACGTGGTCTTCCTCTTGCTTCTAATGTATTTGTAGAATGTTTTCTTGTTACCCTTTATGTCTCTAGCTAGTTTGATCTCATTTTGTGCCTTGGCCTTTCTTATTTCGTCCCTACATACTTGTGTTATTTGTTTATATTGATCCTTTGTAATTTGACCTAGCGCCCACTTTTTGTAGGACTCTTTTTTGATTTTTAGATCATTGAAGATCTCCTGGTTAAGCCAGGATGGTCTCTTGCCATACTTCCTATCTTTCCTACACAGTGGGATATTTTGCTCTTGTGCCGTTAATAATGTCTCTTTGAAAAACTGCCAACTGTCTTCAATTGTTTTTCCCCTTAGACTTGCTTCCTATGGGATCTTGCCCTACCAACTCCCTGAGTTTGCTAAAGTCTGCCTTCTTGAAATCCATTGTCTTTATTTTGCTGTTCTCCCTCCTACCATTCCTTATAATCATGAACTCTATCATTTCATGACCACTTTCACCCAAACTGCCTTCCATTTTCAAGTTCTCAACCAGTTCCTCCCTATTTGTCAAAATGAAATCTAGAACAGCCTCTCCCCTGGTAGCTGTCTCCACCTTCTGAAATAAAAAATTGTCTCCAATACATTCTAAGAACTTACTGGATAATGTGTGCCCTGCTGTGTTATTTTCCCAACAGACGTCTGAGTAATTGAAATCCCCCATCACCACCAAGTCTTGTGCTTTGGATGATTTTGTTGGTTGTTTAAAAAAAGCCTCATTCACCTCTTTTTCCTGGTTAGGTGGTCTATAATAGACCCTACCATCACCCTTGTTTTTTACCCTTTCATCCTTACCCAGAGACTGTTAACACGTCTGCCTCCCACTTGTATCTCAACCTCAATGCAAGCATATATGTCTTTGCTATACAAGGCAATAAATCCTCCCTTTTTTTCCCTGCCTGTCCTTCCTGAGCAAGCTGTACCCTTTTTTACCAATATTCCAGTCATGTGTATTATCCCACCAGGTTTCTGTGATGCCAACTATGTCATAGTTGTGTTTATTTACTAATATTTCATCTGTTTAATCTGCGGCAAGAGAAAGTTAGGTTAGATATTAGGGAAAACTTTCTTACTATAAGAAGAGGTAAGCACTGGAATAGGTAACCATAGGAGGTTGTGGAATCCCCTTCTGTGAAGGTTTTTAAGAACAGGTTAGATAAACACCTGTCAGGGATGGTTTAGGTTTATTTGGTCCCAGAGGTGACATCTGGTGGGGGCATGCAGGGTCACATGCCCCCCGGATTTGCTGGTTGTCTTGTCCTGAAGATGCTCACATGGACTAAGCATGTGCAGTAACAAGTGCTGGAACCATTTTTATAGTGGGAGTGCTGAGAGCCATTGAACCAAACTAAACCCTGTATATAACGGAAACCACTTTAGTTCAGGGGTGCTGCAGCATGCCCAGCACCCCTAGTTCCAGCACCTATGTGCAGTAAAATATGCTGAAGCCTCTGCTCTCACTCTGCCCCCCCACTATCAGCAGGTACAGGTTGTCTCTGCTTAGTCCTGCCTCAGTGCGGGGGGGGGGGGGGGCTGAACTAGATGAGCTTTCGTGGTGCCTTCCAGCATGACACTATGATTCTATTATAGTAACATGGTGTTCTTTTCCATGCCTTAGGAGAAAGCAAAATAATCACAGTTAACTATAACTATTTTATTGTTAAACAAACAAAAATAAAATAAAAGCAAGACAAACACAAATAAATAAACAACAGTCACCTCAGTTACAATCTCTTTTCTATGTCTGTATGTGGAGAGCTTTTAACAGAGATGACCCCCTTGAGAGTAGGTGTGTCTCTGGTGGGGGTGCTCTTCTCTAGATAAGTCAAGACCAAAATATATTATCAGTAGTGAGTCCTGTCGTAGTGTATCATAGATAACTAAAACAGTTTGTAGATGGGCAAAGGCATCTTGGTTAAGGGTATGTGAGTCCTATTTGATTTATCATGGATAACCTAACAGTTTATAAATGGGAAAAGGTAAGTGACCTTAACTAAGTCTTATGAAACCAAAGAAAGTATTTAAATTACATTACTTAAAACTAGCTATTCAAGGAGCTGTCTTGAGATGGGCAAATTAATGACTATTAATTTCAAATTAAATCTGCTATTTCTCTGTTTACCGAGGTTAGTGTATGTCTTCTCTCCAGGAATATGTAGTCTGAATCATTGTGGTGTTTTGGAGAAGCGGTTATTGTCTTAAATTACAGTAGCACTTCAAGATCCCATTACATTTATGACAAGAAAAATTGAAATTAGCTCTTTGACTCTGCTTTGGCAAACTTCTTCTCACCCAGAATGGTGACATCTTGGTGACAGCAGTATGTGGCAGAAGCAGTGCTGTACTGGAAGGTTGCTTCTTCTTGATGCTGTAGGGTGGCTCCTCAGTTTTCTTTATGCTATTTGCTTGCTTGAAAGAGATGAGATGTACAGGCCCAGATGAGGTCAGACTGGTGAGATCAGCATTTGAAGTTGGGAAATAGGAGCAAAGTGTGCTGCTTGCTTAATTCAGAGAGACTTACACTCTTCTTTCTTGGTTTCATAGGCAGTGCAAGACACACCTCTGTTAGGCCTTGTCTAGGTTTCACTATTAACTGCTTACCCTTTCAGGGTATGTCTACCCAGCTGGCAGGAATGAGCCTCCCAGCCGGCGGCGACAGAGTTGGGCTAGCGGGGATCACGCTACTGCTCTAAAAATAACTATACAGATAGCACTTTGAAGTCCCAACCCTCTCCCTAGTCTTCAGCGCCAAAGCTCCAGCCCAAGCCACAACTTCAAAGCACTGTCCACACAGCTACTTTTAGAGTGCTAGCCCTGCTAGCCTGAGTCTATTGACCTGGGCTTGTAGACATACTCCCCGGGCTTAAGACCTTCATGGGTTGGTGGTACCTTCAGCTCATGAATGAGCAAACTATTTACATATGCCACAGGGTGGTAACTGTCCTTATTCTCGTGGAGGAAACTAACTCTCAGAACATCTTTAAAGTTTAGTGTTTTAACTCTTTCTTGTATTTAGTCCATTTTCCGAGAAATTCTTTTAGTTTTATTAGCATTTAATAGGCGTTGAAATTTGGTTTCAGGTAAGTCCAGTCCAAACAGCATTACTTTTTATATGAAAGGCTTTTAGCTTTAAAATAGTTTTTTAAAAAAATTTACATGATTCTTAAAAAGAGTATTTAGTTAAATAGTCCTCAAAGAAGGCATTGATTTTTTACAGTTCTTGGAGAGGTGGCTCTTTTTAGCCAGAAAGTTGCTCAAGCATTGCCAGATAACTAATTAATGCCCATAGACATTCTGCTCTTAAAGGCTTCTTATGTAAGTAACCAGGATATTAAATGACATTACTATATTTGTGCACAAAACATCTTACTATTTATATAGCAGTGGTATCAGGCAGTTATCAGGAGGTTTGCATATAAGTACAAAAACATTTGCAAATAAACGCTTCTGCTGTACATGTGTTTTCCTTAAAGTGACCTTAGAGGGCTTATACAAGGAATCAGTTTCTAGTAAGCATATTCCTAGAATCCTTTGTGTGAGTTTGAAACAGACTTTTTTCTTTATGAAGAGAGAAAGGGGTGGGAAGGGAGAGCAAAGAGACTTCTGTTTCTGTTTTTTGTGGCCCTAACAAACCACAAGCTTATATACCACTTTTCTTCAAGATGAGAGAAGAATATCTTTACAGTCCTTAACAAGGTGCAAGTGTCTGGCTCTTTGAGAAAGCACTCTTGTTGAGTGTCTGCCTTTTAACCTAACAGTATTCAAGATTACAATCTACAGTAGACTCACACCCAATTCATAATTAAAAATGCCTACTGAACACTCTGTACAAAAATCAAATCACAATAACTAATGTTCAAAACTCTCTTACATTACATAAAGTAAATAATATAAATTAATATAACAAAAAAGTTACGAAACTGCATTCCAGACTCTGCAATTGGACCTGGAGGCGAGAGGTACAGATTATGGGCAAGGACGAGGAATTCTTCTTGAAGCTTCTTGTGCCTGTCACTTATTAGGAAAAAGCAGAGATTTCCTGTTTCTTTAGCTAGCCTAAATACTTCATTTAATAAAATAAGCAACTAAAACCAAATATATAAGCTGTCATTTTCCATGCACCACATTTATACAAGTATTCAAATTTAATAACAACACAGGCAAGTTTAGAACAACTTAACATTATAGAATAAATTAACATTATAGAATAAATTAAAATAATTTTATTAACCATTGTTGCATCACTATTGTGGATTATCGTCCACACAGCATATATTTTTACTCCAAGTGACTGGTAATAATGATTAAATATTACAACTTTACATCACCTTCCGTTCAAGGATCTCATGTCACTTTATAAAAAACTAAAAAAATATTCCTGAGAGGTGGGGACCTATTATCCCCAAAGCAGTGAGGTTGCTGAACCACTCCTTTAACAAAGAACACACCTAAAAGCCTGAGAGAAACCTAAATAAGCCCATAAAATGTAGCTCCTCTATAAAGTGCCCCCAAGTCCCATTTTTGGTGCACGTATCCAGGACTGGATTTAGGGGAGACAACCCAGATGCTGGGCTTGGGGGGCACCAGGCTCGGGGTGCAGTTTTTGTTGTTAGTGACAAAAGGGAATTTAAAATGTTTGAAGTAAAATGTTTTAGGTATTCTGTATGTGGATTCATTTTTCACTAATCTAGAATGTTCTGGACCTTTGTAGAATCTCATAGAACCTTCCAGACTTTCTGAGAACTATATTGTCCTTGAACCCCTTAGAATGTTGTCAGCAAGGCCCTCACAAGTATATAAGGGGCAGGGCGTCGTTAGGCAGTGAGATATAAGAATGAAGTGAGAGCCCAGCTGTGATATTGTGAACCTTGTTTCATAGTGTAATTGTGAAAGTGTACTTGTGTTTTAAGATTTGAAGGGTGTAAGTAGTGACTAATAAAGGACGTATTTAATGAGATGCCAGAGATATCTATCAAACCCTTATCTACTCAACAATATAAAATAAATACCATTACTTCTTTTGCCATGCTTAACATGTAATGTTTGAGGACAGTATAATTTCTTGATGTTAGTACATTTCAGTTACTCTTAAAATTAAAAAGTTTCTATAAGCTTAGAGGAAACAAATTTTTTGTGCATTTTTATATGGCATGAATAAAGAGAGATTTACAGATTCTAGAGTGCAAATGTATTGTCTTATATGACAGGGATAAATCATACATGCAAATCATGCATCAAAGTTGTGAAATGGGCTACAAATGTAATAAAAAATAAGGTATTCAAAAGTTTAACAAATTTGGGGGGCACCGTAGACACTCCTTGCCTGGGGCACCATTTGGTCTAGGGCCAGTCTTGCATGTTACCCATCAGAAAAAGATACAGGGAAAATATCACATGAGATGGGGATTGTCAATACTGTGCTTCCTGCTTGCCAGCTGTGAGGCAGAGGTGGGGGGGATTTTTCAGATTTAGCCATAACACTGCCTCTCAGCAGTGGTCTCAAGCCCACCTCACAGCCTCTTCTTTATTTTGACCAGGTATGCAGTCCAGTACATGTTAAGTCTTGAGTTCTGATACTTGTAATGAATGAGCCATATTCATCCCTTTGGAAATACCATTGAATTCCTTGGAGTTACACCAGGGATTAACAGGGCCCAGTATGTCAAAGGGGACGCAAGAGTGTATTTATCTCTTTAAAACAGAGATGTGGGGGGTGGGGTTGTTTTGCCTTTGAGTCTGTCTAGAAGTAAGCAGATAGGAGAGGGAGGGACTGGGTTGCTCCTGGGTTCTGTGCACAAAGATAGCCCTCAGTTTAAATACATGTTTGTTATAAATATTATACTGGACATATTAAGGAGACCAGACAGGATTGCATCTGGTTTGAACACTCTAAGCCTAAGGCATGGCATAAAGATAGAAGCAAAACAGTCTGACGTAAGAGTCATCTGTACTCTCTAACTCAAGAAGTGAAGGGGGAAGTGAGTGAGCTTACTTCACTGCAATTTGCCACACACTGCTATGTGTTAGCGTTAAACTGGACAAAAATCATGCTTGGTCCTGATGTGCAAAAGACCCCAATAAACCCCTCATTGTGCCTATAGAATTCCCTATTGCAGTATTGCACATTCAGCAGTTTTTTAACCTCCAATTAAATTTGCCCAGATGTGGTCTGCAACCATGGGTAATTGTTTGCTTCATCTGTTTGCTTAACAGGGTTAAGCAAGTGTTAAAGTTTATCACAATGGTACATTAACTTGGCTTTGGTGAAGGTAAAACATAGGACAGAAAGGTCAAATTCTACCCCTCCCATCCCATTTTTGAGCTACTTAGATTAGCTGACATTCAATGCTTCCTTTTGGAAAAGAGAAATTGTCCCTTGTAACAAAGCGTCCACTGATAACACTTTTGGTGTCTTTTTCATCCTCCCGCACATGCAGTTAATATCAGCAATATGAAAAGGTTAGAAAATGATGCAATGCTTTATAGTTTGGGAACAGGCTGGTTCCCTAGTTGAAAATTGGTTTGAACATAGATCTAAGAAAGTTCAGTGAGGACTCTTTGGTCCCTCAAGCATAGAGGTATTGTTAATAAATGACTATGAATTAATGAATAAGGACAACCCAGGGAATTACAGACCAGTCAGCTTAAATTCAGTACCCGGAAATATAATGGCACAAATAATCAAACAATCAATTTGTAAGCACCTACAACAGTGGTGGGCAACCTGCGGGCCCGTCACGGTAATCTGCTGGCGGGGCACAGGGATGTGATGGCTGCCGCTTCCTGCAGCTCCCATTGGCCACGAACGGCGAAGCACAGCCACTGGGAGCTGCAGGCAGCCATGCAAATGTAAATAAACTGTCTGGCAGCCTGCCAGCAGATTACCCTGACAGGCCGCAGGTTGCCCACCACTGACCTAGAAGACAGCAAGGTGATAAATAACAGTCATCATGGATTTGTCAAGAATAAATCATGTCAAAGCAATCTAATATCCTTCTTTGACAGGTTAACAAGCCTTGTGGATATAGGGGAAAGCAGTAAATATGATATCTCAACTGCAGTAAGGCTTTTGATAACGTCTCACGTGACCTTCTCATAAGCAAACTAGGGAAATATAGATGAAACTACTATAACGTGTGTGCACAATTAGTTGGAAAGCATACTCAGAAAGTAGTTATCAATGGTTCACAATCAAGCTGGAAGGGTGGGGCCCTGCAGGGATTTCTCCTGCATCCAGTTCTATTCAATATCTTCATAAATTATTTGGATAATGGCATGGAGAGTTCACTTATACATTTTGTGGATGATACCAAGCTGGGAGGTGTTGCAAGAACTTTGAACGACAGGATTAGAATTCAAAATGATCTTGATAAACTGGAGAAAGGGTCTGAAATAAATAGGATGAATTCAGTAAGGACAAATGTGAAGTACTACATTTAGGAAGATATCAATTGCACAAATAAAAAATGGGAAATGACTGCCTAGGAAGGTGTACTGAAGAAAAGGATTAAACTAAATATGAATCAGCAATGGAATACTGTTGCAAAGAAAAGCAAACATCATTCTGGGATGTATTAGCCGGCATGTTGTAAGCAAGATACAGGAAATAACTCTTCCACTCTACTCAGCACTGGTAAGGCCTCAACTGGAGTATTGTGTCTGGTTCATGGACCCACACTTTGGGAAAGATGTGGACAAATTGGAGAAAGTCCAGAGGAGGGCAACAAAAATTATTAAAAGTCTAGAAAACATGACCTATGAGGACAGATTGAAAAAAATGTGTCTGTTTAGTCTGGAGAAGAGAAGATGGGGGCGGGGGTGATAACAGTCTTCAAGTATGTAAAAAGATTGCTATAAAGAGGAGAGTGATACATTTTTCTTCTTATCCACTAAAGGGACAGGACAAGATGTAATTGTGGGACCTAGGTCTTGAACCCAGGCATGGGAGTCCGTGACAGCTGCTGCATCGTGACCTCCATGAAAAGGCCACTGAAACTTGGTGGGCTGAGAAGCTAGAAGGACTATAGCTTCAGTCAAGGCACCACTCATAGGAGCCCTGATTGGAGGATTGCCTGGCTCCACTGATTGGTCCAACCTGCTATTTAAGGCAAAAAGAGATACAGAAAGTTTGTTTGAGCAACAAGGTGATTTCCTGTTGTGCCTGCTTCCTGCACCCACCCCTGTTCCTGATTCCTGCTCTCCTCCTGCCTCCTGCCTGCCTTCACTCCTGTTCCCACTGGGCTCCTGTTCCGTGCTTGATCCTTGCATCTCTGCTGGTTCCTGCCCTTTCACCTCGCCTTCAATTATCAGTTATCGGACCTGGCTCTGGTCTCCAACATCTGACGCTGGCTTGACCCTTGGCCCTGATATTTGGTATCTGACCTTCAGCTTCAGTTTCTGGTTCTGGTAATTGGCAGTTGATTCTGGTGCTGACCCTAGGCTTCATTCCCCAACCTGGATGCCTGCTCCACCCACTGGACATGACGTCTGCTGTGGCTGCTAAGCCAGATTGCCTACATCTCAGTCCATAACAGTAATGGGCCTAAATTGCAGCAAGAGAGATTTAAGTTAGATGTTAGGAAATATCATCTTAACTGCCAGGGTAGTTAAGTACTGGAACAAGTTACCTAGGGAGACTGTGGAATCTCTGTCATTGGAGGTTTTTAAGAACATGTTAGACAAACACCTATCAGGGATGGTCTAGCTCTAGATAATACTTAGACCAGCCTCAGTGCAGGGGACTGAACTTGATGACAAATTGAGGTCCCTTCCAGTCCTGCATTTCTATGATTCTGTGTTTTACTAGATTATATTTGCATCTGTACACAAAGAGTACTCCTAACAGTCATTAAACCAGCACCCAAACCTGACTCCCATTGACTTGGGTGGGCTTTGGATCAGGTTCATGGTGAGAAAGGAGCTCACATTCAGAATCCATCAGTACATTCAAAGGGAGTCGAACAGTCTTTTAACTCTTTACTTTCTGTACTATCTTATGAGAAAAACAAGATCTGGCATTGTTTTGTGTGATCAGTGCAGCTGAACTGTCTCCCATGTTCTTGTGTTCCTATTTACTGCTGAGGGCAGACCTCTTCCCTTGCATAAGACCCATTTTAGCACAAGCTGCTGATGCTGTAAGTAATATGAGACTGACCTCGCTAGTCATCCAGATCCACACCCTATTCAGGGAAATAGCAGCGAGTACTTGATGTCTGCGAATTCCAAAACAAGAAGGATCCCTATATCCCTATTTATAATGTGCTATAATTGTCTTGAATGAAAGCTGTGACTATCAGCATCATATTAGTCTTACCCAACACTGCTTATGTAGCATCACTCTAATGTGGAAGCATAGTTGGGTGCGTACATTACTGTATGAAACAAATGGGCACATACATGAATCATATGAACTGTATTAGAGGACAGAGGTTTCCTATTTCCTGGGCAGTTTGTATTTGGCAAGGGCATATATACACTGATCAACTAGAGTAGGAATGAGCAAGTTGAGCTGATTTAGGCAAAAACAGAAGGAAAGGTTTTTTCAGCAGCAAGATTACTATAAAGAAAAGGCGTACTTGTGGCACCTTAGAGACTAACAAATTGATTTGAGCATAAGCTTTCGAGAGCTACAGCTCACTTCATCGGATGCATTTGGTGGAAAATACAGTGGGGAGATTTATATACGCACACAGAGAACATGAAACAATGGGTTTTATCATACACACTGTAAGGAGAGTGATCACTTAAAATGAGATATTACCAGCAGGAAGGAGGGGGGGAAGGAGGAAAACCTTTTGTGGTGATTATCAAGGTGAGCCATTTCCAGCAGTTAACAAGAACATCTGAGGAACAGTAGGGGGTGGGGTAGGGGAGAAATAACATGGGGAAATAGTTTTACTTTATGTAATGACCCATCCACTCCCAGTCTCTATTCAAGCCTAAGTTAATTGTATCCAGTTTGCAAATTAATTCCAATTCAGCAGTCTCTCGTTGGAGACTGTTTCTGAAGTTTTTTTGTTGAAGGATAGTCACCATCAGGTCTGTAATCGAGTGACCGGAGAGAATGAAGTGTTCTCTGACTGGTTTTTGAATGTTATAATTCTTGACGTCTGATTTGTGTCCATTTATTCTTTTACGTAGAGATTGTCCAGTTCGACCAATGTACACGGCAGAGGGGCATTGCTGGCACAAGATGGCATATATTACATTGGTAGATGCGCAGGTGAACGAGCCTCTGATAGTGTGGCTGATGTGATTAGGCCCTGTGATGGTGTCCCCTGAATAGATGTGTGGACAGAGTTGGCAACGGGCCATATTCTGACCTATTCATGATGATGATAGCACCTCCTTTGTCAGCCTTTTTGATTATGATGTCAGAGTTGTTTCTGAGGCTGTGGATGGCATTGTGTTCTGCACAGCTGAGGTTACGGGGCAAGTGATACACATAAACTATTTCCCCATGTTATTTCTCCCCCCCACCTCACCCCCCACTGTTCCTCAGATGTTCTTGTTAACTGCTGGAAATGGCCTACCTTGCTTGTCACCATGAAAGGTTTTCCTCCTTTCCCCCCTCTGCTGCTGGTGATGGCTCATCTTAAGTGATCACTCTCCTTATAGTGTGTATGATAAAACCCATTGTTTCATGTTCTCTGTGTGTGTCTATAAATCTCCCCACTGTATTTTCCACCAAATGCATCCGATGAAGTGAGCTGTAGCTCTCGAAAGCTTATGCTCAAATAAATTTGTTAGTCTCTAAGATGCCACAAGTACTCCTTTTCTTTTTGCGAATACAGACTAACATGGCTGCTACTCTGAAACCTGTCAAGATTACTATAGTGTTGCTAGTCAAGTTGCTATAGTGTAGGGCAGGGGGAGTCAAGTATTTTTCGTCAAGGTCCAAATTTCTTAGTCAAGATATTGTCAAGGTCCAGACTCCAGAGAAAATAATAAAAATTTCAGGGCCTGTTCGAAAGGGTCTGGCGGTCCAGATTTGGCCTGTGGTCCGCCTATTGATTACTCCTTGTGTAGGGTTTGTGAGCATTTCCATTATAATCCCATCTTTCCAAACACATTTATAACTAGGATGTAAATAGGGCGATAGTTGGTAAAGATGACCGCCTATCTGATCATTGAGTCCAAATGGCCAGTTAATCAAAGTTTTCTTTTAATTACTTTATACTTTTCATTGGTGGTGGGGGGAAGGCATTGTGTGAAACCTGAAAAAGGCAATTTTAGGCAATTTTTTGTACATTGGGCATGATCATTTTACATACACCTTTTTGAAAAGAAAAGCAATATGATCAAGTAACTTTCATTTTAAAATGGGTATGTACATCATACTGTTTCCCATAGAGTGCATTCTGCATATGATTCGATCAGTCTGGCTGGATAATCTCCCTCCCTAACATAGCTGTAAAACAGGAAACAGAAAGTTTACAAAATGACAAAATGCTCTGCATACATTTCAAGATGTTCCCTATTTTTATTCTTATTACTTTTTCATTTTTTCTGATGCTGACTGCCAGTGGATCTGTTGAAATAAAAAACAGGAGTGGGAAAGAGGGCTACTCTAGCATGGACCTGCTTTAATGTAAAGGGGTTGAGTAACAGTCATTAAATTTCACTTTAGCTTCAAGGTTTCAATCCATTATATATATTCCACTGAGAAACCCATTTTTCCTAAAATTGCAAATAAGAGATCCATTTACCCCATCAGAAACTTTTCATCGTCAAGTGATGATGAAATATTTTTTCCTTTTTTGTGCAATAATATTCATAAGTTTTCCAACACTGAACCTCTTCTATTTACAATGAAACCCATCAACACATAACATTTCAAGCTGTAATAAAGGGGGATCAGATTGTGGAAGGCTCAGTCTGTTTTGGCTTTGCCTTCTCTGGGGATTACTGAATTGATAGCTATCCTGTCTGTCTAGGGTAGCATATTTACCGTAATATCTGTAACTGCTTCTAAAATCAAGATGGCTAAATCTCTCAATTTTTATTTGTAGAATTCTCCATTAAAATGGTTTTATAGAATACTCTGCTTTAGCATAGTGCTTTGCCAGTTAACTAAAAGAAAAGGAGTACTTGTGGCACCTTAGAGACTAACAAATTTATTTGAGCATAAGCTTTCATGAGCTACAGCTCACTTCATCGGATGCATTCGGTGGAAAATACAGTGGGGAAATTTATATACACACACAGAGAACATGAAACAATGGGTTTTATCATACACAGTGTAAGGAAAGTGATCACTTAAGATGAGCTATTACCAGCAGGCAGGGGAAGGGGCGAAGGAGGAAAACCTTTTATGGTGATAATCAAGGTGGGCCATTTTCTGCAGTTAACAAGAATGTCCGAGGAACGGTGGGGGGTGGGGTGGGGGGGAGAAATAACATGGGGAAATAGTTTTACTTTGTGTAATGACCATCCACTCCCAGTCTCTATTCAGGCCTAAGTTAAGTGTATCCAGTTTGCAAATTAATTCCAATTCAGCAGTCTCTCATTGGAGACTACATGCATAAGCTTTCGTGAGCTACAGCTCACTTCATTGGATGCAACACGAAAGCTTATGCTCAAATGAATTTGTTAGTCTCTAAGGTGCCACAAGTACTCCTTTCCTTTTTGTGAATACAGACTAACACGGCTGCTACTCTGAAACCCATTTTTATACAGTCAATTGTGTGTGTCCCCACACAAATGCTCTAAGTGCATGTAGTCGGCGGAGTGTGTCCACAGTACCGAGGCAACCATCAACTTCCAGAGCGTTGCACTGTGGGTAGCTATCCCACAGTTCCCACAGTCTCCGCTGCCCATTTGAATTCTGGGTAGAAATCCCAGTACCTGATGGGGCTAAAACATTGTCGCGGGTGGTTCTGGGTACATATCGTCAGGCCCTGTTCCCTCCCTCCCTCCATGAAAGCAAGGGCAGACAATCGTTTTGCGCCTTTTTCTTGAATTACCTGCGCAGACACCATACCACGGCAAGCATGGAGCCCACTCAGCTAACCGTCACCGTATGTCTCCTGAGTGCTGGCAGACGTGGTACTGCATTGCTACACAGCAGCAGTTTTTTTGCCTTTTGGCAGCATACAGTGCAGTATGACTGGTAGCCGTCATTGACGTAGTCCTGGGTGCTCTTTTAACCAGGAGCTTGGGCAAACATGGGAGTGACTCAGCCAGGTCATTTCCCTTTTTAAGTTTCGTCTCATGGCAATTGAGTCCTACCGGCAGTGCATTGTCTTTTAATCTACAGCTAGCAGAAGACAATGGCCAGTAGTCATACTGCACCATCTGCCAAGCACCCAGGAGATGACGATGGCTAGCGGTCGTACTGCACAGTCTGCTGCCAGTAAGATGTATAAAGATAGATAAAGTGGCTCAAAACAAGAAATAGACCAGATTTGTTTTGTATTCATTTTCTCCTCCTTCCCTCCATCTGTGAAATCAATGGCCTGCTAAATCCAGTTTTGAGTTCTATCCTTGAGGTTTTGAGTTCTATCCTTGAGGGGGACACTCAGTTTCTCGCAAAGCCACTCCCTTTGTTGATTTTAATTCCCTGTAAGCCAACCCTATAAGCCATGTCATCAGTCGTCCCTCCCTCCGTCGTTCTGCGCCTTTTTTCTGTGCAGACGCCATACCACGGCAAGCATGGAGACCGCTCAGATCACTTTGGCAATTAGGAACACATTAAACACCACATGCATTATCCAGCAGTATATGCAGCACCAGAACTTGGCAAAGCAAAACCGGGCGAGTAGGTGACGTCAGCACGATTACGAGAGTGATGAGGACATGGACACAGACTTCTCTCAAAGCACGGGCCCTGGCAATGTGGGCATCATGGTGCTAATGGGACAGGCTCATGTGGTGGAATGCCGATTCTGAGCCTGGGAAACAAGCACAGACTAGTGGGACTGCATAGTGTTGCAGGTCTGGAATGATTCCCAGTGGCTGCAAAACTTTCGCATGCGTAAGGGCACTTTCATGGAACTTTGTGACTTGCTTTCCCCTGCCCTGAGGCGCAAGAATACCAAGATGAGAGCAGCCCTCACAGTTGAGAAGCGAGTGGCAATAGCCCTGTGGAACCTTGTAATGCCAGGCAGCTACCGGTCAGTCGGGAATCAGTTTGGAGTGGGCAAATCTACTGTGGGGGCTGCTGTGATGCAAGTAGCCAATGCAATCAAAGATCTGCTGCTATCAAGGGTAGTGACCCTGGGAAATGTGCAGGTCATAGTGGATAGCTTTGCTGCAATGGGATTCCCTAACTGTGGTGGGGCCATAGATGGAACCCGTATCCCTATCTTGGCACTGGAGCACCAACCCGGCGAGTACATAAACCTCAAGGAGTAGTTTTCAATATTGCTGCAAGCGCTGGTGGATCACAAGGGACGTTTCACCAACATCAACATGGGATGGCCAGGAAAGGTACATGACGCTCGCATCTTCAGGAACTCTGGTCTGTTTCAAAAGCTGCAGGAAGGGACTTTCTTCCCAGACCAGAAAATAACCATTGGGGATGTTGAAATGCCTATAGTTATCCTTGGGGACCCAGCCTACCCCTTAATGCCATGGCTCATGAAGCCATATACAGGCAGCCTGGAGAGTAGTCAGGAGCTATTCAACTACAGGCTGAGCAAGTGCAGAATGGTGGTAGAATGTGCATTTGGATGTTTAAAAGTGCGCTGGTGCAGTTTAACTGACTCGGTTAGATCTCAGCGAAACCAATATTCCCACTGTTATTACTGCTTGCTGTGCACTCCACAATATCTATGAGAGTAAGGGGGAGATGTTTATGGTGGGGTGGGAGGTTGAGGCAAATCGCCTGGCTGCTGGTTACGCACAGCCAGACACCAGGGCAGTTAGAAGAGCACAGGAGGGCGCGGTGCGCATCAGAGAAGCTTTGAAAACCAGTTTCATGACTGGCCAGGCTACGGTGGGAAAGTTCTGTTTGTTTCTCCTTGATGAAACTCCCTGCCCCTTGGTTCACTCTACTTCCCTGTAAGCTAACCACCCTCCCTTCCTCCCTTCGATCACCGCTTGCAGAGGCAATAAAGTCATTGTTGCTTCAGATTCATGCATTCTTTATTAATTCATCACACAAATAGGGGGATAACTACCAAGGTAGCCAAGGAGGGGTGGTGGAGGAGGGAAGGACAAGGCCACACAGCACTTTAAAAGTTTAAAACTTTAAAACTTATTGAATGCCAGCCTTCTGTTGTTTGGGCAATCCTCTGGGGTGGAGTGGCTGGGTGGCCGAAGTCCCCCCTACCACGTTCTTGGGCGTCTGGGTGAGGAGGCTATGGAACTTGGGGAGGAGGGCGGTTGGTTACACAGAGGCTGTAGCGGTGGTCTGTGCTCCTGCTGCCTTTCCTGCAGCTCAACCATATGCTGGAGCATATTAGTTTGATCCTCCAGCAGCCTCAGCATTGAATCCTGCCTCCTCTCATCACGCTGCCGCCACCTTTCAGATTCAGCCCTCTTTTCAGCCCACGACTTACTCTCTTCAGCCTGCCACCTCTCCTCCTGGTCATTTTGTGCTTTCCTGCACTCTGACATTGTCTGCCTCCACACATTCGTTTGTGCTCTGTCAGTGTGGGAGGACAGCACAAGCTCAGAGAACATCTCATCGCAAGTGTGTTTTTTTCACCTTCTAATCTTCGCTAGCCTCTGGGAAGGAGAAGATCCTGTGATCCTTGAAACACATGCAGCTGGTGGAGAAAAAAAAAGGGACAGTGGTATTTAAAAAGACACATTTTATAGAACAATGGGTACACTCTTTCACGGTAAACCTTGCTGTTAACATTACATACATAGCACATGTGCTTTCATTCCAAGGTCGCATTTTGCCTCCCCCCAGCGCGTGGCTAGCCCCTCCCCTTCTTCCCTCCCCATGGCTAACAGCGAGGAACATTTCTGTTCAGCCACAGCAAACAGCCCAGCAGGAACGGGCACCTCTGAATGTCCCTTTAAGAAAAGCACCCTATTTCAACCAGGTGACCATGAATGATATCACTCTCCTGAGGATAACACAGAGAGATAAAGAATGGATGTTGTTTGAATGACAGCAAAGATACACTGCAATACTTTGTTCTACTATGATTCCCGAGTACGTGCTACTGGCCTGGAGTTGTAAAGTGTCCTACCATGGTGGATGGAATAAGGCTGCCCTCCCCAGAAACCTTTTGCAAAGGCTTTGGGAGTATATCCAGGAGAGCCACGAATGCCAGGGCAAATTAATCATTAAACATGCTTGCTTTTAAACCATGTATAGTATTTTAAAAGGTACACTCACCAGAGGTCCCTTCTCTGCCTGGCGGGTCCGGGAGGCAGCTTTGGGTGGGTTCGGGGGGTACTGGCTCCAGGTCCAGGGTGAGAAACAGTTCCTGGCTGTTGGGAAAACCGGTTTCTCTGCTTGTTTGCTGTGAACTATCTACAACCTCATCATCATCATCTTCCTCAACCCCAAAACCTGCTTCCGTGTTGCCTCCATCTCCATTGAAGGAGTCAAACAACACAGCTGGGGTAGTGGTAGCTGAACCCCCTAAAATGGCATACAGCTCATCATAGAAGCGGCATGTTTGGGACTCTGACCCGGAGCGGCCGTTTGCCTCTCTGGTTTTCTGGTAGGCTTGCCTCAGCTCCTTAAGTTTCACGTGGCACTGCTTCGGGTCCCTGTTATGGCCTCTGTCCTTCATGCCCTGGGAGATTTTGAAAAATGCTTTGGCATTTCAAAAACTGGAACGTAGTTCAGATAGCACGGATTCCTCTCCCCATACAGTGATCAGATCCCGTACCTCCCGTTCGGTCCATGCTGGAGCTCTTTTGCGATTCTGGGACTCCATCATGGTCACCTCTGCTGATGAGCTCTGCATGGTCACCTCTGCTGATGAGTTCTGTATGGTCACCTGCAGCTTGCCATGCTGGCCTAACAGGAAATTGAAATTCAAAAGTTCGCGGGCCTTTTCCTGTCTACCTGGCCAGTGCATCTGAGTTGAGAGTGCGGTCCAGAGTGGTCACAATGGAACACTCTGGGATAGCTCCTGGAGGCCAATACCATCTAATTGTGTCCACAGTACCCCAAATTCGACCCAGCAAGGCCAATTTCAGCGCTAATCTCTTTGTTGGGGTGGAGTAAGGAAATCGATTTTAAGAGCCCTTTAAGTAATAAAATAAGGGCTTCATCGTGTGGACTGGTGCAGGGTTAAATCAATTTAATGCTGCTAAATTTGACCTCAACTCCTAGTGTAGACTAGGGCTAAGAAAGCAATAGGCATCCAGTTAGTTGAAAGTGTAATGAGTTTTAGTATGTAGATTTACCAAACATATGCAGTTCCCATTGGTGGCCACATGGCATTCTGCAACAGCTCTCTAATTAAGGAGTCATGAACTAAAACCTGTCGGGCACAGTCCTGGCTGAGTTCCCATAGTGGATGGTCACCAGACCGTGTTAATTGGACCAAACTTTTGGATGCCATGCACATCCAAGCCAGCTGGGTCTGAGCAGTGTCCAATCACTGCTTCCAGTTGTGGGGCTTGAAAGAAGCTCTCACAAGGTCAGATCTCTTGTCTGTCTTCCATCCTGGCACAAGGGACTCTGCAGGCTAAGTGCCGTAGGCCCCGAAGCTACTGCTGAGACCTCCAAAGCCTCTCCAGCCACTCTGCATCTTCTCCTGGAGTCCAACATTGCTGTGGTTTATGGTTTGATCCCTTGGGGAGCTATGTGGCTTTTAAAGCAAAGAATACAGATGTTGCAAAAAGAAAAGGAGTACTTGTGGCACCTTAGAGACTAACAAATTCTTAAACATAGTCTTTACTCTTTGACAGCACAGATCCATGCAAAATAAAACCCTGAATGCAATTCCCCACTCAGAGTCCTCACCACTCCCGAGAGTCCTCAGTTTTGGTCAGTGGCATTGGGAGAAGGCAATGGTCATGGAATGGCTCCTCTTGCTCAGCGAGCATGTCACTTTGAAAATCAGCCTCTGGCACCGTTTCTGTTTTTTTCCGCTGGTGATTTTCCACTCTACAACCCCCTGTCCCCCCCCACCCCCCAACACACACACCCTGCCCTTCCCTGCCCCGGCTGCTGGGAAGAGAGTTATTAAAAGTCAATAGGTCTGCTGGTAGCAACTCCCATTGTTCTACAAGGGTAGAACTATTGCATGTTGATGGGCCTCTTGTTGCAGCTTTCTAGATGTAGCCTGCCCTTTGAGTGTCAAATTCCTGCTACCAAATGGAGGTTCTAATCCACAGTGGAGGTTACAATAATAAATGCTATTCATAAAAGCAAAAAATTCACATGCTGACACAATATATTCCCCAAACTGTCACATTCTCTACTTAAGTCCTGCCATAAGAGAGCTGTAAGGTTGACAGTTGGGAAGATTTCTCAGGGACTTTTGTTTTCAGGAAGCTTACACCAATTTGAAATATTTAATAGAAATCAAATAAAGGCCTGACTGGGCTAAACAAAACCTACTTTGTAGCAGACTCTTCCTTAGCCTTCTGCTAACCTCTTGGTTACTAGAGAGCTTCCTGGTTGACCTGTAGGTTACTTGCTCTTGAATGAGCTGAAGGGGACTTGAGTATATGAATACATATCCTAAAATGTCAATAGATGTGTTCTTTAGCTGATTAAGTTATGGTATGTGTACATACTCATGGACTGATAAGAAAGACCTACCAGCACTTTGACAAGGCTGCTGATTGGTTGGTCCTAAATTCTGCTGAAAGGGCCCTGGGTTACATGGCACTCCAGCAAAGCAGGTTGGAAATTCTATAGCAGCTTGATTTAAAATAAAAAAATGGGGATTTTACTGAATTCAGTATGAAGGTGAATGATGCAATCAATGCAGGAGCCCCAGGTATAATTCCATGTATTTTATACTGTCCTACAGCAAGATTCAGAGATAGATTGGACATTTATATGAATAACAAGGATATCCAAAGTTTTATAGTTAATCCTAACAAATCTTCTTGGAAGAGTGATAAAAGCCTCATAGTTCAGGGTTTAAGCCAATCTCTAACTATTAGGGATTTGGATGAAAAAATAATGTGGGGCAGATTATCCCACATCTTCCTATTGTGGAGTTTCTGCACTGCCCGCTGAAGCATTTGGTGCTGGACACTGTTGGAAACAAGATGCTGGACAGGATGAACCATGGGTCTGAGCCAATCTGGCAATTCTGGTGTTCCCATGTTTTCAGTTTGCAGCATGCCACAGATTTGTGAGTGGACAGTGCATAGCAATATCATAGAAGGTGTCAGGGTGTAAGCTGGCATGTAGAGACTGGTGGGGTATATTGGGATCTATGGAGGCAAAGGAGAGAGTTAGGGATTGTGGAATAAGCACATTAGCTGGTATTTCTGCTAAAATGGTTATACCTCACGAAAGCCTATGCTCAAATAAATTTGTTAGTCTCTAAGGTGCCACAAGTACTCCTTTTCTTTTTTGCGAATACATACTAACATAGCTGCTACTCTGAAAACAATTAACAATGTCAGTTAACTGACTATTTTTGGATTTCAGTATTAACATCCCGATGAATGGGTAGCTCATACCTCTCTGAGCTATTGTTTCAGGCTATCTGAAAACTCAGGAACATAACCCTGAATTTGCTGATATTTGGTCCCTGTTTTCAAGGTTAACATATGAGGGCTGGAGATTTTTTAATGCAAGAAAGCATAGGTTCTGCAGAACAATTCCATGGGAAAATAGGATCAAGGGATGAATTTTATGGCCACGGAATACATAGCACTTTGGCCTTAACTCTGGATTGCCTGAATTTTATGGAATGGTGTCATTTGGATTTATGTCAACATGGCCGTGTCACTAAAAGTCGGGCAGTGTAAACACTGTCGGCACTTTTGCGAACAAAATACTTCCATCCCCTATGATCAGGGTTCACGTTGTCGACAGGAGAGCGCTTGCTGTGGCAAAACTGCTACTTGCTGCGGCAAAACTCTGGTCTTTGTCGTTCAATTGGCAGTGTAGACAAAGCCTATGTCTCTTATGGGTGTGGATTTTTCACACCCCTGAGAGATTTAGCTATGTTGATGTAACTTTTCAGTGTAGACCAGCCCAAAGACTATATTCTCCTTCCTTTTTTCCTAAGTGAGTGGCAATCGGAAAGTCAAAATGTCAAGAGTCCTCTTCCCATTAAAATCACATCTAACAAAAGTCAATGGCAGAAAAAGTGAGGCAATGAGAAATGGTAGAGGAGCATTTAAAATATGGAAAACAACTTTATATAGAAGTGACTCAGCAGTGGGTGAAGCAAAGCAAAATCTATACATATAGTGAAATCCATTTGTAATTAAATCATTTTTTTTCTTCACAAAACAACCTCACTATGGCCCTAGTTCTGCAATTAACTCTATTCAGGCAAACCCCCTGCAATTACCCCATAACCAGAATTGTGCTGTTTACATTGAAACAATCTGGGGTACTCTTATCACTTGGGATTGGGGTCCCATTGCGGTAGGCACTGAACAAACACATAGGAAGAAACATTCCCTTTCCCTAAGGGTTTACTCATTTGACACATGATCCAGCAAGGGCTCAGTCATGCAAGATGCTGCTGATTACTCTGGCCCTGACCCACCAAAGCACTTAAGCCTATGCCTCACTTCCCTGGGACTACTCCCATAAGCAAAGTTAAGCACATGTTTAAATGTTTTGCTGGGTCAGGGCCAAAGTGCTCAGAACTTTGCAGGATCAAGCCCCAAGTAAGTATGACAAACAATAGGAAAAGAAAATGGAGAGGGAGGACAAGAGAGGGGATAATACGATCGCATGGCTACATACATTTGAGAACTCATAGAGAAAGTGTGAGGTCCCAGATGACTGGAGAAGGGCAAACATAGTACCTATCTTTGAAAAGGAATACACAAGGAATTATAGACCGTCAGCCTACCTTTGATACTCAGAAAGATACTGGAACAAATTATTAAAGCATCAATTTGCTCAAACCTAGAGAATAACAAGGGGGTAATAGCCAACATGGATTTGTCAAATCATGCCAAACCAATCTAATTTCCTTCTTTGACAGTGTAATTGGCCTACTGGATGTGGTGGGGGAACAATAGACATGCTCATATCTGGACTTAGTAAGGTTTCTGATACAGTCCCACATGACATTCTCATAAGTAAACTAGGGAAATATGGTCTAGGTGACACTATAAGCTGGGTGCACAACTGGCTGAAAGACCATTCTCAAAGAGTAGTGATCAATGGTTCACTGTCAAAATGGAAGAACATATCAAGTAGGGTCCCACAGGGTGCATTCTGATTCTGGTATTCAATATTGTCATTAAGGACGTGGATGAAGGAGTGATGAGTGTGCTTATAAATTTTGCAGATGACACCAAGCTGGGAGGGTTTGTAAACACTTTGGAGGACAGGATTAGAACTCAAAAAGGTCTTGATAAATTGGAGTATTGGTCTGAAATAAAAAAAACATGAAATTCAATAAAGACAAGTGCAAAGTACCATATTTAGGAAAGAAAAATGTAAATGCACAAATACAAAATGGGAAATAACTGGCTAAGCAGCAGCATTACAGAAAAGGATCTGGGAGTTATGGTGGATCATAAATAGAGGTCCCTTCCAGCCCTACATTTCTATGATTGTATATTCTGTTTGCTCACAATTTGATAGTTTCAACTATCCTGAGATGCTTTTTAATAAATAAATAGGTCAGATCAGTTATTCCCCAGCTTCTGCAGCTCCTACCATCATTAAATGGGTCTTGAAAGCATTAAATATGTTAATTACTAGGAGCAAAACACATTGCCTTAGAATTTATTTGGCTTATGGATAAAGTATGATATAATGTTTATGCAGAGCAGAGACTACAGATCTAATTTATTAGGCTCTGATTCAGGAATGAATTTAAGCACAAATTTAAGTCCCATTGACTTCAGTGAGAGTTAAGCATGTGCTAAAGTGCTTTCCTGAATGGGGATGCTTACTTTAGTAGATTCTTGAAAAGGGCACTGTCTGCTATGTTCTTTTATTATTTTTAATACTCTCCACTTGTTTCTAATCCCCTGTTAGAAGCTTGACAATGATATGTAGGAAAGATAGGAAGTATAGCAAGAGACCATCAAGGCTTGTCCAGGAAACTTCAATGATCTGAAACTCAAAAAGTGGAAACTAGGTGAAATGATAAAGGATGAATATAAACAAACAGCACAAGCATGTAAGGAGAAAATTAGAAAGTCCAAGGCAATAAATGAGATTAAACTAGCTAGCAACATAAATGATAACAAGAAAACATTCTACAAATACATTAGACACAAGAGGAAGACCAAGAATAAGGTAGGCCTGTTACTCAATGAGGAGGTATGTGTGTAACAATAACAGAAAATGTGGAAATGGCTGAAGTGCTAAATGACTTATTTGTTTCAGTTTTCATGAAAAAGTTTAATAGCAATTGGACATCTAATTTAATGAATGCCAGTGAAAATGAGGTAAGATAAGAGGCTAAAATAGGGAAAGAACAAGTTAAAAATTACTTAGAAGATTTATATGTCTTCAAGTCACCAGGGCCTGATGAAATACATGCTAGAATACTCAAGGGGCTGACTGAGGAGATATCTGAGCCATTAGCAATTACATATGAAAAATCATGGAAGATGGGAGAGATTCCAGAGCACTGGTAAAGGACAAATATAGTGCCAATCTATAAAAAGGGAAAGAAGGAAAACGCTGGGGAATTACAAACCAGTCATCTTAACTTCAGTACCCGGAAAGATAATTGAACAAAGCAAATTGAATATTTTTGATAATTGAAAACACATAAAAGATAATAAGGGGATAACTAACAGTCAGCATGAATTTGTCAAGAACAAAAAATATCAAACCAACCTAATAGCTTTCTTTAACAGAGTAACAAGCCTTGTGGATGGGGGGGAAGTGATAGATGTGGTATATCTTGGCTTTAGTAAGGCTTTTGATACTGTCTTGCATGACCTTCTTAAAAACAAATTAGGGAAATACAACCAAGATGGAGATACTATAAGATAGATGCATAACTGGTTGGAAAACCATTCCCAGAAAGTAAGTTATCAGTGCTTCACTGTCAAGCTGGAAAGGCCTATCAAGTGGCATCCCACAGGAATCAGTTCTGGGTTTGGATCTGTTCAAAATCTTCATCAGTGATTTAGATAACGGCATAGAGAGTATACACATAAAATTTGCAGATGATACCAAACTGGGAGGGGTTGCAAGTACTTTGGAGGATAGGATTACATTTCAAATTGATCTGGACAAATTGGAAAAATGGTCTGAAGTAAATAGGATGAAATTCAATAAGGACAAATGCAAAAAACTCCACTTAGGAAGGAACAATTAGTTGCACACATACAAAATGGGAAATGACTGCCTAAAAAGGAGTACTGCAGTAAGGGATTTGGAGGTTTTAGTAGATCAGAAGCTAAATATGAGTCAACAGTCTAATACTGTTGCAAAAAAAGCAAACATCATTCTGGGATGTATTAGCACGAGTGTTGTAAGCAAGACATGAGAAGTAATTCTTCTACTCTTCTCCATGCGAATTAGGCCTCATCTGGAGTATTGTGCCCAGTTCTGGGTGCCACATTTCAGGAAAGATGTGGACAAATTGGAGGAAGTCCAGAGAAGAGCAACAAAAATGATTAAAGGTCTAGAAAATATGACCTATGAGGGAAGATTGACAAAATTGTGTTTGTTTAGTCTGGAGAAGAGAAGATTGAGGGGGGACAGGATAACAGTTTTCAAATACATAAAAGGTTGTTATAAGGAGTGAGAAAAATTGTTCTCTTTAACCTCTGAGGGTAGGACAAGAATCAATGGACTTAAATTGCATCAAGGGTGGTTTAGGTTGGACGTTAGAAAAAAACTCTCTCACTGTCAGGTTAGTTAATCACTGAAAGAAATTGCCTGGGGAGGTTGTAGAATCTCCATTGTTGGCGATTTTAAAGAGCTGGTTAGACAATCACCTGTCAGGGATGGTCTAGAATAATACTTAGTCCTGCCATGAGTTTAGGGGACTGGAGTAGAAAACCTTTCGAGGTCCCTTCCAGTCCTGCACTTATATGATTCTATGTTCTTTCTCCGCTAGCCTTGGCATTTTCTGCTAGGCAAACCTTCATATTCTTAATGTTTCCAAGGAAGATTAAACTAATGTGGCTTATTTTGTTCACTCTTTATGTGTCACCAGATCTGGAAACGCATGTATTTCTCAAACAACTGGAATTCTTTTAAGCTAGGGTTTGGTATTGGCAACCCCAAGCATTTGAAAATCATGAGTCAGGTGCCAAGATTGGCTTAAAAATAACATTTAAGAAAACATTTTGTGTTTTTATTTGTCTGCTGAGTTTTGGAGTTTTAGGGTTCACATTTTCAAGCTTTTCTCTGCAAACAGAAGGGCTTGAAACTTACTCTGTTTTATTAAATGAACACTGATAGTCTCACATAATCACAACTTCATGAGCTGAGTCTTTAGGAGGGGAAGGATGGTGCAGTGGTTAAGGTACGACCCTAGGATTTAGGAAGAGCTGGATTCAATTCCCTGCTTTTCCACAGGCTTTCTGTTTGACCACAAGCATGTCATTTAGCCTCTTTGTGCCTCAGTTTCCCCATCTATAAAAAGGAGATGATGGTACTTCCATACCTCAGTGGGGTGTATAAGGAGAAATACATTTAAAGTGTGTGCTGTGTTCAGATGCTACAGTGATTGTGGCCATATAAGTACTTTCGATAGAAGGAAAACAAAATATGTTGTGAAACTTGCAATAAAACTGCAAGTGTTGGCAACATTGCAACAGATGGCTGAAATAGATGCAGGTTGGGAGTTTGCAACAGTAAAATGAGCATGTGGCTAGTCATTTTTAAGAGGTTTCTATTTTTGAGGCTTTTAATTCTTTTAACTAATAGTCATTGTCAAGTAGGGTGTGCTGTATTTCTGTGGCATTGTGGACACAGAGTCTCTGTGAGTTTAAATCAGGCCCAGCACAAGCAATTTAAATTAGTACTTCCCTGTCCTACATTGTTTAGCACAGCTGGCATTAGGCACTTTCCAGAGGGGAGGGGGGAATGAAATTATATTTACAAATGACAGTTGTTTCTAGTTAAAAATCTAAAGAGTGTGTGGTTACAGGGTTTTCTCCAGTAACTTTTGTAAAAGATACGGCATTATTGATCAGCTAACAGGTGAGGGGTTCAGCCCATTGTGTTGAGCTGAATTTATTTCTATTGTACTAATTTAAGAATTGTTGTTTGGAAGTTTTGTGAACAATAGTTTGCCAATAAATCTAGTTTTTTTAAGCTGAAATTTCAGTTACTTTACATATTATTTATGGCATGCAAAGCATTGACCTGGTCCAGTAATTTTTACTCCGTGGAACTGTTCATGTGATTAAGAGTTTGCAGGAGTCTATGCTGTATTTGCAACAGAGCTCTAAATCTTTACCTAACCAAATTTTAATGTTGCATGTTGCAGCAGGTGCTATGAATATGTATATTCCTCACCCTGAATAGTAAGGATTAGACTAAGCAGTGGAATGTGTATGATACAAAACAACCTAAGGTATAAAACATATTACAATTGTGCCTAATTCTAGTGTTTCTTTTTTAGATTCTGACAAAAATGTTTCCTAGAAGCTGGTTTTTCTGTATAACCAGTTAAACTGAACAGGTTTCAGAGTAGCAGCCGTGTTAGTCTGTATTCGCAAAAAGAAAAGGAGTACCCGTGGCACCTTAGAGACTAACAAATTTATTAGAGCATAAGCTTTCGTGAGCTACAGCTGTTTTCCACCAAATGCATCCGATGAAGTGAGCTGTAGCTCACGAAAGCTTACGCTCTAATAAATTTGTTAGTCTCTAAGGTGCCACGGGTACTCCTTTTCTTTAAACTGAACAGTTTCTCTTGATATATGAACAAGTACAAATCAGCAGCAAAAGGTTACCACCTTCAGTTGATTTAAAGTAACTGCAGGTACAAGGAGAACTAGATTGCTTTTCACTTATGATAAAAAAATTTCTACATGTACAAAAGAAAGTTGTCACATTAAAATCCAGGGCCAATTTCATTGTCTACAGTGAGAGCAATACTGGGCCCTTAATGTCATAAAAAAACAATCCTCGTTTTTTGGCACTTTTATTCTTCACTAGAACCACCTTGAGAAGTGCTCAGAGAGATTTGCAAGGCTCAGGATCATGTTATAATGCCTAAAAATATGTACAAATGAGTGCCCATCCCAACCATAGGTTAACTCCCTGCCTATGACTGTGATACAAATCCTCCTCCTTCTCTGTCACTATTAGGCTTGTTCAAACAAGAATCCAGGCCACTGTGCTGCCAACTACCTCCATTGTTGTGACACTGCAGTGTTACCACTTTCTCCTCAGCCAAAGACCATGTGACTGTCCGACCCTGGGCTATGAATGCAAAAAATGTTTTTTCCATCAGTTATCTCTTGGCTAGATACCACAGTGATCAGTACATTAGAATACCCTATGATAGATCTGAGTATCCATCCCTCCAACAAATGTTGGCCCAAAGGTATAGATTTTTCACTCCTCCATTGGGAATTCCAGGCTGGAAGTTATGACCCAAAATCAGGGCTGGCCACTTTATGATCTACATACCAATGCGGGTCCCTGGTTACCTTCATCTTTAATTGATCAGTTGGCAAGAGCAAACAGGCCAAATGCCCACTTTTGTCAAAAAAGTGGGCTGCCGGGAGGCAAGTGGTGAAACCAACCCCATGCAGGATGGGAGGCAAGGCTTGAGCGAGCAGCAACGCCAGCATCAGCCTTGTGCAGAGACAGGCAGAGCAAGCAGAGCTGCCAACCCTGCATGGGGAAGGGGCTATCAGCTTGGGCCATCCTAGCAGGGCTTTGACCAGCTCCCTTTGGGAAATATGGTTACCTTATCTTTAATATGGAGCTATGCTCCAGCATTTCCCAAAATTTTAAAAGTTGAGGGCCTTCATACGCCTTCAGTAAAATAAAACGAATTGTACCCCCACTTTTTGACTCTGCCATGTTAAAGGCGTACCAAAGACGAGTTATTGGGGTAGTTCACATCTCAGAGTTGTTATTTCAGGCTGTCTGAAAACTCAGGCAGATGTTGCATTGGTTACACTAAGGTCACATTTTCAAGGTTTACTTCACAACCGTTAACAGTTAGGGACTTATTTTTTTAAATGAAATGTGAGACTCTCGGAAACAACTGAAATGCCCATCTGTGCCCTTGAGATAGTCTTTCATGCCACCTCCTCTGCAGGATATGCCACACACTTTGGAAAACACTGCTATATTCCATCTTGAGCTGAGGGGTCAGACTTTGAGAACCTGGCATGCTGGGACCTGTTGTCTTTATGGGTCACACCTGCAAGTTGAGATTGGCTGCAGTCTTCTCCTCTTGGTGCAGTCCCTGAGCTCTTGGATAGCTGCCAGTGCAGCTCTTTGTGGGGGCAAAGCTTAGATTTCCTTGTCTGAAATCTGGTCAATTAAAAGTTTTCAGCCTCTTCATTATCATGGTTTTCAGTTTCCTTTATAGTTGTCTTCTCTTGCCCTCCCAGGAATTAATTCTGTGTTTTGGGATGATGCCAAACCAGAGGTAAAAGGCTTCCTTTCATTTCCCCATAATTAAGTATTATTGACACTGATGCCTTTTTTGTTTTGTTACATGTCCCCATATGGTCTAAACATTATCTTTTGTTGAAGTAGCTTACGGTTCATGTCAAGTGCTGAGATTCCTATAAATATTCTCTCAGTTGTTAGTGTGTATTTGGCTCACTCAAACTGGCTAATAGCTGACAAAATGAGCCATACAAATCAGCTACTCCTGCTGTCTTTCGTGCAAGAAATATTTCTCCTATAAAGATGGAAATGAACATCAGAGGAAATAACTTTTTGCTATAATTCTACTACGAAAATTCATGAAACATAGTCTTTCTTTGATTATATTTTAGAATGATCAGAACTTCTAACTGATAAGACTGCTCTCTTTTATATATAAAAAGATGCAAGAGAAATATTTACCAACTAATATTTCCATGGCAAGCACTAAAGAGTGGGGAGAAATGTAGCAGGGCATCACCACCTAATAGATATGTGAGTTACAGGACAGGAGGGGGATTAAGTAGAATCCTTCCATCAATTTGAAATGAGTCACAAGTGAAATAATTTAAGTTGTCACTATGGCTCAGTCCCCCATGGGGTGTAGTCCATGACACAAAACAACCATACCAGTCACCATGGCTGGCAGTCATTTTTCAAGAATATCTTGTTCTTATTCTTATTCTGTGAAACATTCTCCAATACCATTTCTCACATTCACAAATGCAGCTTAATACCATGGCAGCCGAGAGCAGGATTGAGACACATTGCAAATAGAGATAGGCCTGCTAAGGGTATGTCTATATTGCAGTAAGATATGCAATTGCACCATGTGTAGCTAGATTAAAGTTAGCTTGGGCACCCAGAGTAGCTGAGCTGTGGCTGCATAGACTGCAGCATGGGCTAGCCACCTGAGTACAAGCACACTAGGGAGTCTGGATACATACTTGAGCAATTAGCCCATGTAATAATCCATGTTGCCGTGGCTTCACTGAGATACATGATACATGAGCTAGCTAAATTAAATTTACTCACGTCTGTCTACACATGCCACAGTCAAACCTCCGAATGCAGTGTGGACAAACCCTACCTTGCAAGTAAGTTAGCCACAAACTTCTGAACTTGATCTGAGGGTCAAATGCTTCAAAATATGGGTTATTTGTCCATCGGGGACTTTGATTCAACCCATTATAGAAACAGAGGTTAGCTGTGTGATTTGGATCTGGATTTGAATTTGGATTCAAGCCTCGCTCCTCCAGTGAAGATGAGGGCGGCATTCTTATCAGCGATTTTGTCTGCGATTGCAAGATCTCAAGAGCAATACGTCACTGCTACTGGAGGATAAAGCAACAATTACAGTGAAACAGAGAGTGCAACACCTGCAAATCCTATAA
The DNA here is from genome assembly GCF_009764565.3 of Dermochelys coriacea. Taxonomy (NCBI): domain Eukaryota; kingdom Metazoa; phylum Chordata; order Testudines; family Dermochelyidae; genus Dermochelys; species Dermochelys coriacea. Next base: position 107,759,395 of record NC_050073.1, read on the forward strand.
AGTGCCATGTAGTGAGGCAGTGTGGTGCCCCACCACCGTCCCGAGGGAAGAACCTCCCCAGACACCAAAGTGGGCGGAGCCAGTGGATCCTGTGCCCGCCCCCCAGAGGTCAAGGTGCAGGACAGGAAGTATAAAAACCCAACCCTGGTGCTCACTTGGGCAGAAGCTGCCGGAGTGGCCAGACGCCTGTGGCCTGGCTCCGGCTTGGGAGACTTCAGCAATCCACAGCCGACTCGAGGACTGGCTGGACCAGCCAATACCTGATGCTGACCATGGCACGGAGGAGCTGCCAAGCCTACCCGTCGCCACCTACACAAAGGAGCTGCCAAGCCTACCCATCGCCAGTGACACAGAGGAACTCATGGTGCTGGAACCCTCCGAGGACACCACCCAGACCCAGGTACCCTATGAGGGGGAGTCCAGAAGTAGCCTGGGGGCAGCTGACCCTAGTCTAGCTGCAACACTGCCAGAGCAAATGTCAGTGTGCTGTGGCCAGGATCCCCACTGACACAGCAGCAGGTCTTCTGTCGCTGCTAGGGCTCCGGGCTGGGACGCAGTGGAGTGGGTGGGCCTGCGTCCCCCCGCCACCCACCTCGTCGGTGGTAGTCTCCCCCTCTCCCTGGTTGCTAAAGCCAGGAGCCTGGGCTTACCCTGAACTATTTGCTCAGCCCCTGCCTGAGGGCCTGAGCTTCTGACTGTTTGTTTTCTGCCCCACCCTGACCCAGGGCCTGGGCTTATATTGAACTGCTTGCGGGGCCCTTCCTGAAGGTCTGGCCAATAGACTAGGTATTCCCCAACCCAGCAGAGAGGGTGTAGTGAGGCGGTGTGATGCCCCACCACCCCACTGAGGGACGAGCCCTGGAGGAGTTCTCTTACATGCCATACTGTTATAAGAAAGCACAGCCAAAAGAAAAGGCAATGGAGCAAATATCTTTAAAGTTAACCAGTGGCCAAGGCGATATAAGATTCGTATCTACTGCAATATTAACATAGGTAGCCGGCAAATGCTCTGCGACAGATTCTTGCTCAATTCCCAGCAGGAAGGAGGGCTTTAGGAGTGGAGCCTGCACAGGATCCTGGACCCTGGGGCATTCTGTGCAGTAACGTTATTGTATGCTGAAGGGTTCTGGAATGCTGTTAGTATCCGTGGCCGTGTGATTTGTATTACTGTAGGAGAAAGTAGCATTTTTTAATCAAAGGAGGAATGTTCATCATAAGTAGCATGTTAGGAGTAGAGCTGATGGTATGAGGGAATAGGATAGAGGGAGTGGAATTGTTGGACTGAAGGACTCTCAAGTGCCCCTCCTTCACTGCATCTGCTGGTAAAATCACAGCTCATTGTAAGGAAGCCAAATCCCACAGAAGCAGTTGGGGCTCTTCATGAGTCATCCCTCTGTGCATCCATCTCACAGCGCTGAATGTTCTACAGATTTGAGGGGAGGGAAACAGCTGTTACCCTCTGAAACTGCTTGCATCATCCAATCTAGAGAGTGTCATTACCACCGTCCTTACAGCAGAAGTCACTTTCTTGACCCCTAGCTATGTCCCAACCTAGACAATTCCCAGGTGCCTGTTCTAACCAGTAGATTTAGTGCCTCCATAAATTGTATTGGCTTTCTTGTGGAATAGAGTGTTCTAGTGGTTAGAGCAGGGGTATCATTCTCAGGACTCCTGAATTCTAGCCTCTGCTCTACTGGTTCCTTGCTCTGTGACCTTGTGCAAGTCAATTAACAATTTGCTCATCTGTGAAATTAATATAATAAAATATAGTTACCCGATTGGAGTGTTGTGAGGCTTAATTAGTTAATGTTTTTAAATCACCATGAGGTTTTTATTTTGTTTTGTTTTTTAATGCAAGGTGCTGTAGATGTGAAAAGTATTATCATTACGAGAGCTGGGTTTCTGAGTAACCCTGTAGTCTATGCAATGCCTGTGATCAGAGTCACTCTATTTCTCTTTGCAGTGTATTCTGGCCATTCCACTGGAGTTTACTGGCTCCAAGGAAGGACATGCTGACCTTATCCACTCAATGGCTACTTAAACCAAAGCAGAGACATGATTCCAAGCATCTGTCTTGATTACTTGTTTACAAGTAAGAATAGAAGAAAGAATAGCAAATATGGCAGGCTACCAGCTTGGCTTAACAGTGAAATCTTCGGTGATCTTAAACTCAAAAAGGAAGCTTACAAGAAGTGGAAATTTGGACAGATGACTAGGGAGGAGTACAAAAATATTGCTCAAGCATGCAGCGGTGTAATCAGGAAGGCTAAGGCCAACTGGAGTTCCAGCTAGCAAGAGATGTGAAGGGTAACAAGAAGGCTTTCTACAGGTATGTTAGCAACAAGAAGAAGGTCAGGGACAGTGTGGAACCCTTACTGAATGGAAGAGGCAACATAGACAGATGATGTGGAAAAAGCTGAAGTAATCAATGCTTTTTTGCCTCGGTCTTTACAGACAAGGGCAGCTCCCAGACTGCTGCACTGAATAACACAGTATGGGGAGTAGGTGAGCAGCCCTCAGTGGTGAAAGAACAGGTTAAAGACTATTTAGAAAAGCTGGACATGCACAAGTGCATGGGTCCAGATCTAATGCATCCAAGGATGCTGAGGGAGTTCGCTGATGTTATTGCAGAGCCATTGGCCATTATCTTTGAAAACTTGTGGCCATCGGGGGAGTTCCCAGACAATTGGAAAAAGGCAAATATAGTGCCCATATTTTAAAAAGGGAAAAAAAAGAACCCCGGGAAACTACAGACCGGTCAGCCTCACTTCAGTTCCCAGCAAAATCCTGGAGTAGGTCCTCAAGGAATCCATTTTGAAGCACTTGGAAGAGAGGAAGGTGATCAGGAACAGTCAACATGGATTCACCAAGGGCAAGTCATGCCTGACCAACCTGATTGCCTTCTATGATGAGATAACTGACTCTCTGGATATGGGGAAAGTGGTGGATGTGATATATCTTGACTTTAGCACAACTTTTGATACAGTTTCCCACAGTATTCTTGCCAGCAAGTTAAAAAAGTGTGTATTGGATGAATGGACTATAAAGTGGATAGAAAGCTGGTTAGATTGTCAGGCTCAACAGGTAGTGATCAACGTCTCGATGTCTAGTTGGCAGCCAGTATCAAGCAGAGTGCCCCAGGTGTCGGCACAACAACTTTATTAATGATCTGGATGATGGGATTAATTGCACCCTCAGCAAGTTCGCAGATGACACTAAGCTGGGGGGAGAGGTAGATATGCTAGAAGGTAGGCATAGGGTCCAGAGTGACCTAGACAAATTGGAGGATTGGGTCAAAAGAAATCTGATGAGGTTCAGCAGGGACAAGTGCAGAGTTCTGCACTTAGGAAGGAAGAATTCCATGCACCACTACATTCTGGGGACCAACTGGCTAAGCAGCAGTTCTGCAGAAAAGGACCTGGGCATTACAGTGGACAAGAAGCTGGATATAAGTCAACAGTGTGCCCTTGTTGCCAAGAAGGCCAATGGCATATTGGGCTGTATTAGTAGGAGCATTGCCAGCAGATCAAGGGAAGTGATTATTCCCCTGTATTCAGCACTGGTGAGGCTACACCTGTAGTATTGCATCCAGTTTTAGTCCCCCCACTACAGAAGGGATGTGCACAAATTGGAGAGAGTCCAGTGGAGGGCAATGAAAATGATTAAGGGGCTGGGGCACATGACTTACGAGGAGAGGCTGAGGGAACTGGGGTTATTTAGTCTGCAGAAGAGAAGAGTGAGTGGGGATTTGATAGCAGCATTCAATTACCTGAAGGGGGGTTCCAAAGAGGATGGAGCTAGGCTGTTCTCAGTGGTGGCAGATGACAGAACAAGAAGCAATGGTCTCAAGTTGCAGTGGGGGAGATGTAGATTGGATATTAGGAAAAACTATTTCACTATGAGGGTGGTGAAGCACTGGAATGGGTTACCTAGGGCGGTGGTGGAATCTCCATCCTTAGAGGTTTTTAAGGCCCGGCTTCACAAAGCCCTGGCTGGGATGATTTAGTTGGTGTTGGTCCTGCTTTGAGCAGGGGGTTGGACTAGGTGACATCCTGAGGTCTCTTCCAACCCTAATTTTCTATGATTCTATTAAGTGGTACCTGGTGCTTGAAATAATGAGATGGAAATGTGAATCCTTGAGTGCTCTCCTCTCTAGAGGCATCAGTTAGGGCACAATTCTGGCCTTCCTTGCACGTACACAGTGGGCTGGAAAAATAGCCTCTTCTGTCCATCGTGTGCACCTGTGTAAGAGCAGGCTGGGTATGTACCCAGGCAAAGGGGTGCCTCAGAGCTCCAAGTGGGTGAGTAAGTCCTTCCCTAGAGCAGGGTGGACACTACAAAACCATATTTACAAGCATGTACACTCAAATTCCTAACAGCTGCTTAATTGGATCACTGTATCAGGCTGGCAGAGTTTGCCTGAAAATCACACCTGTTAGCAGATGGTGAGCCCACTGGGCTTTGCTGACTCATTGGTATTGCTGGCTTCTTTCCCCACACAAGTATAAAGCAAAGGGGGGCAGCCCTCAGGCAAAGCAAGAGTTAGAGCAGTGCGGGGATAGATTGATCCTGAAAGAAGAAGCAGTCAGTGTAACCAGTCAGGAGAGGCAGCTAAGCCTGGGGATAAGAATGAGGCTTAGGCTGGGGTTTTGTGCGATTCTGGAAGTACCTTTGAGTAACTAACTCAGACCCCAGGAGGGGTGACTTCATTTTGGCTCTCAGTATGTGCAGTGGTGTTTGGAGGGGGTCGGGGGCACCACCTGCTTACTGTGCCCTGTCCAGTTGCTCTTGGTAAACATTCACACAAGCGAGTCTTTGTTTGCAGCAGTGTTAGGGGAATGGCTGTTCTTGGTACGGAGAGCCATGTTGGCAGGCAAGCAAAGATGCTTGAGCATGGACAGGCATCATCACAATGTATCATTCACTGCGTGGTTTCTGTTTAAACAAATTCAATTATAAAACCAGGGAGCCCAAACAACACTGTGTGACGGAGGTGACCAGTCACACACGAGTAGTGGAAGAGAGCGGTTCGCAAACACCTCATTGGACGCTTAGGCAATCTGAGCTACGGAGACTGGCATAGCAAGACTGTTGCAATCAGGTCAGGGCTAAGTTTATTGCCAGCACAGCTCAGTCTGTCAGAGTTCCTATTTACCACACAGGCCTATCAAACAGGACAATATTGCCATCCTAGGGAAAGACATAAGCAACAGAGGGAACATGAAATCCCAGTGATTTCATTTCTATAACAAAGATTGCCACAACCTGGAATGTCCTGATTCTGTATTTCTGATGGCACTGAATGAGGCAGAGGGTGATGGGGCATAAGGCTAGGAATCAGAAGATCTTGGACCCTGTTGGGGTTTCACCTTGCAATCCCTCTGATCTCAGATCTAATGATTTCATTGTCAGTTCTGCACAGTAGGCTTGAGATTCATGTTGGGAGTTATGTAGAGGAAGCACCATATATGCAAGGTAAAGCCAAGTCTAAAATCTGGCCCTAATCCATCAATAAGATCCACACAGCTGGACTCCTGCATCCAGGCAGGAAGCCTTATTAATTTTACTGGGAATCTGTGCTGGTGCACAGATCTGCCCATGGAGATCTCATTGCAAGACCATGGCCTCTGACAATAAAATAAGTGTGTGTGTATTGTCAATGGTTCACAACTGAGCAGGAAGGGCAGAGCGAGTGGGGTCCTACAGAAATCTGTCCTAGGTCCAGTTCTTTTCAATATTATCTTAAAAGATTTGGATAATACAGCAAAACCTCAGAGTTACGAACACCTCCGGAATGAAGGCTGTTTGTAACTCTGATATGTTTGTAACACTGAACAAAATGTTATGGTTGTTTGTTCAAAAGTTTTCAACTGAACATTGACTTAATACAGCTTTGTAACTTTACCGTGCAGAAGAAAAATGCTGCTTTCCCTTTATTTTTTAGTAGTTTACACTTAACAGTACTGAACTGCATTTGCCTTTTTAAAAAAAAAAAAAAATCATCTCTGCTGCTGCCTGATTGAGTACTTCTGGTTCCAAATGTGGTGTGTGGTTGACTGGTCAGTTCGTAACTCTGGTGTTCATAACTCTGAGGTTCAACTGTAGGATAGAGAGTACACTTATAAAGTTTGCAGACCATGCGAAGCTAGGAGGGGTTGCAAGCACTTTAGAGCACTGGATTAAAATTCAAAATTAATTTGTCAAACTGGAGAAATGGCCTGAAATAAATAGGATGGAATTCAATAAGGACAAATACAAAGTATGCTTAGGAAGGAATAATCAGTTGAACAAATACAAAATGGGAAATGACTGCCTTGGAAGGAGTACTGCAGAAAAGGATCTGCGGGTTATAGTGGATCTCAAAGTAAATATGAGTCAACAATATAATACTGTTGCAAAAAAAAGCAACCATCATTCTGGGATGTAGTAGCAGGACTGTTGTAAGCAAGACACAAGAAGTAATTCTTTCAGTCTACTCATCACTGATAAGGGCTTGCTGTAATACTCTGTTCAGTTCTGGGTACCAAACTTCAGGGAAGATGTGGACACATTGGAGAAAGTCCAGAGGAGAGCAACAGAAATGATTAAAGATCTAGAAAACATGACCTATGAGGAAGGATTGAAAAAATTGGGTTTGTTTAGTCTGGAGAAGAGAAGACTGAGGGGATGTGATAATAGTCTTTAAGTATGGAAGAGGTTGTTATAAAAAGGAAGATGATAAATTGTTCTCCTTAACCACTGGAGAACAGGACAGAACCTATCATCAGCATGGACGCATGTCCCCTGGAATGGTGGTTGAAGCATGAAGAGACGTATGAATCTTTTAGTGCATCTGGTACGTAAATATCTTGTGATGCCGACTACAACAGTGCCATGTGAATGCCTCTTCTCACTTTCAGGTGACCTTGTAAACAAGACGTAGACAACATTATCTCCTGCAAGGGAGCCTTGAGGCAGCTGACATTTCAGGTGACATTGTAAACAAGACGTGGACAGCATTATCTCTTGCAAAGAAGCCTTGGAGCAGCTGCCGGCGGGCGGTGGGTGGGACTTGGGCTGGCCTCACGTACAGGGGAGAAAGGAGAGCCTCTGTCTGGCCCTGGGCGGGCAAGAGGCCGGAGGGGCGGGGAGGGCCTCAGGCTGGCCCCATGCCATGTCCCATTTTCCCTTTGGGAAAATATGGTCACCCTAGTGGGAAAGGGATCCATTCCCCCAGCTTTGGCCAGTCCTTTAGGTATCCCTCCCCAAACCTGGGATGAGTGTCTGTGAGGAAACCATTTTCCTGCTCGGGGGTAAATTTTTGCACTCCCCCTGAGCCAGGTTCCTCTCTTCATCCCAGCTCCTTGTGGCAACATCCCAGTTTTCAGGGTCAATGGAGGCAGTGACCTGGCCCCATATCTGTTTAGTTTGCACTCTGTGTGATTGCCCTTGAGCTTGTTTGTCTCACACACAGCCGAGGTGAGTGGAGCAGCATTCACATCCTCCCTGTTCATTTTCATTCACATTCGCCATGAAGTGGTGACAGCAGAGGGAAAGGTACGCCCTGCTCCATTCTTATTGAAACTTGGTTTTACCCCTTGTAATGATGCTGATTCTGGCGGGACATAACGGAGAGTGCCAATTCAGGACAAATTGCTTAAAGCAGGGCAGTTACAGCCCAAGGCTGGGGTTTTTCCAACTCTAAGGCAAACCAAACCAGCCAGACAGATAGGTCTTTGGTTTTACCCCACTGGCTAACGACAAGTCACACAAGCAATTTCCTTAGACGCTCCAGTTTCCCATTATCTTCACCAGTGCCATGCATTATGGGGATGAATGGTTATGAAAACCAACACCCCAGTAAAAGAAAAAAGGTTCTTCGATCCCAAAGGACCAAGCTCCAGACCCAGGTCAATATAGAAATCAGATCTTACCCACAAATCACGCTGTTGCCAATCCTTTAGAATCTAAAATCTAAAGGTTTATTCATAAAAGGAAAAAGATATAGATGAACACTAGAATTGGTTAAATGGAATCAATTACATACAGAAATGGCAAAGTTCTTGGTTCAGGCTTGTAGCAGTGATAGAATGAACTGCAGGTTCAAATCAAGTCTCTGGAGTACATCACCAGCTGGGATGGGTCATTCAGTCCTTGGTTCAAAGCTTCAGTGTAGCAAAGTCCCTCCAGAGGTATGAAGCAGGGTTGAAGACAGGATGGAGATGAGGCATCAGCCTTTTATAGTCTTTTCCAGGTGTAAGAACCTCTCTTTGTTCTTACTGTGGAACATTACAGCAAAATGGAGTTTGGAGTCACATGGGCAAGTCCACTTTGCTGAGTCACAAGGTGTATCTGCCTTCTCTCAATGGGTCAGTTGTAGAGCTGATGGTCCTTAATGGGCCGTCAAACAGGCTAGGCAGAGCTGACACCAACTTGTCTGGGGTGTCACCCAGAAGCATAGCATAAATTTGAAATACAGACAGTATAGAGCCAATATTCATAACTTTAACTACAAAAATGATACACACATATTGACAGCATAATCATAACCAGCAAACCATAACCTCTCCATAGACCCCTTACATGACAACCTGTATACAATATTTGCTGCAAATATATAACAGTGGTCGTAACAATGATCTATACAGTTACAGATTATGTCAATAACGTCATACCCCTTCAAAGTCATTGGCTGCTTGCTGGATTTTGCAGCAGAGATGGACCCTGATTCAAACTTACAATTTACTGAGGGGTAAGTTCAGGCACATGTCTGTTGGTATATTGTATGCCCCAGCTGAGCTGGCTGCATGATTCCCTCCCTCCAGAGCACTGGTTCTCAACCTGCAGCTGCCTTGTGGCCCAGTCAGCATACAGCTGCAGCCCTTGTGACATCCTCAGAGCCATAACAAGGGCCGGGTGGGAGAGGCACCTGCCCCAAGTGCAGAGCCTGGGGGGGGAATGGGGCAGCACAGGATTGGGCCCAGAGTCAGCCTCCCTGACAGGATCGGGCCCAGCCAGCAGGAGGAGGCCAGGGTGCTCAGCACCCCCACAACTCATAGGATTGAAGGTCCAGTAACCCCAGCTGGAGCAGATTCCCTGGCACTAGGACTGCAAGGGCAGTGTGGGCTGCACAGCTGGTAGGAGATCAACAGGTGCAGAGAGATGTGCAGGGGGCTGGGGTCGTGGGAAGCGGGGTGCAGCTGGTGCATGGGGGACACAGACTAGGTGAGGGACTGGTGATTGGGGGCACTCTGTGTATGTGGGATAGATACTGGGGCATACTCCCCGGATGGGGGGGTTTAGTGCTGGAGGGGTTGGGTTACAACTAAATTGGGTTGCAACTTCAGCATAATCCATATCATCTTTTTTTCTGAAGCTCCTGAAATTTCCTCCTATCTACTTCTGGTGTTAATTTAAACTTCTGCAGGAAAACTTGCTTACAATGCTCATAATTTCCATGGTCCTCCCTCACTATATGACTGAAGGCATCCAGGGCCTTCCCTATCAGAAATGAGACAGATCCAAAGCCATATTCTCGGTCACCTGGTTCAATTCACAACTCACTCAAAAGCATTTAAAATACATGTGCGCCATCCCCATCCTATAGCAGGGTAATAATTTAAAATCTGTGCTGCCCAAGGAACCAGTTATGCGGTATCTGCCTCCCACTTACTGAATTGATGTGCTGCTGGCACGTTCTCTCCAATTCCAGTTTATACGGTCATTGCATTTCCTGGACTGCTCTCTTCTGTTCCTGGTCAGGAAACTATTTAGCTTCCGTGTGCAGTTTTTCTCTCTCGAGCCACAGCCTCTGCAGCAGCTTCTTCCATGCCAGCCTCTGCTGAATCAGTGAACTCAGTCTGGATGGGTCCCAGTAGCTACTCCAGTCACTGCATACATCCTGTTGTCCTCAAACTCTCCCTGTCTCTGCAGTTCCCTGGGGCACCCCCTTGCCCTGCTAGTACTGGTTCAGGTCAGTTTCATGCAGCAAAGTCACTAGAGCTGGCTTGTTAAGCTCCTTAGAGTCTTTCTTTCTTAGAATTGTAGGACTGGAAGGGACCTTGAGAGTCCCCTGCACTCAGACCAGGACTAAGTATTATCTAGGTCATCCCTGACAGGTGTTTGTCCAACCTGCTCTTAAAAATCTCCAATTATAGAGATTCCACAACGTCCCTAGGCAATTTCTTCCAGTGCTTAACCACCCTGACAGGAAGTTTTTCATAATGTCCAACCTAAACCGCCCTTGCCGAAATTTAAGCCCATTGCTTATTGCCCTATCCTCGGAGGTTGAGCTGAGCGTCTTCAACAGGAGTGGAAACTGCTCAACACCTTATGGCTGGGCCCTTACTGACATCAGCCAACTGATGAGGAATGCCGAGAAGAATCTTTACCCTCTTATTAATGATAGACATCCTCGCTGTTTGTCAGGAGAGGGGCCATCTTTTTCTGACGTTGCAGAAAGTCAGTTAGGGTGGGAGGAGGAATTCGAGAAATTCTATTACTTTCTCCCCAAAAAGAACTCCACCAGCCACCAGGTAGGGCATGGATCTAAATAATATGGCAACTTTTAAATAATTAATTAGTGCTTTCTTATTTATAGGAACCATAAGAGTCTGTGTAGACTCCTTGTAACACACAGAGCAGCTGAGTGGAACTCAGGAGACCAGGGTTCTATTCTTGCCTCTGCCATTGACACGCTATATGATGGTGGGTGGTCAGATAACCTCCCAGTGTATGTCTTCATTGCAGAGTTGACTCAGGTGATCATCTCAGTTAGTCTAGCTTAGGGGTGAACAACCCCACTGCAAAGGCATACTTGAGTGTGTCCACATCACTGCGTCCACAGGGGTGCTGCACTCGACCACTTGTGTCACTAGGACATCTGGGGGCATATCCCACAGTTCTTTGCGCTGCAGTGAGCTGAGCTGCTCTGATTCTTTTCCACTGAATTGTGTCTGTCCTTCTGGGTACACAGGCGCCACTGTGGGAAGGCTCTGAAAGACTATCAGCACTTAAGTGGTTTAGCCTGTGTCCTCACTGAAAAGTAGGTGTAAATAGCACTCAAGTGTTAGCCTATACCCCAAAATGGGGCAGCTGGCCTGAATTTAAAGCACTACTAAACTCAGATGAGACAGGAGCTAGGTTAGGAACAACACCCAAGTAAAAGCACAAGTTGGCTTGTCTTCACTGCAGAGCTCTCAGTGCCTCAGCTGTCCCAGATGGAAAATGGGATAATGATACTTACTCCACTTGGCAAAGCAGCTTCAGATCCTCAACTAAAAGGTGCTGTACAAGCAAATAATAATTTGTTTGTTGCAAATTGAATTCAGTTGACAGTGATATAAATGTATAAGCTTTTAGCTCTGGGTACAGCAAATTGTTGTTTTAGATATGAGACCCCATTCAGCTCTTACATTTATCTAGCAATAATTTATGTCACATTTGCATTTCCAGAAATGTAAATATGTATGTGAAAATATGCCTGTTTGTCACAGTGCTCACCATATAGGGATTTAGTGAATGTGTCTGATTTTGATCCTATTCAACTTTGGGTTTTATGATTTAAAGACAACAAGCAGCTCATTCATCTTTCCTCCTGTATTCTAAAATGCTAAGTGGACGTGCTTGTTCAAGTGACAGACTAAATATGAAGCTTAGAACTAGATCTACAGTACCAAAGTCAGCCCTGTAATAAGTAGGTATAACTCCCAATTTATTTCAATATGATTTACATGGTTTTACTGAATTTTGGCATAGTGTGGGCAGGTTCTGTACCGTTTTGCTAAAGCAGCTCAGTCATGACCAAAAACAGACATACTCTAGTGTGGGAACTGAACAAAGAGAGATCACTTTGTCAGTTTATGTAGTAATTTCTAGGGCTGTCAAGCGATTAAAAAAAATAATTGTGATTAATCACGTGATTAATCGCACTGTTAAACAATAATAGAATAACATTTTAAAAATATATTTGGATGTTTTCTACATTTTCAAATATATTAATTTCAATTACAACACAGAATACAAAGTGTACAGTGCTCACTTTATATTTATTTTTAATTACAAGTATTTGCACTGTAAAAAAAATAGTATTTTTCAATTCACCTAAAGACAAGTACAGTAGTGCAATCTCTTTATCATGAAAGTTGAACTTACAAATGTAGAATTATGTACAAAAAAACTGCATTCAAAAATAAAACAATGTAAAATTTTAGAGCCTGCAAGTCCACTCAGTCCTACTTCTTGTTCAGCCAATTGCTCAGACAAACAAGTTTGTTTACATATGCAGGAGATAATGCTGCCTGCTTCTTATTTACAATGTCACCTCAATATGAGAATCAGCATTCTCATGGCACTGTTGTAGTCAGCATTGCAAGATATTTACGTGCCAGATGCACTAAAGATTCATATGTCCCTTCATGCTTCAACCACCGTTCCAGGGGACATGCGTCCATGCTGACGACGGGTTCTGCTCTATAACAATCCAAAGCAGTGTGGACCGATGCATGTTCATTTTCATTATCTGAGTCAGATGCCACCAGCAGAAGGTTGATTTTCTTTTTTGGTGGTTTAGGTTCTGTAGTTTCTGCATTGGAGAGTTGCTCTTTTAAGACTTCTGAAAGCATGTTCCACACCTCGTCCCCCTCAGATTTTGTAAGGCAGTTTAGATTCTTAAGCCTTGAGTGGAGTGCTGTAGCTATCTTTAGAAATCTCACATTGGTACCTTCTTTGCATTTTGTGAAATCTGCAGTGAAAGTGTTCTTAAAATGAACATGTGCTAGGTCATCATCCAAAACTGCTATAACATGAAATATATGGCAGAATGTGGGTAAAACAGAGCAGGGGACATAAAGTCTCCCCGAAGGAGTTCAGTCACAAATTTAATTAATGCATTATATTTTTAACAAGCGTCATCAGCATGGAAACATATCCTCTGGAATGGTGGCCAAAGCATAAAGGAACATATGAATGTTTAGCATATCTGGCACATAAATACCTTGCAATGCCAGCTACAAAAGTGCCATGCAAATGCCTGTTCTCATTTTCTGGCGACATTGTAAATAAGAAGAGGGCAGCATTATTTCCTGTAAATGTAAACAAACTTGTTTGTCTTAGCGATTGGCTGAACAAGAAGTAGGACTGAGTGGACTTGTAGGCTCTGAAGTTTTACATTGTTTTGTTTTTTGAGTGCAGTTATGTAACAAAAAAAATCTACACTGTAAGTTGCACTTTCATGACAAAGAGATTGGACTACAGTACTTGTATGAAGTGAATTGAAAAATACTGTTTCTTTTGTTTATCATTTTTACAGTGCAAATATTTGTAATAAAAATAATATACACTTTAATTTCACTTACAATACAGAATACAATATATATGAAAATGTAGAAAAACATCCACAATATTTAATAAATTTCAAGTGGTATTCTATTGTTTAACAGTGCAATTAAAACTGTTGATTAATCATGATCAATTTTTTGAGTTAATCCTGTGAGTTAACTGAGATTAATCAACAGCCCTAGTAATTTCATGTCTGGTGCCTAAGGATTAGATTGATACTAACAAACTCATTTTACTTGTGACCTAACTGATTTCAAACAGAAGTAAAATTAAAGGATGTTCACGTGTCTTTCTCTTGACACAGACACTAAAAGCTTTATTGAATCAAGATAATATAGCAATGAGCCCAAGATATGAAGTGTGGCTCTTATTTCTGGGTCTAAACTTTCCCAAAATTCAGTAGAATTTGGATCTAGGGTTTTGATTGCTCTACATCTAGAGACAAGGGCCAGCCATCTTATTCTGATCAAGATTAGGAAATGATCTGGCCTTTGTCAGAGTGTTTGGATATAGGTCCATTTTTTATATAAGAACATCTGCCTGGTCTTATGACTGCACAGGAGTGTGAACCATTTTGTTGATGGCACACAGATGTATGCACAGGGACATTCTAGTGACTAGTGATCATTATCTTACTTCAGAACAAATAACGCTTTATAGTTTCTTTTTGCAGCAAGTAACAGAACCAGGAGTGGCAGAAGGTACCTAAAAGTGGGAGAGGCCCCACCGGTGCCCGAACTGTGGCCCTGCCCTCCCCCCACACTGCCCCTTCTCCCTGAGCCTCTGTCCCCCCACCGCTCCTTTCTCCTTGTCACTCGCCCTTAAGGCTAGTAAAAAAAGGGGGAGCTATGGCCCCCTGGCCCCCCCTTGTTCCGGCACCCCTGAACAGAACAGAAAATCAAAATCAAATGATGGCATGGGAGGTAGAAATAGAGACGTTGAGGGAGAGCGAACAAATGGAATAGGAATGAATCAGTTCATGCATCAGGGTCCATAGAATTTGGCTATGGAATAAGAACACAAGAATGGCCATACTGGGTCAGACCACTGGTGCATCTAGCCCAGTATCCTGGCTTCTGACAGTGGTCGATGCCCTGTTCTGTTCATTTCCACTGAAGCACTGGGCAATTGTTGAGTGATCCATCCCCTCTTGTCCAGTCCGAGCATCCACCAGTCAGAGGCTTAGAGACATCTCAGGCATGGGTTTGAGTCCTTGACCATCTTGGTTAATAGCCATTGATGTACCTACGTCCATGGAGGATATCTAATTCTTGTTTAACCCAGTTATAGTTTTTAGCCTTCAGAACATCCCCTGGCAACAAGTTCCACAGGTTGACTTGGGGTTGAATGTCTAAGGCATTGCAGCTATGTTTCAGAAAGAGGCTGAGAGTTGATACATTTGGAGGCTGACAACAGTGATTGGTACCAGAAACTTCTAGAACTGATTATCTGCTCTCTAGGCCTGATTCTGATCTCACACTGGTGTGAATCATGAGTTAGAGTCCAGAAATCAATAGTTATGCTGGTGCCAGCAAGATCAGACTCAAACTAGGAGATGGAACTCTTTCCTCGCCCTACCCCCACCCTCTTTCAGGAAGCCAGAAATGGTGATGGTATCCAGGGGGATTGTCCCTGGCCCCTGTTTGGGGAAGGGGAAAGGCTCCTCCTGGCACCCTCTCCCGCATCCTTGTGTACCTATGTAGGGCCAGGCCCAAGGTAGCCCTTACCTTCTGAGATAATTAGTGGTACAAGTGGAATCCATTTCTACTCTGGCATAGGGGGCATGTGACTACCTCATGTGACTCTCCATGTGACTCCTCCGCACCCCACCCTCAGCCTGGGGCCCCCATACTCTCCCCGTCCCCTCCCCATGATCCACCCCCCCTTACATGGGCGGGGGGGGGGCTCTGTCCTTCTTCCACTGTGCTGGAGAAGCAGAACGTGGGGCCACTGTGTGGTGCCACTGCCTGCAGCTCCTCCGGCATGGCTGCTGTACTGCCCCCAGCCCCGTCCCCCCCTCAGCCCTGTCCTCCGGTGGGGCTGCTGTACAGATGGAGGAGACCCTGTGTGGAAGGGCTGGGGGGCGATACAGCTGCGCCGGAGCTGTGAGTGTGGGGCAGTACCAGCTATAAATATCTTGCTGGTATGGCGGACTGGACCAGACCGCCCTACTTGCACTGCTGGGGATTATGTCAGGTGACAAGTAGGTTGCAGTGACAAAGAAAGGGCAGCAGCTCCCTCAGCGGCCAAAGCTAATGCTGGTACAGCCCGGCCCTCATCCCTGCTATGGATGGTCAGGTTGTAATCCATGTGCTATACAGTCCATTGGCCCAGTTCTGGATTTCTCTCCTTTGCAAACTCAGGTTAACGATCTCATGCAGGCTGCTGCCTTTCTGTCCGCTCACCATGGACCTGCTGGTTTTTTGCACCATATTCAGCAAGTAGCTGTTTCAGGCCTAAATTTTTCTAGGATCATAGATATCAATTAGACCTATTTAATCTTTGAATCCATCTCTCCTACACGGGCAGATATAGGCCCCCTAGGTGACAGAGAATGTGCCCAACAACAAGCTGATTGCACACTTGGCCTTAGAGAAATATTTTTTGTTTCTGTTTGCTCTCCTTCCAATTTTAAAAGTCCCAAAAAATTAAAAATAATAGAGACGGGACCAAGAAATTCTGTGTCTTCACCTGAGTCAAAACAATAACGAGCTCCTGTAATTTCAACACTTCCAGGCGCTAAGGAAAAGAGACAGCGGTTGATGGGCCTCTGGGGTTCAGTCACCTGCATGAGCTGTTAGAAGAATGACCCGCAAAATTCACAGTTTAGCGTGAGGATCCTTTTAAAAGTACTGGCTTTGTTGATGTTTCCTATGGGAAACCACCTTGCAGAGGGTGAGCATGGGAAGAGAATCAATATAAAGAAAGGGAAGACAGAAGAAACAACACAACAAAGGCCGTGTTTAGGCTAGACTTTTGTGAACTTTCCCACTGTTGCAGGTCCGTGGGTGGTTGTACTAGTGCAGTGGTTCTCAAACTTTTGTACAGGTGACCCCTTTCACACAGCAAGCCTCTGAGTGCGACCCCCCCTTATAAATTAAAAAAAGTTTGTATATATTTAACACCATTATAAAGGCTGAAGGCAAAGTGGGGTTTGGGGTAGAGGCTGACAGCTTGCAACCCCCCATGAAAGAACCTCATGACCCCGTGAGGGGTCCCGACCCCCAGTTTAAGACCCCCTTGACTAGTGTATAAAGGGTTCCAGGAAGCTCTCCGCATTTAACCACTATGTTATCCAGGCATGTTCTGAGCGGGGCTAGACAACAATGGTTAAAATACCAGTTGCTTGCTGTGATGCAGTGTATTCCCCATACTGGCCCTGAGATGGTAAATTAGGCTAGGCAGGCCTAATTAAGCAGCAAGTGAGGGAGAGATGTGGGCTCCTTGTAGCCTACTAATTAGAAGCAGGCTCAGC